>NW_027186349.1:5665507-5675316 GCF_028583685.1 Petaurus breviceps papuanus
GATAGATAGATAGATAGATAGATAGATAGATAGATAGATAGATAGATTATAGATAGATAGACCCAATATATATACTGTCCTGTAGTCTCAGGTGCCTTACCCACTGATCTTATAGATATTTTGGACTTTGTAAACCCTAAATGCTCCAACAATATCCCCAGCCTCTCTATCCTTCTTTTTTCTATATTATTTATTTAATTTTTGGTTTCAACATTCATTTCCACAAGATTTTGAGTTATGAATTTTCACCCCATCTTTCCCCTATCCCCAACCCAATATAGCAAGTCTACTGAATACCCCTTCCCCCAGTCTGATCTGTCTTATATCCTCCCCTATCACCCCCTCAAACATTCTAGTAGGACAAGATGGATTTCTACACCCCAGTGCCTTCATATCTTATTTCACAGTTGCATGTAAAAAAAAGTAACATTTGTTTTTAAAACTTTGATTTCCAGATTCTTTACCTTTTTCCCTCCTCACCCACCCCCACCGGGAAGACAAGCAATTCAATATAGCTTATACACGTGTAGTTACCCAAAACATTTCCATGGTAGTTATATTGTGAAATACTAACTATATTTACCTGCATCCTATCCTGCCCCTAATTATTCTATTTTCTACTTTCACCCTGTCCCTTTTCAAAAGTGCTTGCTTCTAACTACCCTCTCCACCAATCTGCCCTCCCTTCTATCATCCCCTCTCTTATTCAATTTCCCCCCACTTTCCTGTAGGGTAAGATGCCCATTTGAGTGTGTATGTTATTCCCTTCTTAAGCCAAATCCATGTGAGTAAGGTTGACCCATTCCCTTTCACCTTCCTGCTCTTCCCCTCCCTTGTAACAGTTTTCTCTTGTCTCTTTTATATGAGATAATTTATCCTATTCTATCTCTCCCTTGCTCCTTCTCCCAATATATTCCTCTCTCAATTCTTAATTTTTTACATATCACCCCTTCCTGTTCAACTCATCCTGTGCCTTCTATGTAAAAATGTACACACATATACACACACTCACATATATATGTATATATACTCATACCATCCTATATATATATGTATACACACATATATGTAACATTATACTCAGTTTTGCTGGGTTGGTGAGTCTTGGTTTTAATCCTAGTTCCTTTGCCCTTTGGAATATCATATTCCAAGCCCTTTGATCCCTTAATGTAGTAGCTGTTAGATCTTGTGTTATGCTAATTGTGTTTCCACAGTACTCAAATTGTTTCTTCCTGAGTGCTTTTAATATTTTCTGCTTGACTTGGGAACTCTGGAATTTGGCTATAATATTCCTAGGAGTTTTCTTTTTGGGATCTTTTTCAAGAGGTGATCAGTGAATTCTTTTGATTTCTATTTTGCCCTCTGCTTCTAGAATATCAGGACAATTTTCCTTGAGAATTTCTTGAAGGATGATTTCTAGGCTCTTTTTTTTGATCATGACTTTCAAATAGTCCAATTATTTTAAAATTATCTCTCCTGGATATATTTTCCAGGTCAGTGGTTTTTCCAATGAAATATTTCACATTGCCTCCTATTTTTCCATTTGTTTGCATACTTGTTATAGTATCTTGATTTCTCATAAAGTAACTAGTTTTCATTTGCTCCAATCTAATTTTGAAGGAATTATTCTCTTTACTGAGCTTTTAAAATTCTTTTTCCATGTGTCCAGTTTGGTTTCTTAAGGCATTCTTTTCTTTATTGGCTTTTTTTACCTTTTTTGCCATCTGAGTTAATCTACTTTTTAAGGTGTTATTTTCTTCAGTATTTTGGGGGGTCTCCTTTAGGAAGCTGGTGACTCACTTGTCATGATTTTGTTGCATAATTCTCATTTTTCTGTCCAATTTTTCCATTTATCTTTTGTCCTCCATTGCATTTTTGTCCCCCCCCCCCCCCAAAGGTTTCTATTGTCTGATTGTACTTCCTCTGTTTGCTCATCTTGCCAGGCAATCATGTGACTTTTGAACTCTTTGCTTTGGTAGAACTCTGCATCCAGAGTGAAGAGAGCAGTGTCCCCAATTGCTGCGTTTTTCACAGCTGCCTGAGCTATGAGGAGAGAGTCCTCTCTATAGCCCCCACAATCTTTGGAACGCTGATTTCTCACCCCATGAGCACCACCCAAGACTGAAATTTAGATCCAAGCAGGTCAAAGCAAGAGCAATTACTCTGTGAATGGTTGTTTGGTACCCCTATTATCTGCAGGCCAGGAGCTCTGGAAGCAGCCAAGTGGTAGCATCTGTAGCCACCATGCCTCTACTCTAATATCTGTTGTCCCAGGGTCAGGGGCCAGACCATGCTCTTTTGTCACCTGGTTCCAACAGAGTTCCCTACCTACTTTTTACTTCCTTGTTGGTGTTTACGGGTTGAGAAGTCTGGAAACCACCACAGCTGCTAGTGATTCACTCTCTTGAAGTCTGCTTGGCCAGTCTGGGCCACTGGTTGGGTTCACCTAGGCTCGGCGCAGCCCATGTGGGACTGTGCTTGGCTCCCACTGTGGTGTGATAGACCCTTCCTGTTTGCCTGCCAGGCTGCCTTCAGTGGGAGATTTGTTTCTTTCAGTCACTTTGTGGGTTCTGTAGCTCTATAATTTGTTTAGAGTCATTTTTTTAGCCAGTATTGGAGATAGTTGGAGCTGGAGCTGAAGCAAGCTCCTGCTTTTACTCTACCATCTTGCCTCTGCCCTCTCTATTATTTGTCTCAAAGGTGGTATCCAAAGTTCAATAATAGTACTGTCAATCCACTACCAATTTATACTTTCTAATCTCAAATGCACCCTCACTACATCTAGGCAAACTTTTCATGACAGACTTTTTCTTTTTCTCTCATGACTCTCACATCACCTGCTGTGCCCCACCACCATAATAGGAAGACTTCATTTCATATTTTTGCGGAGGAAAAAGGAAGTCACCATTTGATTATCTTTTCTCTATATTTTACATCTCAAAAATGTTTAAAGAATATGAGGAAGGGAGAATAACAGAAACGATGATGAAGATATTAATGGGAATTAGGAAATAATTTATTCTTATTCATTTAAATGCTAAAATAAATATAATGATGGAATTGAATTGTGAAAAGCCTACTCCAAATAGAATTTATCTGATACGTATTATATAGCTTTGTTTTCCTTTAATACTGCTTGACACAATTTCCTATGACTCTGCAATTCAAATGATGTCATGTCCATATCAAGATTAGAAATGAGAGAGCCATAATTATTTTGGAGCTTGAAACTCAGGCATACATTTATAAAGCACTTTGGTTTGCTGCTACCCTGACATCCACATATTACAAGGTCATATTCCCTTACCTGATGAAAGTCTAACTATTCTTCAATTAGAGTTTTCAGTACCTTCTTTATGAGCTATAGAAACTTGGTTTTGAGACAGTTCTGGGCAATAAAGGAAGATAGAGATGAACGTGAGAGTACGGAAACAATGGCCCCCACTTGTACTATAAGCCACAACGTAATAGGCAGTTTAATAGGTGTTGAAAACTATTTCCCTTTGAAAAATACTGACTCTCCTCAATCATACCACAATTTGAAATTCATTTTTAAAAACAAAGTGGCAATTTATGAACATTTTTTTTTCCTGGTTAAAAAAAAAACAACAACTTTGAATTGGATTAATGGTGAGAATTCTTAAAATGAAATCCTATTATACTGAATGTAAGCTATCTTAAACTTTTTCAAGAAAACTGATATTATAGGCTTAGAAATTTGTCTGAATGTAATTCTCAAAAAAAAAGCTTAGGCAAATAAGAGTTTTTCTCCTCAGATCCAGTCACATAGCTAGAATTTCAGATTTTAAATACGTGCTGGAGATTTCCTTTTTTTTTTTTTTAAAAAAGAGAAAATGCTTTTCTATGCAGCAAACATTTGGTTTGGAGGTGGAAATGACTTCAAAATGAAAAAGGAGCAGAGTGTGATGTGGTAAACGTGTTCTATCTCAAAATTAGCTGCAAGCTATGAGAATCAGAAATTTCCCTTTAAGCTAAATACTGTGGGGCCTTTTTTGTTGTTTATCAAAAACCCATTGTCTTTTCAATTTGTTTGAAAGTCCAAGATACATTAGTCATGTAAAACTGACAATTTTTTTTTACATTCAATTTTTATAAGAATATAGAAAGCAATGTCATTCCACTCTCCCTGTTTGGTATAGAGTACAACATTAGGCATTTGTTTAATTTTATTGCCATTTAACTCAAACCTACCTCCAGGTGCTAAGAAATGTATGTGTCTTTGCAAGTTAGGGAAACATAGACAAAATTTCTTACATTTATTGTGTTTCACATGGTCCCAAAACAAGGATTACTTCTATTCCTTTTAGTTTTTTAGATATACATCACATTTCCCTTCAAAATAGCATATAGCATATTTTCCATTTACTATGATTTATTATGATTATCACTTTCTATATTATTGTGGATTAGGTTGTCCTGGCTTCAAGCGTGAGGGAAGGTGTGCTTCTGGTAAGTGATTTGTGAGGGATTCTAGTAGTCAAGAGCTAGGTATTCTCCATAACATTGTTTTTATCACACCCTTTTAGCTCCCATTATGTGCTACATTCATCCATGTCCACCCAAAATTCTAGTGGCTTCCTAACTGTTGCCTGACATCTAGAGGAGAGACTTGGGACAAACATGAACAGTCTATAAGTTATCCCTTTTTTCTACCACCTTATTTATTCATCCATTACCCTCATAAACTCTATATTAAGGGTCTTTTTTGAAGTTCTGTATTTGTTATATATTATAGTCAATTCGCACATACATTTTTCCATTACCCTGTTTGTAACACTGATTTTTAATTTATCTGAGAGTGTAGTGTTTCATGAGTGACAATCAAACAACACCAATAGAACACCTGTATTAAAATGATGTCTTCTCTCCTCTCCCCTCCTCTCCTCTTTTTTTCTTCAGAGAAGCTTTAAAATTTCCTAAGAAGGGAGAAGTACCAGAGAAGTACAAGGCAATAACTTATGGAAATGGTTGGATCTAGTAAAGGTGTTTGTTTTTTTAAAGAAAGTGGGAGACTTGAGCATATCAACAAGCATTTATTAAGTACTATGTACCAAGAAAACTTCATGAAATGCATGGTCGGTGGGATCACAGAGTCAGACACAATGACAGAACAACAACAACAACAAAATATGTGCCAGGCAATGTTCTAAATGCTAGGGATATAAATGCAGTAAAAATAAATATGGTCCATAAACCTGAAGTTGTTTAATATGGAAATAGAACATAAAAAAAAACACCTGAAAAGCAGGCAGAAGTAGGAACATGCATGGTGACCGAGTGCAGAATGTCGTAACTGAAGCCCAAAGAAGAATGAAATACGGTTGCTCTTGGTATTCCTCAAAATGGAAGTTCTGTGAAGAAGAAAAAAAAAACTTTCCATTAGCATAATAGGGCCACAGGGAAGAGAGATCTTCCAGACTATGAAGTTGACAGGGAGGGAGAAAACTTTCAGGGTGAGGAGTAGTCTCAGGTCTGGGGAAAATTCCAGAGAAACAGAAGTAGAACCAGAGGAGTAATGATCTATTTAAAGTCTGAGGTTGGAGATTGGGGGTGGAACATGATTGAAATGCCATTATTCTGGGGGAAAAAGTGTGAAAGGCTGGGATCAAGGTGACACATAGATAGCTTTGCCTTGGCAAGGAGAATGACCACGCTACTGGAAGTAAAGATGGAAAAAGAGGAAAAAATTAGAAATGAGGACAAGGGATTCTGAAATGAGAAGAAGGCGAGAAGAGGGAGCTCTTGCCTAATGGTCTCAATTTCCTTATTGAGATAAGAGGCATATTAGCTAAAAGTATTTGCTAATTGTGAAAAATTATAAGATGATGAAAAACTAAAAAATACCCTTCAATTTCACTCTACTTAGCAGAAAGATATTGATTACAAATTTCTCAACAAGAAATTGATAATAGATTAAAAAATCTGAGTATTGTAAACCTAATATTGAGAAGACCAATACAGAAAAGATGTGGGGTGTTTTTAGCTAGACAGAGGACAAGAAGATCAAAGGACAGCTATAATTGCTATTAGGTTATAAGTGATTCTGATAACCGATAACTGGGAGATTGAATAGAAATCCTCTACTCATATTTTGCTTTATTTTTTTTTTCTTAAAGCAATCTTTGGACTTGTTATTGTAGATTAAAATATTTAACAGGGAATTGATACACAAGGTAAATAAGAAAATTATTTAGATTAATGTAATTTAATTAATTAAATTAGATTTAAATAGATAAATTAGATTAATGAATTAAATTAATTAGAGCATCTTACCCTTTGCTCCTACCCACATACTCTGTGATATAGTGACCACTGCTCCTCACACATGATCTATTTCCTATTGTTTCTCATGTCTGAGATACTCATCTTTGCTTCCCTGCTTTCCTATCTTCTTCATGATATTTTTCTGCCCTTCACTTCAACCCCCCTTTTGAATCCTTCCACCTCCACTGCTAGTGCCTTTTTCTGAGGTTACTTCCTTTTGCCCAGTACATATCTTGTACTTACATAATTATTTGCAATTGTATCCTTCATTAGGTTGTGAGCTTTTCCAGAGAAGAGAAAATGCTTTGTCTTTTTTTTTTAATGTTGTGCTTAATATAATGTCTGGACCTGAGGAGCACTTAATAAATGCTATTCTGGATATTTTGGTACATATGAAACTTTTCTTTCTCTCTTTGACATCCTTGAGAAACATGCCTAATATTAAGATCTCTATACTCTCTAAAATCTTAAACCTTGAGACAGCCTCTCTATCTTTTCCCTGAACTCTGAAATCTATTCTCCTAAAATCTGTGGTAATGCCCCAGTGGTTGCCTTGTTATCTACAGTTAATTTACCCCTTCCTAAAGTTTTGATCATATTTACTTCACTAATAATTTAAATTCAATTTGATTTACATATTTAATTCAATTAAGTAATCACTTACTATGTGTGAGGCATGATACTCATGATACAAAGATTAAAATATTTTAAAAGATAAGTTCTTGCTCTCAAAAAGCTTACAATCGAATTTGAAAGGTATAATTTGTAAACTAGTGAGTCTACTACAAGGTATAATGTGACACAGATAACTAACCAACTCAGATACATTCTGTCTTCTTCAGATGGCAGTTTCCTTTGTCTCTTCTTCCTTTTAAGGGTGAAATTATCATGAAGGCAAGTCAAGAATATATATGCTTCTCTGGTTTTAGCATAAAAGTTCCTGAAGTGTGCAAATCATTTCAGCCTGCCATCACAACTGTATCTTGCCTTCATAACAGCTATATACACTAGCCCAGAGGCTATTTGAGGCCCACTCCACTATTGAATTCAATCCTAAATCAGAGAAGATTGAAATATTCTTTTTACCCAGCTCCTCTATAAAATTGAACTGTGCAGCAGGGGCCAGAAAACACTGGCTTTATGCTTTCCTCACATGCTGTTAAAATGATCCCATACAGTTCAAAACAACTGAATGTTTCTATCTTGTTCCAAATCACCTGAATAGTATAGAACCCATTTCTTGTTCATTTTTAATCTTTTCTCAACCAAAAACTTGGTTTTACACTTTCCATCTAGAAGTAAAATAGCAATTTTCTTTATATTATAAATTTTCAGGCAAATTCAGGCCTTCAGAAAGTGTAAAGAAACCAATAACATTGGGGAAAGGAGAGGGGGAAAAAAGAAAACATACCTCCTTCTATCTGAGTGATTTAATTTAGCCAGACATGTTTACACTATTCTGTGCTATTACAAAAGGAGAAAGAAAATATACCTGAATCTGTAACAACATAAGCCAATACCCATTGTCCTAGAATGTTAAAAAAAAACAAGCAAATTTTAAGAACTGATGGGGCAAAGTAATCTTTTAAAAATAATAATCAATGATCATTGAACAATGATCATAGAAAAAACTATTCAAATATATGTTCAAATATATGGAGGACTTTCCCAGCTCTCTCCCACTCCCAGTTCCTAATGCCTTCCCCTTTCAGATTATCTTCATCTTCTCTGTATATTTAGCATATGTAACTCATATTTGTATGACTCCTCCCCCATTAAAATGTGAGCTTTGTGCGTCAATGAATAGACCTCTGAACCTGGAGTCAAGAAGCCTTGAATTAAAATCATAACTTAGACATTTAGTAACTGGGTGACCCTGGGCAAGTCACTAAACTCTCTCTCTCTTTTTTTTAAAGCAATTGGGGTTAAATAACTTGCTCAAGGTTACACGGCCAGGTGTTTCTGGGTGGGTGCTAAGTGTCTGAGCCGATTCGATCCCAGATCATCCCAACTCTAGGGCCAGTGCTCTTACTCACTGTGCTACCTGGCTGCCCAAGTCACTAAACTCTTAGTCTCAGTTTTCTCATCTGTAAAGTGGGTACAATATGAGCACTTACCTTACAGGTAAGGCGTGAGGATAAAATGAGGTAAACTATATGCAGTGTTTTGTAAATCTTAAGTTGCTTTATAGCTACTATTATTGTAATTATTATGACTATTACTATAGTTCACACTTAAAGAGAACAGGGAAGACCAACTTTTTAATAAACAAATGTCTGATTTCCCTTTGTCCAGAGCAAGTTAAAAAATACAAGTGAGTTCCACCTAGGATTTGGTCACTTCTGCTAAGACCATAGCTGCATGAGTGGCTTCTCAATGTTGGTACCTACACAGCTTTATACTCAGGAGGACAGAATTTTTTAATTTAAACTCTTTATAAAAAGGGGACTCAGAACTCTTGGAACCTTTGAATATTATGTTAATGAATTTCCTGTCATAGATGAGGATGTACACCAATACTGGAAAAATTTCCTTTGATTCTCAAGGGCTACACTTTTGGATTCACCCATCACTCTAGTTGGTTCTTTGCATGTGTAACTACCTTTTTATTCTTAGGCAAGGGGCCTCAGCTGAGCAAACTGCCTCTGCCTCAGTTTTCTAAGTGAAGTAAGAAGCAAATATATCTATCATTATGGGGTTAAAATAAATGTTTAGATAAGAGTTATATCCATGTTGGTATATAGCTAGAGTGATGTGGAGGATGACTTTGGACTTAAAGAGAATGCAGAATTGAGAGAATAGATTGTTAAAAGAAGAAAATAAAGTCCCCAAAGAAAATAGAGGGACTAATATGGAGAAGACTATGACTGAGTCAGAGAACCTCACTGACACCATTGGGAAGTTGGCAGATGACAGTGAAGAAGTTGAGAAGATGGTACAGATATCCAGATCTTGGTAGAGGAAGTATCATTGGGCAATGGTGATATATTGTGGAGATGGTAGTGAGGACCTAGGAGTACCCTTCCTCCCTTTAGTTCTCTGAGTTGAGATGAGTGGGAGAAAGGTTTTCACTAGATCAGACTGACAGAGTTCTTTTTTGTAGAAGAAAGCCCAGGACATGCCAAAATGAGGAGGTGAAAGAAATGCTGGATGAAAATTTAGGGTATGTCATGAAAGTTAGACAATAGAGCAGGGGTTCCAAAAGGTAATTCCAATAAGAGTTCAAAATTACTTTGACCAGTCACAACATTACTGGAAAATGGAATGCCTTCTGAGGTGACACCTTTGAAGGATACAACATTTCCTTGGGCGTGAAAATTCTGGTTTATCTGTTAGAAAATCAGGGCCTTTTGAGTCCTGCTTGTGACACTAACTTACCATGTGACTTCAGGCAAACCCACTTCATCTCAGTTTCCTAAATTGCATAATGAGGAAGTTGTTTTTACAGATGTTCAGGAATACTATGACTTTCTTTTATCCTTCCTCCCTTCTCCCCCTTCCCTTCCCTTTCCCTCCCTCCCTCC
>NW_027186349.1:5675416-5699093 GCF_028583685.1 Petaurus breviceps papuanus
TCTCTCTCTCTCTCTCTCTCTCTCTCTCTCTGTCTCTCTCTCTTCTTTTCTGACTTTCTTCCATTTTTTTGATAGACATGTAATTTCATCAATGACGGGAACTGTCAGTCAGGAATTTGCTCTATCAGTGAAGATAACTTTCCTGCACTTTGTAGTCTTGGAGAATTGCCTAATGCATTGAGAGGTTGACTCATTTGTTCAGAGTCACACAGCAAATTACTGTTAGGGATAGTATATGAATCCAAGTCTTGACTCTGATAGCAAGTCTTTAGTCTATAATTATGTTTGATAATAATTTCTCATAAACAAAATGAAAGTTATATTGTAGATGGATTGATATGATGTTATCTGTACAACCCTTTTTCATAAAGGATTATAAAAATGCTACTCACACAATTAGAAATTCAAATACAAAATTCACACTTCCCTGTGTGTATATGTATATATGTATGTATATATATATATATTCAATTTGTTTGACTAGCCACATTATTACTTCTTTTGTGTAATTATTTGCATTCTTTGTTGAAATAATCACAATTTTTTAGTGAACTTTTCTTTGAAGAAAGTTAAGGTGGAAAAAAGGATATCTCTTGTAATGACATTTCCTTATAAACACTTTCTTAATAGATGGCCTATTACTTAAAGTTTCCCACTGCATCAAGCAGGTAGCCCAGCCCTTCTTGTTTTATCTTTATTGAGATCACCTAAAATACAATCTTATTTGTTGCTTTTGATGAACTTTAGCTCATTTTGAATTTCCAGTTCTTCTTGACAAAAATTCTTAAAATGTTGTGATATTTATTATAGATGTGGGGAAGTCATATAAGACTTAAGAAAGGAGGTGGAAGTTTCCACTATCAGGTATCTCTGAGATTTTGCAACTGAAGTCCATCAAGAAATTGACTCTGGATATCCCCTTCATGAGGTTAATCCTACCCAGGCTCTTGCTTGCTTCCTGAGCCCCTTATCTAACAGAGTTCTCTCTTCCTCTTCTATAAATTATTATGTCTGTAATTATCTGTTTGCATATGGTATTATTCTAGTAGAATGTAAGCTCATTGAGAGAAAATTTGTTTCATTTTGTCTTTATATCTTAAGCGTTTAGCCCAATGTATTCAACACTGAAGGTTTTTAATAAAGATTATATTAACCACATTCCCTTTTTGGATAGGTTTACTAAATTGAAGGCTCAAATGGACACTGTAAAACATCTCTTTTCATTTTATTAACAATTATTAATGCTTCTTTTTGTCACCTACAATGCCCAATGTATTCTCCTTCCTTCCTTCCTTCCAGTGAGTGATCTTTTAAAACAGACTAAAGGGAAGCCCAAAAAAATCAAGTAAACCAATACATTGGAAAACTGAAATTAAATGCTTGGTTCCACACCCATAGTTCAACATTTATTTAAAGATGGTGAAGAGGTAACTTCTCATTTGCATTTTTTCTGATTCTTCTTACTTCCCTTCTATCTGTTCATGTCCTCTTTTGTCTAGTTTTATCATATCCATTGTTTCTTACAGTACAGTAATAATAATTTTTAATTTGTCTGCTTTATTCTGCACCATACTAGGCACTAAAGACAAAAATACAAAGTACTTAGAAAGAATCAATACTTACACAGATCTTATGTTATAATGGGGGAGATGAGTACACATATAAGTACATATAGCAGAAATTTAAGGAGAAATAAATATATAAAAATTAGACAAATACAATTTGAATTGAGAGGGAGATCACTAGCATTTGGAGGAATCAGGAAAAACTTCATGTAGAAGAGAGTATTTTAACTGAACTTTAGCAAAAAAAAAGGGAACAATTTTACAAGGCAGAGGTAAGGAAGGAATGCATTCCAGACAATGGCCAGTGCAAAAGCACTGAGATGGGAGATTGAGTGTCTTAGGCGAAAATACAGATAGATCCTGTTTGACTGAATCAAAGGGCATAAGAGGAGAGCTAATGTCCAATGGGACTGGAAAAAAATCAGTTTGGGCCATGTTATAAAGAGCTTTAAAAACTAGATATTCCATGCATATACCACAATTTGCATAACAATTTCCAATAAATAGGCATTATTTATTTCCATTTTCTTTTTAGCCAACAATATCCTAGGGACATATGCCTAACTGTGGCATCTGAAGAACAAAGGTTATAGACACCTTTGCTATTTTATTTGCAAAATTCCAAATTGTTTTCTAAATTGATTAGAGTAATTCACAGCTCTATCAACAGTATATTAGTGTGCCTTACTTTCCATTGTTCTTTTATCATTAATATCTTATATTTTTTAAATGTTTGCAAATTACTCGGTGACAGCTCAAAATTTTGGAGTTGTTTTGATTTATTTTTCTCTTTCTCAGTGAGTTGGAATATTGTATCACATTTTTTTTTCACCTTGGATGATTCTTTATTTTAGATTTCATACATTATCCAGTTTTACATTCTCACAGGATTGGAAATAATAGCAACCTATTCTCCAAAGCCTGAATGCAAACAAGACAGCTGTAGGTAATAGGTAAAGCACTTCAGGACCAAGAAAAAATGTGATATATGCTCCAAAAACAAAATGAAATTGCATAATTTGTTTCTTTAATGTTTTTTTTTAAACTAATGCCTGACAAAAATGCTTATCACCAAAGAACAGAATCTACTTTCTTCAAGCTTCAAACGAGACATAGTTCATAAATATTCTTCCACAGAGTTTTAATAATTTGCAATTCTGTTTTGAGAACTGTTTTTCCCATATTTTGACCTCATCATTATGGAATGACTTAATGTCTATATCTATGCCTATGAACATTTCTGTTTTCATCGCCATCTGCATCTTCATATTCATATAATCTCTGTCTCTTTCTCTCTGTCTCCTCTCTCTGTCTCTCTCTGTTTCTGTCTCTGTCTCTCTCTCTGTCTCTGTCTCTCCATCTCTGTCTCTCTCTGTCTCTGTCTCTGTCTCTGTCTCTGTCTCTGTCTCTGTCTCTCTCTCTCTCTCTCTCTCTCTCTCTCTCTGTCTCTTTCTCTGTCTCTCTCTCTTTCTCTCTGTCTGTCTGTCTCTCTGTCTCTCTCATATAACTTCAATTTATCACACCATGATCAGAGATAATTAATAAAGCTATTTTCTCACTTCCTTCTTTGTTCTCCTTAGATTTTTTTTCTGTTTGTGTGGATGCTTTTCAATTTTATATAATCAAAATCACATGAGAAAATGAAATTTTAAGGGATAATTTGAAGGTTCTACTCTGCAATTCAAAGAATTGACTCTACTAGTAAATAAAGATGCAAGAAATAAACAGCAAAAACAAAAAAGATTTATGGACTTTTGTGCATTGTATGCTCAATATGAATTAAAAGCCAAGATAGTTAACTCAGTCTTAGAAATTCATTATGAGAACTGTCGTGTCAAAACAAGGGGAAAGGAATTCTGTTGTCTCCTAACCCTTACCTAATGACATCTGGAATAACATCATTTTAGGAGGGACATTGATGAGCTAGAGATTGTTCGGAGAATGGTATCCAGTTTCATAAAGGGACTAGGTACCTCTCTATGAGGTTAGATTCAAGGAACTAAGATTGTTTAGTGTCAGAAAGAGATGATTTGGCTTGGAGTGAGGGAGGATATGATAACTATCTTCAAACATTATAATTAATGTTGTGTGTAAGAGATATTAGACTGTTTCTGGAGGACAGAGTTAAGGACAGATAGAAGTCAACAACACAAAAACATTTCATCCTAGGGCGAATGAAAATGTCCTACAATGACATGTCTCTCAAAGTGGAATGGAATAGCAGAGGAGGAAATGGATTCCCTTTCACTGAAGTTCTTCATGTAGGTTTTGAATGATCATTTATCATGTTAGCTGTAGAGCATGATACTATATTGGTGGTTAGACCTGTTCATCTCCAATATCCCATCTAAATGATTCTGAGATTCTTTAGCATTGCTTCTTACCTCTCTCTCTGTTTATTAATTATTAATTATTATTAGTAGTAGTAATTATTGGGTCTTTCCTTTAATAATGTTTTTCTTTTTGTGTCATGCCTGTTTTGTTATTCAGTCATTTTTCAGTTGTGTCTGAATGTTTGGATCCATGTTTGGGGTTTTAGCAAAGGTACTAGAATAGTTTGTGATTTCCTTTTCAGCTGACTTTAAAGATGGGGACCTGAGGAAAACCGGGTTAGGTGACTTTCTCAGCCTCACACAGCTGGTAAGTGTTTGAGGCAAGATTTGAACACAGGAAGAATTTTCCTGACTTTACACCTGGTATTCTATCCATTTTGTCACTTAGTTGTCCCATCATACCTGGTATCTTCCATTATATTGTGTTGTATAGTTTTGTGTAGAAATTTTCTTCAACCTAAAGTTTCAGTTCTAATACTTCTTGCTAAGATCAACAAGTCTTTCTTAATTAGTGTTCTAAATTTTATTAATTACCTTACCCCCTATGACCTCCAACCTTTTAAGAGATACTGTCTTTCCTTTTTCAGGACTCCATCGATTCATATATCCATTATATTTACTGTTCTAGGAACTAAATCCTGCCTTCACACCCATATAGATTGCCATCTATTCACTTCTGATAATCTCTTAAACAGACATAAGCTTCAAATGGTAGAAGAAATGAAATCACCTCCATGTATTCCCAGTATCATCAGTTTCCTACATAGGATGTTGATGCCAATAGAAATAGATTCCAGGTTTCTTCTGGATTCTATCATTATTTGTCAGATGATTCAGTTAAAATGGGTAAGTGATTTTCCATGTGATGTCAGATTCTCCATCATGCCTCAGGAACAAGCTATAGGAAGCCAGCATACATACATAATGTGTCACATACTATACTTCTTCTTGTTGAATAATAGGATTAATCAAAGTTGTGAGTGCCCTTAAATGAGAATATTTATGAAAAGGAATTACTGCCCTTTGACAATAAAAGGTTGAGCAATTGTTTAGAGGATCTGGACGCATCTTCTATAGGAAGAAACTTACCTGTCATAGCTCAGTTTACATAGAATTTCTTTTTTCCCCCCTTGATACACAACTTTTCACTCCAGAGCCTTCTGACAGCAGTTTAAGTCCTCTTCTGACTCTTCAGAATATTTTTAGGTCCTAGTTCCTATCTAGAAGCATGTTTAAGGTAGTGAATACATCATGATTCATATCTGTGGGGACTTAAGGGGCCACTGGAAATTGATGAGGAAATTGTCTCTTAAGACACTAAGTAATAAGATCCGTGTGTTCTTAGATATCTCAAAGTTCATTTTTTTCCTTTTCCTTTAGGAGAGATATTCTGATTGTTTCTTGTAGCTGCTCTGGTAATCAGGATAGGATTTGGGGACAAGAATTATTTGCATCAGGCGATGATCCCAGTTGCTGATACAGACTGAATATAGATTTTCTGTTAAATGTTAAATTGTCTGGAGGGGTTAAGCCTCCAGACAACCTCTTTTCAAATCTGTCTTGCCTGAAGACCTAGATGTTTGGGGTGAATGAAGTAGAATGTATTCCAGAATGTCAGAATTGGCAGCCATTAACAATACCATTGACTTCAGTTTTCACTGTATTCATTAAACATTTGACCACAGTATGATAAGCAGTGGTATCTTTTGAATATAGATCATCATTTCAGTGAAAAATCATGATTTAGAATAATGCTAAATGAAACTTTGCAGACAGTCAGATGATGGATAACCTGGTATAACTTTGACTTCACTATAAACTAGCTTCGGTAGGCAACAGCAGATACATAATTTTCCTGATTTAGGGTAAAAATAACCTGTCAATTATTTATTCGTTTCATTTCTGTTAGGTCTCATACTGGAAAGCTCAAAAGGTAATCAAGTCCTTCTAAGCTGTTAATGACTGATAGTCAAATATGTTACTACTATCAGCTTATTTGCATTTTAACTAAGTCTTCTAGATGGGAAGCTTTACCTAATGGAAGAAAATTCTAAAAGTAAAATTTCAGCTACTTGGGCTTTGAGAGAAATTTCATTTATTCATTCATTTGTTGGTTTATTGATTTATTCTGTCACCTAAGAAGAGAGATGTTATTTCCAATATTTTTTTTTAGATTGCCTCTAAATTCTTTCTACATAAATGATTAATGCCAGGAGGAATTAGGGGGAAAACCTTGTACTAGAGGTAAATGAATTTTGCCATATTGGGGTAAATTAGTTAAATATAAATTAAACAATATTAAGTGTTTTGTATTGATTTTGCAGTGGGATATATATATATATATATATATATATACATGATATATGCATGTACATGTATGATATATGTATATCAATATCCCTGGACACAGACTTAGTTGGTATATTTGCTCAGAATTAAATTCCAACAAACTTTTGGGAGTGAAAATTTCAAATTACCTTTATTCTATACAATTCATCTATTATCCTTTTGATTCTTCATAAAAGGTTTTAAATCCATATAGAAATTTCCCATCAATCAATCAATATTTGGGAGACTAACTTTCCTATGTAGATGCAAGAAGATAGCATGAAGTCACCTGTCATTTCAGTGCAATTCAGTGAAGGAGTTTATGGACCCTTGAAGCTCTTACTCTTTTGATATTTTTCTGGGGCAAGTAGCTCTCCTGTGAGATGAGAGCTTGAGGGCTCCCCTTATCTCCATCCTAGCAGATATAGTGAACTACTGAGCACATGGAAACAAAAGCACATGTCCTTTCTTGGTGAGCCTGAGCCTGAATTTGAGCTGCTTCTTCTCTGTTTGTTCTTCATTGCCTTCTTCTAGGTGTCCCATCATCAACCTTGAGATGGATGGGTCTGAGGACAGAGGCAACTTTGTGATTTCCAAAGGTCAAAGATCCCCATACTATAAATTGGAGCTTACCTGTGACAAGGAAAGGAGTCCCTGATGAATCTTCCATTGTCCTTACAGCAATTGACCATCAGTAAGATGAAGAGCTCAAAGCCCCTGCCTAGCTTTTCAAAAGATTATATATATATATATATATATATATATATATATATGTACATAGTGCAGAGATGAAATGAAATGTGACAGTGCCTTTTTGGCAATCACAAAAATGCTTTGTATTCTGATGTGTCTTAAGTATCCTCCTCTTGAAAGAACATAACTCACATGATCATCTCCAAACCTGGACACCTCTGTCTCAATGTTTATGTTAAAAATCAGTCAAAGAAACAGAGAAGAAACTGCATCCAACACAGGCTGAAGCTCACCTAGCCAAGACATGTGCCTTTGCTGCTATGTGCTCAATATTTCACTATTTCTGCTGGGATAGGGGGTAAATAAGGTCTCCCCATAACCTTTCTACAAGGATTAGATCTTCCATAGTAGCCTAAAAAGAATAGCACCAGGGATCAAGTCACTCCCTTTATAATGGTCCACGGAGTCACTTGGCTATTCTTGCCTAATTAATGATAAAGGGATGTTTCATCATCTCAATACCTAAGATGGTGAGTCACACATTATAAGAAGTAGTAGACTTTTCATTCCCCCAAAACAGAAATGCTGAGCTAGTGTATTTTGAACTGTCGAAGTCATGTGTATACTACAAGCAACTAAAATAGAAAAAAAAATCAATGCATGTTATGATTTCAATGAAGACTTAGTAATCTCTTCTTAAAACCCCACAATTCTGAATTTAGCTAACTGTTCTATACAGACACAATTACAACTTAATTACTGATGGAATTTAATTAATAATCTTTAGTTTCCCTGGAAGAGCTAGACATGGAGAAAATGAATGAAATTAGTTTGTCAACGGTAAGTCGTAAAATTATTTTGCTCTAATTTTAATAATAGTTTTTAGATTTTAAATCATTTAATTTTTAAATCACAGTTTTATGTAATGGAAATGAATAGGAAACTACAAGTGTTAATTTGTTCAACCATTAGGTAGGTTAGTCAGTGTTAGTTCTAGACAAACTGGATAGCATAAGACTCAAATAAAGTAAAACAGAACAGAAGAGATTGTTCAAGAGGGGGAAAACAATAGCAACAACGAACGAACATACATATAATCTTATGGTCGATGGTTCTCAACTTGAATCTTATGTCTCAAAGGAGTTTCCCTAGAATCTAGCATAGTGCATTAAATATAGGGAGAGCCTAATAAATGTCCACACCCAACAGATTTTAATCACACAACTGTAATCATGAAGTGACACCAAAAAATTATTTTATGTAAAAAAATACATTCTCCAAAATGAAAAATTTAGGAACCACTTATAACTTCATCCCCTCATTTTACAGATGAGAGAACATGACCTTAACAAAGTTAAGTAATTCACTCACACCCAACATAGTGTTTTATGTCTGGCATTCATTGTGCCCTATATGTGGTAGATAAATAATAAATATTCATTAAATTGAATTATTCGAGATTACATAGTGAGTAAATGGCAAAACTGACTCAGATCTACTGATTCCCATCCTAAATGTCTATTATGTTCCATACTGATATTTTCATATTTGGTTTTATTTTATTTTAGACCCTCTTCCTTTACTGGGAAACTCCCTTTCCTGTTTCATGTATCTACTGCTCCTGGATGTTTTCTCCTTTCCTCTTCATTGCCCTCCACAAGTAAAGAGAATTTTTAAGCAGTAATTTAAAGAATGGGAGTATTTCAAAGAACTTGAGCACAAAAGAGCATACTTTAAAAAAATAAAAGGAAAAAAAAAAGTTCAACAGGATCTAAGGAGTAAAATTTTAAGGAGAACTGATTACCCCCTGAATGATGAAATGGGAGGTAGGTTTGATTGCTTTATCTGAAGGGAGGGGTGATTATGGAGTTGTAGAGGAGAGTGAAGTAAAAAATAGAGATTTATAACTTTTCTTCCTTTATAGTAAAACTTTCCCAGACTTTTTATCCTAAACGTCATTTATTTCCCCGTACTTTTTTATTATTCCCTTTTGTCATTCAACTTAGGATCATTTTTATTTCATAGCTCATTCTTCTTATCTAATAAAAACTTCTCAAGTATTCTCATAATTCCACTTCTATACACTATGCTGGCTAATTTGGGGAACAGACTGAGCCTCTAAGTAAGCAAAGAGAAAAAGAAATATTGGGAGTTGAATAAAACTTTAAGTGTCTTTCTTTGAAAATTAGTGTGAAAGTGGAAAATTAAAAAAAAAAAAAAAGAAAAGGGAGAAAAAATTACCAAGCAAACCTGTGACTTTAAACAAAAAGTTTAAAACAGAATGAAATAATTCAAAGTTTCATGGTAAGAAGCTATAAAATGGTATCTTTCCAGATCATATGGAAAAGAGAAGACAGGAAGAAAGACAGACTTACTGTAAACTAAGTGGGTTTTTTAACTGGAGTTCCTTATGGCTCAAATCTGCTTCTTTATTCAAAGGACAATGATCCCAGAAAATGAAAAGATGGTAATAGTGATCTCTCTTTCTTTTTTCTAAGTGCTTCCCAGCTTCTTTAATATTAAAGTTTTATTTTTTTAATTAGAAAACTATTTTCTCTCTTCTACAATCCCACCCTTTGTAAAAAAAATAGATAAATTCAAAAACAATACTTTGGGAAAAATATGATAGTCAAACGTAACAAGCTTTTTCATTGTTTATGTTCAAAAATATATTTTTCTCATTTTGCAACCTAAAACTATCACCTCTATCACCTCAATGTCAGAGAATGATCATGTGTTTCATTGCCAGTCTTCTGGAATCATATGGATGTTACAGTATATATTGTTCTAACTCTTCATCAGTTCATTAGTCTTTCTTAGTTTCTTTGAAACCATTCTCTTTCTCATTTCTTACAGAACAATCTTATTCTATCACATTCATGCACCACAAATAATTCAGTCATTCCTTAATTGTTGGATAGTTTTTAATTTCATTGTTTTGCTATCGCACAAAGAACTACTATAAATATTTCTGTACTTATATGACACTTTCCTTTTTCCTTGATTTCTTTTGGGAATAGGCCTTTTAGTGGTATAACTAAGTCAAATGGCATATGCACTGTTTAGTAATTTTTTTTAACAGTTCCAAATAGCTTCCCAGAATGGTTGTATTCATTCATAGGTCTACCAACTGTGCATTGATGTGCCTGGTTTCTCACAGACTCTCTGACATTTGTTATTTTCCCATTTTCTCATCTTTGAATATCTGATTGTGTAGGGTATACTCTCATAATTGATTTAATTTGCATTGCTCTAATTAGTGTTAATTTGGAAAATTTTTGTTTTGTTTTGTTTTTTTTCATATGGTTAGAGATAGCAAGAATTTCTTCTTTGTGGAAATGCCGGTTCCTAGTTTGAGAGTATTTATCAAATGGAGAATGGCTTTTATTTTTCTAGTTCCTTGTATATTTTGTAAATCAGATATTTATCAGAGATACTTCCTACAAAGATTTTCCCCCTTCTTTGATTGTTTCCCTTTTAAGCTTAGCTCTATTGGATTTGTTTGTACAAAAATGTATAAAAATTTCATATAAAATTATTCATTTTATCTTTTATGATTTTCTCTATCCTTTGTTTCATCATGAATTTATGATGTATACATATATCTAACAGGCATTTTTTTCTATGTTTCTCTAATTTGTTTATGATGTAAATCTTAAATCTTAAAATCTATATCCTCCAATTTCTGTGTTATCTTGATATAAGATGTAAAATGTTGGTCTAAAGTTTATTTCTTCCATACTACTGTCCAATTTCCTCAGCAGTTGTTATAAAATAATGATCCCTTTTTCCTCTAACCAGGGTCTTTATTTTTATCCGAAACTTGGCTATTATATATATTTACTTTAGTATGTTGCATAACTAATTTTCTCCCACAATCAACTCCTATTTCTTTTCATATATTTTTTTCTTTTTGATTCCACATTCTCTCACTCCCTCTGCCCCTCTTGCACCCACGGAGAAGTCAAGAAATATGATTATGCATTTTTAGTCAGGCAAAACAGTTTTTTTTTCTGTATTAGCCATGTTAAAAAAAAGAAAATAAATAAAAGGGAAAGTGATTCAATCCAACCTTTGAGTCCATCTGTTCTTTATTTGAAAGAGAATAGCATTTTATATCATATATTCTTTGGAGTTATGGTAGCTCATTTTATTGATCAGAAATACTGTCTTTCACAGTTTATTGTTCTTAAAACACAACTTTGTATGTGTCAGTAGGAAATTTCTAGATACTTTATGTGCTTGTAGGTACTTTTTAATGAATCACTCCTAATTTCATTATTTCTTGATCTCTGTTAGGACTGTGGGGAAATTCAGAATTTTTATAGGTTTATTTTATATTCTATTTTAGTGATGGTAATGATAATCTCTACTCGTGAATTAATTCAGTCATTCTTTGGTTTGGTTTGGTTTTGATATCTTCAAATGGGTATAGTTTTGTTGTCTCTGCATATATTTATACCTTTAATTTTGTGTTCTTGTATTCTTTTAAATGGAGAATTTCCAGACCTACATCAAACAATAAAGATGAAGACTATTTTGCTTTACCCTTATTTGCTCTGGAAAAGAAAAAAATTATGGTCTTTCTTTTAAAATAATGTCACTTTACTTGTGGTGTATTTTTTTAAAAATAATCTATGCACTATCACAATTTTTAGGGTTTCGAATATGTTTGATATTTTTAACAATCTTTTTTTTCTGAATTTATCGAAATAATTTGTTTTTGTGTTATTTTTGATGCTAATCTGATTAATTGCCAAATAATTGCCAATTTAATTATAATTGTTAATTATTTTCCAAATGTAGAATAATTCTTCCATTTCTGGTACTAATCCAACTTGAACATACTGATTGAGTTTCTGGCTGTATTATTGTACATCCACAAGTATTTAATTTAAAATTTTTGGATCATCATTTGTTAGTAAAATTAGTATACACTTCCTTTACCCTGCTTTGTCTCTCTTCAGTGCAGGTATCAAGGTCATGTTTATCTCATTAAAAAAGTTAGGTAGAATATATTCTACCTTTATTTTTGACTCTTACTCATATCCCCCTGAAACTTTTCCACAGGAGAGTCCACCCAGCATGATGGAGGACTTCCACAGTTCTCCTAATACCATGAGTTTACTAGTGAAGCATGCTGGCTGTCTACCTGTTATCCTCATTCTCACCTCATAACCATCCTATATTCTCTTTCTGTCATCCAGTTCTTCTATGCATCTTCTACTCTTGTTCTCTTTAGGCATCTAGGTGGCATAGTGCATATAGTGGTAGAATCTCAGGCTTAGTTTTTTCATCTCTTAAATGGATATAAAAATAACACTTACTTCCCAGAGTTGTTGTAAGGCTGAAATGATATTTGCAAAATATTTTGACAACTTTAAAGTGCTATAGAAGTGTTAGTCACTGTTATTACTTGTTTTTATTGTTATTTATAATTAATTCCTCAATTTGTTATATGTTGCAACCTGGTCACACCCATCATATTCCTTTTCATAATTCTTTGTATAATGGTCATCTGTCGTTCTTAAAAAGCAAAAAAGTATTCCAGATCTTTTTGCAATAATGGTAAAACCTGAAAAATTTTCTGTATTGAATGGATGAGCCTTTGGTTCTATGGGAAGCATAGAGTTAGTAAAAGTGCTTTTCAATTTTCCAAAACCAATTCAGCTTGTTCTCCTCTGCCTTTTCAACTCTGGGTCATCTGTAATGTCTGTTGCAAATATACAAACTTTTGACCAATCTCTGTGAACAATAGATCATTCGTCATATATTTGGTCTTTCCTATGTGAATGGACAGGCCAAACTCTTTTGACAGATTATAGATTTCTTCCAGGAAGCTCTTTAGTTCCTTGGCATTTAATGCAATCAACATAATATTGTGTGAAAACAGAAAAATCTGAAGAATCTTATCATCAGCGGAAAATCCCTCTGAGTTCTGGGCTCTGCCTCAGATCTCCTTCATTACAGGGGCAAACACTTTGGTCAAATGTGAATCTTTTTGTCTCAAGCATCAGTTCATGTCTAATACCAGAGGATCATTTAACAGTGTTATTTGTTATAGTTTTCAATTAATCCTGAATTATCTTGACATACAGATGGGAGACATCAGCCAAAAGGTCTACAAGGCAGTATTTTGTTTTACCAAGTCAAATTCAAACAATAAGCTGAGTGAGATTTACACTCTATCTTTCAATCAAATGTGTGATGGTGAAGACGTGAACCATTGCTCAATATTGCTTATACAAGTATTCTTGTTCCCTACCAACACCCTCATTGAGTATGTGATAAATTTTTATCTTTGTGGTTGTTGTGCCTGACACCTCGTGACCCCACTAGGGGTTTTCTTGGCAAAGTTACTGGAGTGGTTTGCCATTTCCTTTTTCAGATCATTTTACCAATGGAGAAACTGAGGCAAATAGGGTTAAGTGTCTTGCCCTGGGATATACAGCTAGTAAGTGTCTAAGGCCAGATTTAAACTCAGGAAGATGAGTCTTCCTGACTCTAGGCCACAAAGTCTATACACTGTGCCATCTAGCTGTCCCTAAATTCTTCCCTAGATGACCTTCATAAAGATTTTGTATAGAAGGGAGAGTAGGTATATAAGCCAGTGGTTGATAACATTCCTATGTTCAATGTTTATTTGGTATTAATGAAGCCTGAGACTTTCCCCCCATATCTTTGGTATCTTCCCCTCCCTCAGGTAGCTTAAATATTTGTTGTTCAGAGCCTTCACAATTGTACTACTTATAGCATGTTTAGTCCAACCTGGCTGAATTTACTGTATATTTTCCCTTTATTGCTATTTTTTCAACCTCTATAAACACTTCAAGAACTATGAAGTTCAAGTCTAAAGGTAGTGGTTCTACTATTCTTGATGAAGAAAACTGTTAGTTGAAATTAATCGAGTTTTTAAATCTTTTCTATTTTTCATCCATTTGTTACAGTCATTCATCTTTGAATAGGCTTAAGATTGAGAATTTTTAAATTTAATTAAGTCATCGCTATTCATCATTTTTTTATTTTACCTTAAACTAGAATTTTGTTTGATTGTTTGTCTCTCTTGATTAAGTACTTGCTATATACATAAGACTGTGTTAAACATTACTGATAAAAAAGAAAGCCAACTTCTCTTTGTTTTTCCCTCATCTTAAATCAAAATGGCACTATTTCTACATTTTCAGAGAAACTTGAAGTAAAATGTATTTTGATATGTTCTTTCATTTTTAAAAATACTTTATATATCTCTGTATTTTAAATGTGTTTCTTCAAATGTTAAACATTTTTGTTGATCTTTGTTTCAGTTCATTCCCTATATTCCTTCTTTGGAATGGCAAATTTAATAATTCATATTTAGGATTTTTAGATGTGTTTTTTCCCTACTCACTTCCATTTATTCTATCCTAGTCTCTTCCACACAAATTCTGCCCTCTTTCATTTCTCTACCCAAACCCTAGCTTCTTGAGTTTAGTTCACTTTCATTGCTATCGATCTTTTTAAATTAACTCTTCCTTTCCCTGCTTAGATAAGTCTATTGTACTTAAACCTCCCTCTTCCCCCCACTCCCATACTTCTACAGATTTCATTTCATCTATCCTCTTAATTTCAATGACATTAATTGTCAATGCCACTTTTCAAGAAATGTTTTGTCCTTATCCTCTTTCTTGCTCCTTTTCCCATTATTGGATATTTTATTATATATCCCCAGGGGAGTTAGTTCTCAATGGAAGCCATGGTATATAACAAGAACGTATTTTATTTTGTTATTTTTTCCCCTACAAAGTTTAGTTGGCCTGGTCCTGTAGAAGTAGCTAGAAGGTTTATTGGTTAGAATTTGGGGCCTAAAATGAGGAAGACCTGAGTTAAAATCCTGCCTCAGATGCTTACCAGCTATGGGCTTTAGGAAAGTCACTTAATCTCTATTTGCCTCAGTTTCCTCAACTATATAATGCAAATAATAACACTGCTTACTTTTAAGGGTTATGAGGGGAATCAAATTAGATAATATCCATGAAATGCTTAGCATAGTACCTGGCTCATAGTAGGTGCTTAATAAATTCCTTATCACCCTCCCTTCCCTGATCTTTGCATTTCCTGTTGTTGCTTATTCCATAGTAAATTGTGCCTTCCATTCAGGTGTATGTGAACTATGTTTTCTTTTTTGTCTGTAGGCCCTCTTTTGTGATCTAGTATTTGATAACTGCTTCCTTTGACCCTTGAGATTAGGAAAGATTGCTCTTTCTTAAGTAATGAGAGCAATATTTTGCCACACTGCTAAAGCGACCATAGAGAAATCTTTGCAGTTGCACTCATTTTCTACGTTTACCAGTTCCAGTCTTCTAAGTTTTAGTCTTCTCCAAAATATAATTTCTTCAGTCCCAGTAATGAATGGAAGTGAAGGTGTTCCAGAGAGTAGCTGAAGTCTTTTTAATTAAATTTCTTCACCTTTCTCTCCTGATGTGAACTTCTTTCTTCTTTTTCAGAAAAAAAAAAAACCTAGTATTTTCCTGGGCTGTATATACGGTACGGGGTATGGCAACAACAAAAATGATGGCCTGGTGAGATGGCCTGCATTTTTTCCCTGAAGAATTAATTTTAGGTGAAATCATTGCATTTTTATTGTTTTGTCATTGCCGTATTTGCTTCATTATGGATGTTTTTTTTTCTTATTTGTTTGTTGGGAGGGGGGGAGTAACTCTATATTAGATTTCACTCCACCTTATCCCCTCCTTTCTAGTCTTGATTTACATGATTTCTTTCCATGCTTTTAATAACAATATTAGACCACCGATCTCCTATGCTTAGAAATCATTGTCTCCTAATTTCTCCCTCCATGACAAATACCACTTCTCTGTGAAACATTCCCAGATCTCCAGATTTCAATTCTTTCTTTGTCCTCAAATTATCTTACATTTGCTTAAGTGCCACGTCTCATCATGCATATAATAAATGTTCCTTTATGATAGTGACTGATCCATTGTTGTTCCCAAGGCCCACCACCACCATCTAACACAGTGCATTGAACATGATAGATAATGAATGTCTTTAGTTTTATTTCATTGAATTCTTGCTCCTTTGTGAGTTGTATTTCATAACTTCTGAGGTCCCTTCCAACTCTGAGATTTTGTTGTTCTATTTTGAGTATATAAAATTATATACATTAAATTATAAACTCTTTAATGTTATGGAGAGTATCTGGGACTCTCTTTAAATAATAAACTCTTTGATGCTGGGGAGAGTGTCTTGAACTCTCATCTCCACTAGAAAAACTGCTGCAATGCTGGGCACATGGCAAGAAAAATCAAAACCAAGAGTGTTTAGATAATTGGGAAACTTTGCAAACCTCTTGAAACCATTTCCTTTTACTGACACCAGTATTCAGAGGATAAACTCTTTACAGATACTTACAGAGTTAAACAGAAGCTGAAGGTCTTTTTTATCAGTGAGTGCTAGAGTTGGACAGGACCTGAACGATTACTCAGATTTTTGTAAGTGAAATATTTCATGCAAAGTCATTAAGTTATATCAACTTATAATTCAGATAATTTGGTTCACTCTTTAGCAGTTAAAAGAAAACTATGAGAAGATGGTTTGGAAAGCAATGAGTAGATAAGAAGAGACATATGGCACCATGAGTCATACTCTCTTCTTCTAGCCTAAGACTTCAGTTGCACATTTTTCCTTGAACAACTTCATAGAATTATCGCTTTATAGATGTTACTTTAAAGCTTATCTAGTCTAACTCTTCCACCCCACACCCACTTCCCTTCTCTGAGAAGCTCTGGTTCTGAGATGTTATATTCTTTGTCAAAGGTATGTAGGAAAGGATAATGGTGAAATTTTAACCTACATCTTCTGCTTTCAAGTTTAATACTCCTTCCCCTATTCCATGTTGCCATAAATATTAATGTTAGCTAGATTTAATTACTAATTATCTGGAGATATAGGCCTCTATAAGTACCTACTCCCTTCTACCCAACACCCAGGCTCTGGGGAAAAAACAAACAAAAGTCCTTGTATTACTTCAAATACAATGATAGGGTTAATTCCATTTGCTGAGCTTTATATTTCGACAATGTTACATGTGCTTCCTCAGATGGACTTCAGAGTTAAGATATATTCAAGAAGATGGATGACAGTGATGGAGTGAGAGACATCACATCTTTCATTATTGCTATATATTGGCAAATATTTTGGTGACAGTCCCTGAAGCAGTTTGTTTAGTGGGGGTGGTTATTTGTTTACAAAATCCTGCATGCATCTTGGTAAACAGAAACAGTTGTACTCCCAAAGGGAGAATCAAGCCCTCCTGAAAAGTCTTAAATTACAGCAAGATACTTGTTACAGTATAGCTAATCCCCCATGTGAAGTCTGTCATTTCCCTAATGCACAACCATAAACCAAATTAAAATTGAACTTATGTTCCAAATGAGAAGCTGTAGGTGTGCACATGTATTTCTGGCACTTGGAGCCTTCCGCTCTGGGTGAGAACACCCACCCAAGTAGCAGATGCATCTGTGCAGAACTCATCTTCTCTCTTTTTTTCTTTTTCATGTAAATTACTTATGTAAATAGGATACAACTTTTCTACATTTTCCTAAGAGGACATATATAAACATTACCACACTCAATGTACTTGATATCAAGCTATCTTGTTCTCTTATACTGACCTTATTAAAGTAACTATTTTCTGAGTCAAACATTGGCACGTTATGAATTGATGAAGGATATTTCATGTGACAAACCTTTTGAAAAACTAGATTTATTTTTCTTGACATTGGGATTGTTTTGGTATACCTGGAAGAGCCCTGATGTTTTAAGCCTTATCATCTCCTCTCATTTTTTTTTCTTCACAAAAAAGACCTAAAATGCAGATAATCTATCCTATAAGTTCATTTCTCAGCCTTCTTTTAGAATCATAGGAGAAATCTAGGCAATGTTGAAATAAAACATATCCATATAAATTTATTGATTTTTTTTTAATAAAGGAAAAAGAATCACTATATCATACATTTGGAACTTGAAGGGACCTTCGAAACAAGTTCTCTCATTTTACAGAGGAAACAGAATAGAGAAATTATTTGCCAGAGTCATATAATTTGCACTACCAAATGTGGTGGGACTAAACTATGATCTATGTATAAAAGTTTGTCCTATATCAGTCCAGAAAGAAGGCGGTCAGGAAAGAAGGAAAGGAGAGGAGGGGAAGGGAGGAGAAGGGAAGGGAGGAGAAGGGAAGGGAGGAGAGGAGAGGAGAGGAGAGGAGGAAGTTTTAACAATCTACTATGTGCTAGGCACTGTGCTAAATGCTTTATAAATAATATCTAATTTAATCTTCATAACAACTCCACAGCCTGTATGTATTGGTGCTATTGTTATTCTCATGTTATATAGTTGAAGAAATTGAGGCAGGCAAAAGATAGTGATTTGCCCAGGGTCACATACCTAGTGAGAGTCTGAGGCTGGATTTGAAATCAAGTCTTTCTGATGCCAGGTTCAGAGCTCTATTCACTGTGCCACCCAACTAGCAGGAGATGTTGGCCTTTAAATTATTTTTTTTTGCTGATCTTTTTTCTCTTCTCCTCCCCCTTCCACTTTTAAATCTCTGACACATGATTTATGAAATTGTTGCCAAAAAAACCCTAAAATTTATCACAAACAATTCGCCTCGTGTCTGAACACCAACAAGCATCTACCCCAACACTGGCAAGACAGACAAAGGGGCAAGTTTCAGTAAAGGAATCATCTGCCCCCAAGAAATGAAAACAAAGAGTCTCTTTTGACCCTAGATGCATGCATTTGTTTTATAAAGTGCATGTCCAAAGGAACAATATGCTAAAGTAAATAACCTTTCACTGAAATTAGCAATAAAATGAAGAGATATGGAATTGAAATTTTATACATCATTCAGAGCAAGGAGAAAACATTTACCTTTCATTTTGGACCCTAAATTAGTTTGGATATACATCAATATGTGTTTGTTATCCCCTCAGAGACTCAGCCTTTTGATATTTGCCCAATATATCTACTTTTGACACATTAATTATAGAGGTATTATATGAAAAATTTGGGGGAACAACAATTTGGAAAGATTACTGGCACATTTTTTACTAAGCAATGTTAACTCAAACGTAAATTGTTCGAAGAAATAGCCATGAAGCATCTGCTCTAGATTGATCAGCAGAATATGCCCGACCATAAAGGCTCAGTAAAAAGGGCCTGACTTTATTCCAATGACATGACATTCCTTTCAGAAAGGAAAGTAGGGTTTGAAATTAATCTTTAAAAAAAGATGCAAGTGTCAGAATCAGACATCTTCATGATGCCTATTTCTAGGAGGAAAAAAAGCTAATTCTAGTTCCTGAAGAGGTATGTATACACATGTGTATTTTGCAGAAATGGAAAACCTAATATTTGGGCACAAAGACTCATTTTTATAGAAAATGATATTCCATTATAGTTAATGTTCCTCAGCCTCATGTCTTCCAGGGTCTGCTTTGGGGGACATTAGTTGAAAAATGTACACAATTCTGACTTTCTTTAAGGCTGATTTCCTCCTTTCCAGAGATTTATCTTTGAGGAAGTAGGAACATTTTGACTGTGATAAGGTGACAAAGGCCCATTCTTTCTGAATGCATTCTCCCCCCTTCCAATCTGAGGCTTTTGTTACATCCTTTGCTCCGATCGCCTATTTTTTTTCCTCCTTTAAAGATACTTTCCTTTCAAAAGATAATCCTCTGGGACTCTTGTGATTACTCTTGTTTTCCACTTTAAATGTACTTACTATACTTCTGCCCTTCATCTTGTTTTACCTATGCTGTGTTCTTGCCTGCTGTACCATATTTGCACTTCTAACCCTCCTTTTCTCAGACTCCCTTAGAAGTAAACACCTCTTTGGGCTTGGGGAAAAAGCATCTAATTTCAAAGAACCAGTGGCCTTTGAAAGCATAGTTTAAAAAAATCCATGACTTAGGCCACACTCTGCGTGATCTCCAATAACTCTCTTGTACATAGTCCCCTTCTTCATACCTTCTTCTCTTTTGCTTTCTGCAGCTTCAGGAAAGTGAGTCTATTATTCATAGTCTTTTTCTGAGTTGTAACTGGTTTCAGGGCAGCTCTGAACTTGACCTGACAAGGCAAGCTTAATGATCTCATGTCCTTCATAGAAACTCTGCTTCACAGAAAAGTAACTAGACGTGTCCTGAAATCTGTACATGATTAATTAAGTCAGAGGAACACTATTAATCATAGCTTTGGGACTGGTACCTCCTAGTGGACACATTTTTTAATATTTTCAATTGTTTGACCCTTTGCATACCAAAGAGTGCTGCTTGGAACTTCTTTAGTGTTATCAAATCCAAAAAACAAACACCATCAGACCTCTACCCTGGGTTTTTAGAAAATGAATACGTTTATGGATTAATCAACGTACTCAGGGTCTTCATATTGTCTCTGTAAATTCTATCATCATATAGGGGTTCATTTTTTCCTTCTTAGAGTAAGTGGGTAATTGGTTAAAAAAAGTGATTACATATCCTACTGTGTAATTCTCTTCAACTTTCAGCTCTCTCTGTAGTGTCATTAATGTAGTCCTTTTTATAGTTATTTATAGAAAGCCAATGTTACAGGACTAAAGGAGACCAGAGAATTTAGAGTTAGAAGGGAAAGAAGAAACCATTTATTTTAACCTCCTCATTTGGCAGATGAGGAAACTGACACCCTGTGGTAACTGAGGTTTGGAAACATCATAGCTTCCGTATTTAAATCTATATGCCAAATCTGAGGCCCACTGTAGGTTTCACCATTTTAAAGTCAGTTTTTAATAATGTAGGTACCAACAACAGAAAAGTACTTTTTCAAGCCAGTGACATGAATTTTGATGCTGTATTATAAACTAGATCAGAAATCTGAATTCCATTGTTAGAAAACCATAATTTTAGTCATCTGGTAACTTCACAAATCTACCTTTTTTTCTTCCCTAAATCCTTACTTTTAATAGGAAGGAGGAATAAAACCACTACCTGAATTACTAAGGTGTTTTTGTTTTTGAACCCATAACCAATAGCGATACTATCTGGCTTTCTATTGCTGGTAACACATCTCCATGTTAAGCTCTCAATCATGTATTATATATATTTAAAAGAGGTAATACAGCTCTCATGACTGTAATTGCTCAGGGTTTATAGTATTTTCAGGAAAGATAATCTTATATCATATTTAGAATTTGGGGCAAAACATCTTGTGTTCCTCCAAATTAACTACTGCCAAAACAAAGACTTTCAAAAATAGGCAACTATAAGTTATGTGATAGATTGAAAAGGTAACTTTCCCCTCTCCAAATCCAGCAAAGAGAGAAAAATGAGATAAAAAGTAATTGAGAAGAAAGGTGTAGAGTTATTGCATTTGTTTCTCTTTTAAAGTGCCATTGTTTTCAATTTGTTCCATCTTCCAAGAAAGAATTCAAGAGAAAATAAACAGCAGTACTGCAGTTGGTCCTTTTACCCATAAGGAATAACCCACAGAAGGGAAGAAAGTGGAGAGAGCCCTGGATGACTTCTTAATATACATATAGTGATATATAACACACAGCTACAAACCACAACACACAACAATGTTAGGCACATAGCCAGGGATGAAGTTCAGTTAACAAATTCTGGTATATAAGTTTCTAAACCAACATACCTCTTCCTAACCATTTTTTCCTTATATGTGATGTCTCCCCCTTTAGAATGTCACCTCCCTGAGTTCATTGCTTTTGTTTTATTCAGTTCCCAACCTACAATATAGTGCCTAGCACATAAGCATATGACAAATATTTATTCTTTCATTCCTTCCTTTTTCAGGATTATGAAATCATGTGAATATACTTGGGAACAAAATGTTAGGAAAAAATGAAATGATTCTCTTGCAAAATGTTGTTTTTCAAGTCTTAATTCATTTCAAATAAATGAGCACTTAAATCCCAAAAGACAAATTATTGTATTGTTAAATGTGGAATAAAATTTCTTTTAAAAAAAGGTTTCTCCTTCTGAAAACACTTTTTTAAAAAAATTATGGATGGAACATGCCAATTGCCTGCCATTTGTAGTATTTGGAAGCATGTCCCTAAGCAATTATTGATTTTTAGGTGAATTAATTCTTTAAAAAAAGAAATGAGAAATAATAAGAAATGCATTATACAATACATTGCAGTTTAGTAGCCTGGAAGAAAATTCAAATTTTTGAAACTTATTTTGCCAAAATGAATAAAGAACAACTACTCCAAAATGTTCCATAATTCAATCTCCAAAATTATATTTATAAGAAGGTATTATAGGCCTTGAACTGGAAAAGAGTATAGGGGACATCTAGTCCAGTTCCTTACGTATATAGCTGAGGAAAATGAGGTGAAGGGAGGTTAAGGTACTTGCCCTCCATCAGACAGGTAGCAAGTGGCAGGGTAGGTATTTGAACTCAGGTTTCATGAATGTCAGTTCAATGGTCCAAGATCAGCCATTCTTTCTCCTGCAGCATATAACCTTCAGGAATGTCAACACTATATTTCTAAAATTCAGGATAGAGTTGTTGGTACATGATATGAAACATTGTTAAATATCTATAACTGATTATCTTTATAAGCTTGTACATGGAAACCTATTCTTAACTCTACTTATCCCAGTGGTATTTGATATATTTTTTTTAATCAACCTGAGTAGAAATGCTTGTTAAACAAACGTTCAGATGCTATTAGGCTGAGAGGAAGAGCTAAAAATCTTGAGGATAAAGATTAAAATATATCAACTAATGTGTATGTGGAACAGATGCTAATAAAATATAACTTAAAAGTAAATTAAAAGGGAAAGAAATTTGGTTAATAAGTAGAAAGATATGGGAGTCATGGTTAGACAGAAGCTGGTCTGAAAAAGGCCTGGGGTTTATGATGACTGCAAGTTCAATGGGAGTGAAAAGTGTGATTTGACAGCTAACAAGGCTCATTCAGAGACAGCCTATGTTGAGAGTAAGTAGTGTCCAGTACACTCTGCCCTAGTCAGACTGCATGTGGAGTATTGTGTTCAGTTCTGAAAGTCATGTTTTAGAAAGAACAGTGACAAGATCCAGCAGAGAACAATCAGGACAGTGAAAAGCCTGAGGAAGGCCTGAGAAGATTATACCATAATGTGGATTGCCTGAAAGGAATGGGGCTTTTTAACTTGAAGAAGAGGAAGAAAAACTTTTGTCCTCATGATTTTCATCTAAGGCTTTATGTGCCCCCTGAGGGAAAGTGACAAGGGGGCAAAATTATTTCCAACCACACCAGTGCGAGGAAACTTCTACCACCTTCCTGCCTGCCAACCTGACTCCCACCTCTTGAGATATAGTGAGCTTACGGTGCTGCAGAGCTCTGCCTTGTAGCCTTCTATTCCCTACTTCAGTTGTCCTTTTAGGGAAGAGGAAGAGGAAAGTTACTGGGCAGCAGGACTGACATTACCTGTTGTACAGGTTCGAATTCTATCTCTGGTTGCAATATTTCCTGCTAAATCTCCAGCCATCGTTGGGAGGATGAGAAATGAAATGGGGCTTCCTGTCTGATCATCTCTTGCTTCTCCTCCACTGTATAACCTAGCTACTATCCTGCCCTAATCTCTCTCCTCACTTCTAGTCTCACATTTCCTACTGTCTTTTCAGTATTTGTAACTGGATGTTCAGTAGACATCTTAAATTTCACATGTCCAAATCTAAATTCATTATCATTCCCCACCATCCATCCCTACTTTTAAA
>NW_027186349.1:5699103-5713315 GCF_028583685.1 Petaurus breviceps papuanus
ATCACCTTCAGTGAATTTCAGTGTCTCCCCATCAGGAAGATTAAAAAGAAAATCATATGTTCATTGTTCAAAGCCCTTCATAACCACCCATACCACTGTCCCACCCCCTCCACACAAATATTTCCAGTCTTACTAAATCATATTGCCTGACATGTTCTCTTCAGTCCTATGACCCTGGCTTCTTTGCTGTTCTAGGAACAAGAAATGCCTTTGCTTGGGGATTTTCTCTGGTTATCCCCCATACCTGGAATGTTCTCCCTTCTTGTCTCTTGGCTTGTTTCAAGCCCCAACTAAGATCCCATTTTCAGGGGTGGCTAGGTGACGCAGTGGCTTGGTGGGGCTAGGAGCCCCAGCCCTGGAGTAAGGAGGACCTGAGTTCAAATCCATCCTCAGATACTTTACACTTACTAGCTGTGAGACCTTGGGCAAGTCACTTAACCCCAACTGCCCTCCAAAAAGCAAAAAAAAAAACGATCCCATTCTCTGGAGGAAGCTTTTGCCCAAACCTCTTAATTTTGTGCCTTCTCTCTTTCTATTATTTATTTATCTTGTTACATAGCTGGTTTTCTCCCCCATTCCAGGTTCCTTTAGTGCAGGGAATACCTTTTGCCTCTTTTTATAACCTTAGCTCTTAGCTCAGTTCTTGGCACATGGCAAAGCTTAATAAATGTTTACCAACTACTGAAGACAGTGAAGGGGCATAAAAGCTATCTCCAAATATTTGAAAGTTAGTTATGTAGGAGGATTAGACTTTTCTGCTTGAGTACAGAGGGCAGAAGTTGAAGCAGTGGATAGAAACTGTAAAAATTCAGATTCAGTTTTATAATCTGTGGCAGGGAGTGGGGGATCTAAACAATTGTAGAGCAATACTGTTGTGAGATGACTAGTTTTTGGAGGTCTTGGCATTTCGCTGATTAGAGATTTTGAAGCAGATGTTATACTTCTTGTTAGCAACGTTGTACAGATTAAGGCTACACTAGGTGTTTTCTGAAGTTCCTTCCAACTTTAGAATTCTGTGAGCTGCAAAACCAACAACAAGAACAGCAAAATGTGTTTCCAATTTGTTTCTAATTACTTGTAGCATAGGCTACTTATTAAGCCTGCTGCACATGCCTCAAGGCATTAGATACAATTTTGGACTTGATTGGAGTCCAGAAAACCTGAATCTGAAACCTTCCTCCTACACTAACTCATGATGGGATCATAGATAAAGTCCATCGTCATCTTTTAGCCCATTACCCCCTCTGTAAAATTACGCCTTCACTACAATATCGTTTTGAGACTGAATTGAGATAATGAATGTAAAGTTCTTCAAGAGTCTTAAAGTGCTTTGATGCACTAACGTTGTTGCTATTGCTGTTGTTATTTTATTGTTAGAAGGATTCTCAAGGCTCCCATTGCTGTGTAGATTTACTACAGTTAATGTACATTCTACCCCAGTTTGTGTAAATCCCTCCTATAAGTTTTGGGCTGGGCTACATTAAGGAAGTCTTCTTAAAATAGAAAGTAAAGCATATATTTTACACTGGCAATATGTATCAGCTGCCTTTGGAATGGGAAAGTTGGCAGATTCAAGGGCAAAAAATGGTCCATGTAATTTTTTTCTTTTTTTTTCCAGTTCTGTTATTCACTCAAATGAATGTTCCCTTACATTTGTAAAAATAAATAAACAAATAAACACAATGGCTAAACCTATTTTGTTTCTCCTCAATTCTGAAGATTATCACAATATTTTATTTTCTGTTCTATTATACCATCTAATTCATTTTTACAGACATTTTCCCAATAGGTCTAGGAAAAGTCTCCTTTTCAACCTCTCTTTCCCTCCTGGCTAGGCTCTGAAGACATCTGAGGCTTTCTTTGCCTTTCTCCATTATTATTTGAAGCGACTGATCTAGAGAATTCCCTGGGTACTACCTTAGTAGTACTTGTCCTCAGTTATACAGTACAGTGACTGTAGAAAAGAATCTTCACAGATAATTCCCAGCCCATTCGCTGGTGAAGAGAAATGTTATAGGGATGGGAAGAAAAAGCCCTTTTGGCTTTGCTAATCCTATAGAGTGGTGAAGTGGGAGAACACTCATTTTTTTATGTCATTCATCTACCTTTAGCTGGGAGAGATGCACTAAATTGACAAAGGTCCTTTACCTGCTGAAAATTAGCATATAGAAGGAAATTTGTTTACCTCTTCCTGCCTGGAAGCAATAAACTGAGAAATTTCCAAGCACCATTCAGGAGTGAATTCTGCTTCTGCCAGGAATCCTGAGAAGAAATGAAGACAATCCCTAAGGTCCTTTGAATCCTTTCATGCTGTGAAAGGATTTCTTCCTCCATGGAACAGCAAGTTATGGCTTTACATTTTCCAAAGCCTAAAAAGGAGAAATGAGTTTGGTAATGTGAGTCAGTCTTTGCCAGCATTTTCTCTCATGTTTCCCAGACAAATGTGGGGCACGTACTTTAATACCTTTAAAATCAGTATCTGAAAGTAGAGATAGGCAGAGCCATAGTTCGGGAAATGAAAATATTTCCTTTGCAAACCTAAGCCTCATAGTTTGGACCAAAGAAAACGGAAGTGGAGGCACTGAGGCGAGACTGTTGCTGAAGCACTAAAAATCATGCTATTACTTGTTCCAAAGCTTTGGGCTATTTATAATCCAAAAACTTATCTGTTTGGGCAAACAAAGCCAATCATCCATATGTTCAAAATGATACAGAAAGAAAATTCTATTTAATATATTCTAAATGAGGCAGAAAACTAAGGGCTGAGATTATTTTGATTGTTGGACGTTATTGTTATTGTTTTTGTTTCTAACTTTTTTAGTTTTGTGTTTGTGAAAAGCCCTAGTGAAATAATTTGAGACAGTATAGTCTGATGAAAAGTACAATAGACTGGGGATAAAAAGGCCTGGGTGTTACTCCAGGTTCTGTTACTTCCTCCCATCTCCCTGTGAGACCTTGTGGAAATCATTTGTTGTCTGTCCTCTCCAAATCATTCTCCACTCTTCTGTCAAAGTGGCCTTCCTGATATAGGTCTGCCCATGTCATCTCCATCCTAACTCCAACTCAATAAATCCAACTGGTTCCATGTCACCTTCAATAAATAAATAGATAGATAGATGATTGATAGAGAGATAGACAAATGTGCATGTATATATGTATATTATTATATAATAACAATATTATTAAGTTTGTGTACAAGCTTCTGACCTTTTATATGATCAGAAGCCTGGTTCCGCTATGTCATAGCTTAGAATAGGATCAGTCAGCTCTGATTTACATACATCCTGTTATCACTCCCGAGGAGCTGGGAAGTAGTTTTTAATCCGGTGGAAATGGAATTACTTCTTTTGTTTCATGTACATGTGTATACACGCATGCATGTACATATGCACATATGTATATGTACATATATGTGTAGGGACAAATGCATAAATATTATGTGAACACGTGTGTATGTATATGTATGTTCCTATGTATTTTGTATGTTTGCATATATATAATGTGTGTGCATACACACAAATACACACACATGCACTATGTTTGGCAATCAAATCACTTCATAACCTGCCCTTCCCCCACCTTTCCAAGTGTTATTACACTCTACATCCCTTTTATCCCCAGTGTACTCTGTAATTTGGTGACACTGGCCTCCTTCCTAACCCTCCACTGAGACACTCCATCTCCTGATTGTTTTCACCAGATAGTCTCTGGAATACTTTCCCTTCTCATTGCAGCCACCTGTCTTCCTTCTTCAAGTCTCAGCTAAATTCCCACCTGCTACAGGAAGCTTTTCCTAATCTGTCTTTATTCTAGAGCTTTCTTTTTGAAATCTGTTTTCTATTTATCCTGTATATAGCTTATTTATACATAGTTGTTTACATGTTGTCTTCCTGATTAGACTGAAACTGGGAATATCTATTGCCTTTCTTTAAATCTCTAGCATTTAGCATAGTGCATGGAAAGATTTGTTGTTCATTCATTTAGTCCTGTGTGACTCTTCCTGTCTCATTTAGTTCATAGTAACCATTTAATAAATGTTGATTGACTGAGTTCAGTTTTCTCATCTATAAAGTGAGGTGGTATTATGGGAATGGGAATCTAAGATCTTCCCTGCCCGTAGGCCCTTTGATAGGCTTAAGTGACTTTAAGGGTTATGGGATTTAAAGATCTTCCATGCCCCATTGGACTTGCTGACGTAGCAGGAAGGGGAGGAGCAAGAGGAAGCGGAAGCCAAGCTAGAGTTCCTACAGTGGCTAGCAGTGGCAGCAACAGCGGCAGCAGCAGCAGAGGCAGAGGCAGCGGGAAGCCCTTTTTGAGTCAGCCAGAATTTCTGCTAAGGACTCCTGCTGACGATTGCCAGGGGCCGGAGCTGGTGGGAGCACACTTCCTGGACACTGGGTGGTTGCTGTGAGTGGGGAAAGGAGGACCTTTGCCTGAGGTAGCCTGTTCTGTTTAAAGGCTTGAAAATGTGGGTGCTTTCTACTTTATCTACCTGTGCCAATTTCATAACTACTCTGATAGCTTTCACTTTCTGGTTTTGGGACTCAGTCTTTTGGTATTTTAATAAATTTTCTAGCTTATTCCCCCATATAGCAAGCCTGATGTATTTTCTGATGGATAATTACATCAGCATATCTGTAATTTCCATAGGCATTGTGAATATGGCATTGCTGATACAGTGACTCTGAGAACTTTCCTTGATTTGAAAATATACTCTGCCCCCTAATAAGCTGAATGTGGTCACATGGAGCCTGTGGCAGGAGGCTTATTTTTACTTTGTGATCTGGCAGTGGGTCAAGAGGCATTATCTGAGCCAGGAGAAGGCTATATATTCCTTGATGTGAGATTTTTGTTTTGGGGCTCACTGTGAGAAGTGTTGTGTGATTTGATGAGATGAGATTCTGGTCAGCTGTCGAGTCCCCCGGCTTTGAAAACTCCGATGTTGGTGCTTCCCTCTCTGGTAACTGTGATTAGGTATGGATGTAATGGTGAGACAGTTGGAAGCCTGTCTACTTGATCTGTTCCTCTGTTTTCTTGTAAACTCTGCTTGTAACTTGTTTATATTCTCTGAAGTTCAGGGTGCTCATCTTTTGTCCCTGAATTAGGTAAATGGCATATGTTTGATTAAAGCAAGATTGTTAACCCATTTTGAGTTGCTTTCCTTTAGAAAAGCAGATCTTGGAACCTGTGTTGGCAGCCAGCCTGGGTATGCTGGGGTGCTTGCTGCTACAGGTGGTTAGATTATAAGATTCTGGATGGTATTTTCAGCTCTAATGTGATATGTCTTACTAACAGAGGAATCTCATGGACTATGACAAGTATTGTCAATTATATTTGTGCATGGACCTATTGTATTTTACAAATAATATTAGCTTTGGAGTTAGAAGAATTTAGTTTGTGTTCAGTTACTACTTATAGAAACTTCAAACGTCCCATAAACTCTGTTAGCCTAAGTTTTTTCATCTAAAAAGTTTCAAAATGTTTTTCTGAACTCAGGATTATTGTGAGTAGTAAATTAACCACTTTAGTTTGTGACATTTACTTCTTTGTAAATGAATCAGATGAAGAATGTACTTGGTTGGATGATGCTATGAAGCTGGAGAGACAGTCATTTGATCTGGTCCATGAGTCAATATCAACATTATAGATGAAAAGCTAGCTAGGTGGCACAGGGAATAGAACACTGACCTGGGAATCAGGAGGACCTGACCCCCAACACTTACTAGTTGTGTGACCTTGGGCAAGTCACTTAACCTTAATTGCCCTGCTTTCCTCCCTCCAAAAAGAAAACAACAACAAAGAATTATAGAATATCTCTAAACAATCAAAAGAATAAAAAACTTTGCATCACCCAAAGAAAAACAGTGAGATATATAGTGGGCACGAATAGTATTTAGCATACTCTCAACAGTAATTTACATGTAAAAAGCTATACAGATGAGATAAAAGAGATGGTGAACCAAAAAAGGAGAAAGACCTGTCAGATAGTAAGAGAGATAGATAGATAAATAGCCTTCATGATGCAGTGAGATTCATATAAAGGTGCAAAATCTAGAGAAGGCCGGGCACTGGGTAGATTCCCAGAGATGGTGTGTGAGAAGATATGGACAAGAATGGAACAATTCATGGAGTCACTAAAATATTTAAGTATTGATAAATGACAAAGCACAATGTGTCACTGTCAACTGTATTTGTCTATGGGGTTTGTGGGGTGTTCATAGAGGACCAGCACCATTGGCATGAGGGTTTGTTGAGCCCTTTCGTGTTACCTGTGGCTCCAAGAAGCTGTAGCATGTGTAGCAGTCACTCTCCACATAAACTATTTCAGCAGACAGGCTAAACCAGGGCAAGGTTCACTGACAGTTCTCAAATCCATCAGTGTGCTAAGGGAGATGTCTACCCCAAGCACATAGTAGAGGCTTATCCCAGCAGAAAGGGTGATTGGGAACAGTCTGTTCCAATGGCCATGAGGGGGCTGAAGCAGGGACTGTGGAGCGCTTAGAGCTTGATCAGACATTGAAGACATCAAGGTTATCAACTGCATCCGGGACCATCATCAGTCATCTTGATTTTTGTACTGCTTCTGGACTTTGATGGCTCTAAAAGAGAGAGTGAGGCTGATGACTCTGAGTAACTCTGCCTCACCTACATCCAATTCACATGGAAATTGAGACATCACCCATGATGTCATTGGTACTTTTCGAAAATTAAGGATGAATAGCATCTTACCATTTTTAAAAGTTTCACAATTTTTTCCTGCTATTCTTTTGTTTATTATTATAGCCTTATAAATCACAATCCCTCTGGAAACTATACCAAATGTTAATGGTAGCTATCATTGGGTAGCTTTCACATAATCAAGATAATTATATATTTTTCTTACACTGGAAAAATGGATTCTCTCCTACTATAATAGTTCTTCCTGACTAATCACAATAAAGATCAACAAAGGCAATAAGCATGTAAAAAATGATTAGTCTCAGTTGAGTACACTATGTTGATTTCATTTATTTTAAGGAACTCAATGATTTGGGTAAACTTTATTGCATTCTGAAGGAAGACCATGCAATCACATCTAAATAGAAGTGTTGGAACATTTGAGAGTACATTAGAATTATCTTTACTTTTTCCTTCTCTGACAAAGCATATAGCTATCCTCTTTATTTTCAACTCAACATGTTTATCATGTTTATTTAGATGGTCTTTTTATTTAAATGTATTTAATAATAAATATGACACCAAAAATGAAAAGTAAGCAATTAAATTACTTAAGGAAAACAAGTTAATTTTTTTGTCTTAGATGTTTTTAACAATAGACATGGTTATTTTAACTAGCATATATAAAAAAACATTTATTTTCATAAGATGCAGAATTTCAATATATATACACACACATGCATACATGTACGTATTCATCTGTGTATGTATGCAAGCATAGACACACATACATTGCACACATATACATATGCATGCAGACATATGTGTATATGTATATACACATATATGACTTCAGACACTTACTAGTTAGGTATCTGACCCTGAGCAAATCAGTTAATCCTGTTTGCCTCAGTTCTTCTATATAATGAGTTGGATAAGGAAATGGCAAACTCTCCCAGCATCTTTGTAAAGAAAACTCCTGATGGGATCACAAAGACACAAACAAAATTGAACTGAATAAAAACCAACAAATTAAAAAAATATATATTATACTGTTTTCATTTTAAATGGTTTCTTTATTAACTAAAAAAGATGAGCTTTCCTATTTTTTTAATTCACAAATGATTTTTAGTTGGATGGAATTATTTCAGAGGAAATATTATATACATTTTAATCTTTAAAACAAAAAGGCTACTACTATTAGAATTTAGATGGTCACTTAAGTATCTTTTGAATTAGTTAATTAAGTAATTATCTTGTACCCTAATTAAAGAATCAGGGCACCCTGAAGAAGAGAAATGAAGCAGCATGTGTCAGGCAAATCAAACCATCATCACCATCTTGATCACCATTTCTCTTAGACCTTGATGGGGACAGCAAAGAACCCTGAACCTAATATCTTTGAGAATGCCAATGTACCGTAAATGCTTAGATTTCCTTCCAGCCTAACCTCACGAGAAAATGTTACCAATACTTCAGTAGGCACAGGATTTCTGAAGGAGGCACCACCTCCCAGACCACTGGTCCTGATTTCAGTCCAGCTGTCACATTCATTTTCCCATCTTGGAAGCAATTCCTGTGGAGAATGGGTAGGTCATTTATAATAATTGCCTATCAAGTGCTATATAGGGTAGATGGACAAGCCTACCTGGTGCAATCATCAAGATCAGAAAAACAGACATAATCCAAGCAGTCCTATCTTGGTTGTTTATAAGTTCCATTTTTGTTTGATTTGTCTCAATGTGAAATTTTACCACTGTATGTAAGTAGTCAACTCTGGCTATAATTTCTAGTGTTAAACATTGTCAGGGTCAACAAGCAGTTAAATGAATTGCCCACGTTACACATGTTATTCTATATCATACATGTAATACAGGCATTACTTGAACTTTTGCTTTCCTGACTCCAAGGCAGGCCTTTACTTACTATCCCTTGAATAAATAAGCAACAATTATATCTTTATTTATATATGTATATAAACATATGTGTACATATATAGTATTTGCATATATTTTATATTATACATTTATATAGAACTTATATAAATATATCATATATAATACATGAAGTTTTTATAAGGACTGATATAACATTTATATATGCTGGGGAAACAAATAGGAAAAAGGAACAAACAAAAAATGATAATCTCTGTGTCAAGAAGCTTGCAAAATGATGGGAGGAGACAACACACAAATGGGAACACAGGTGGTTGATGATGGGGGGAAGAAATATCTAGAGGGGCATGGTCCTGAGGTCCAAGTCAAGAATAGGGCCAGGAGAAGTTTGAAGGCAGGTTGGACCCTTCCCCTCAAAATGGAAACTCTAGGAAGAACTCATCTACAGGAAATTAGAGTTGGGCCTTAAAGAACAGTGGTATCAAACTCAAATGGAAGTGGATCTTGGGGGAAGAGTATGGACTTAGAAAATTAAAAAAAAATATTATCTGTATTATACTTTTATTTTTTGTGTTGACCATTTTCCAATTACATTTTAATTTGATTTGGACCATGAATTTGACAAGTGTAGAGGAACATTCCAGGATGAGCATGCAGCAGGGATGTTCCAGTATGGGGAAGCCCTAGGTACTATGGGAAATTCCAGGATAAGTCATCAGTACACAAGGCAAAGTTCTGAGGGCCAGAAGGTGAGGAGCAAAATGAGAAAAGAATGAAATTAGATCTTAATTAATATGAGAAAATAAATGAGCTTGAATAAGAAATTAGATTATTTAAAATTCTCAGATTTGGAACTTTTGTTTCTAGCCTTTCATTGTTTTAATCATTTACATAGGGCCCATTCACAGTTTGACAAATCATGAGACATTTTGTCTGGAAATGTCCTTTCCATCAGAGCAAACCAGTTGGAAATAAATGTTTGCTGACATTTTCCATAGTACTGTTTTCATGTTAAAAATAACAAATGCCCACATGCATATGGAACAATTAATCTCCTGCCTTAATGGTAGTTGGCCAGCAGTAAGTGGTGTCCGACTTGGTGCTTTGTTCAGAGATCTAATGTAATTCTTTTTTTTCTTTTTGGAGGTGGGGGGATGGAGGGCAATTGGGGTTAAGCGACTTGCCCAAAGGTTACACAGTTAGCAAGTGCTAAGTGTCTGAGGTCACATTTGAACTCAGGTCCTCCTGTCTCTAGGGCTGGTGCTCTATTCACTGTGCTACCCAACTACCTCCTACTCTAATGTAATTCTTGACATAAAAAAATATATATTTTAAGAAATACTAGGTATAGGTTTGAAAGAAAATTAATTTACTTCAATAAAGTTGAACTAATATATTTTAGGAACATTAAGCTACCTCAGTTTAAAGGAACTGAAGAATATCATTAACAGATATGAAAAGAAGTTCTGCAAGTTCTTTATGAGAAAGATATCTGTAGCTGTGTTAACTTTGTAATATAATATTTCCAAATGTCTCTGTTGACTAAACTATCTTTAGATATGTAGGAATCAGTGGCACTCTCCAAGATAAGAAATATATTCCTCACTCACAAGTAAGGTACAATCCATTGTCTCTAATTTTTCCATACATATTATTGTCACGAATAGGCCAATGTTATGCAGATTTCAAGTAAACACATTGACAATAATTACATGAAAAAGGAACTGTACTTTCCAATTCTCTTTGTGCAAAATACATATAAAGTAATTAAGCTGGAGGGAATCTTAATTTATGAAAATGTTTTTTACATGCTGCTTCATAAGGGCCCTAGATTACAAAGTGATTGACAGAAACTACCTTGTTTGATGAGAGACTTGTAGGGACTCAGGGAATAAAATATATTTTCCTGTGGAGAATGAAATGTGAGTATTAAAACCAAAATTTCATAGGGGGTATGGAATATAACATTTCAGAGGTTATTTTTTTTTCTTCTCCACATCCCATCAATCCTTTCCTGGATAGCTATGAATAGTTTCCTAATACAGTTTCAATAATCATAAGGGGGAAAAAATAGGAGGAATCAAGCTCATAGAAATTTAGGAGGACCAAGACAAATAATGTGAATTTTTTTACTTCTGTAAGATCCACAATTTTTTTTACCTACATATATGCCTGCTATTAATGTGGATGGATGTTCAGTGTGCCTTAATTCTTCTTGAATTTCTCTGGTAAAATATAATTCATTACCTGGTAACCAGCCTTCTGCAAATGAATTTCTTTGAACTTAACTAGTCCTCAGAAAAGAAACACAATCCATTCATGGCCTAGTACTTAAAGACTCTCTAATCTCAAAGGATTTGCTCAAGATTTCATTCAAATTGTCAAAAGAATGGGAGGGGGGAATCATTCATAGAATCAATAAAAAAGACAACTAAGAATGCAGAAATAACTGCCAACCCTACTTTCATATTTCTGTAAAGACTTTATGAAAATGTTCTGTTTGTATGTAGTAATTGTTTTCTTATGAGGATGGGAGAAGGTGATTGGAAATAATTAGATGTTGATTCAATGACAGTTGACTGAGAAAAAAAGAGTGTAAGATCTTGTTTATTTTTTGTTGATTCACATTTGAAGTTTGCTCCATAGAGTGAAATATAACCTAAAAGACTTTTCTGTAATGAATCCAGACAGTCTTACAATGAGATATGAAACATTTTCTATTGCCTTGGGTTCCATGACTATGGCTTAATTATTTTCTCTAGGTTATAGTGTTTAGGCCTTGACATCTCATATATTAGATCTTAGAGCCATAATAGACCAGAAAATGTTGAGTTTGTTTCATAAGGATTGGGGTACCATGGCTTTAGGACCTACTGGCCATATATGCCTCCCAATTTACACCCAATGGAATCATACTTGACCCAATCCTAGCTATGAAATAGCTAGATGACTCAGTGGCTAGAGTGCTGTACCTGGAGATGGGAAGAATTGAATTCAAATATGACCCCTGACATTCACTACTTGTGTGAACCTGGGCCAATCACTTAGCCTCTGTGTGCTTCAGTTTCCTCAACTTTTGTAAAATGGGGATGATAATAGCGCCTTTCTGGTAGCGTTGTTATGAACATCAAATGAGATAACATTTGTAAAAAGTGCTTAGACAGTGACTACCACATAGTTCCTCCTATATAAATGCTTATTCCCTTTAAATCCCCCACTACTCCTGTCACAACATGAAAGTAACTTTGGGGTTACTTCCTTCCCACTCACACTCACCTCATCTGCCTTCCATGTATAATGTTTTGTTTTGCCCAGATATTTTCAATTCTAATATTTACTCAACAAGATGTCTCTCGTATGTAAAATAAAAACTTAAAAGATTTATTGGTAGATGCAACCAGTGAGATTGTTTAATGATCTGCTGCTTTTCCCAAATCAAACGAGGTCTTAAATAAGGAGATAAATGCTTACTAAAGATATTTACCAAATTCATAAAGAAAGTGTGGTGCAAAGTTGAAAAAGAATAGATTTCCCACAGGTAGTGGGATTTGCAGATGCCCATTTTTGTAGATGGTATCACATTGAATGTATATAGTCTTGTAATACCGTGTTTCCCCGATAATAAGACACTGTCTTATTAATTTTTTGGACAGAAAAACACCAGAGGGCTTATTTTCAGGGGAGGGCTTATTTTAATGAATATTGACAGCAATTTTAATAAACAGGTAAATGTGAACAAAAAAATGTACCTTTATTCAATAATGATCATGTCACCTTCTTCAACAACATGGTCATAAGTGTCCATACCCTGAATTCCGTCCTGGATGTCTTGCGCCTCCATTTCCTTCAGAAGAAGTGGACCCAATCTGTCATGTCCAGCAATATAGCTCTCTTTAAATGAATATGTCTTGTCCAGGTAACCTGCTCGTAGTGCCTTGGCGACACAGCTGTCAGTAATTTTATCCCATGATTTCTTCACCCAAGTCACAACTTCTTGCAGACAGGGATTCACAAAGTTTCCACGCTGATTTCTTTCCATTCTATTTTCAATGTAGTCATTGACTTCCATGCGCAAATGGTCCTTGAATGGCTTGTTTATTGCAATATCAAGGGTCTGGAGATAGGCAGTCATTCCTGCAGGAATCATTACTTGATCTATTCTTCTCTCTGCAAGGAAGTTCTTCATTTCTTTAGTGCGGTGAGTGCTGGCTGAATTCCAGACTATCAGACCTCTTTGGTTACCTCGCATAACAAGTGGCAGCATTAAATCAACCCACTTTCTTATAACGGCTTGTGTACACCAGGCTTTTTTGGTTTCAATAACGTACTTGCCAGATACACGTTCAATCTTATCTTTCTTGCCCTTACTGATGATTAGAGGTGTGGCTTTCTTTCCATCCAAACGAATTGCCAAAACACAGGTGACCCGTGCACTTTCATAGCCAGTGGTGGGAATGTAGATTGACGTTGCACCCCTGTGATGAATTGTTGTTTGAGATCCTTGTCCCATAAACACTGCAGTTTCATCCATAGCAATCATATTGCAGGTTTGGTACTTGGAAATGTCGATCCTATCAATAAAGTACTTGAATGCAAGTGCACGTTTAATAACTTCAGCATCTTCCAGCTTAAACAGTGTTGTTGATCTTCTTAGGGGCAGTTCATACCGTTGAAGGAAACCATCCAACCAGTGTTGTGATGCTTTGAATCATTCTGAGACCATTTCAAACTCTGGTGCCATTGAAAGGGCAAATGCTTGAATATCAGCCCTGCACACACCTTTGCTCTCCTGTCAGCAATCCATTCACCAAGAGGATCTCCAAGTCAGGATATAAGGGCTGCCAACCTGATCCAGACCTGCGCTTTTTCCCTTTTTCCTCATCCACCTGTTGATTGAGGTTATTATAATCTGCTCTCCATTTTCTGACCATTCGAAGATCCAAAAGTTTTTCTTTACAGAAAACTGCAAGATTCTTGCCATGTGACTCCTCTACAATTGCTTTCTTATACTCAACAGTATAGCTCTTCCTTTTTGTACTCATGTCTGGGGGTCAAAACAGACAGAATAATAAAATTATGACCATCAGTCCTTCTTTTCACTCCATCATGCTGCCTGAGTTCTTCTTTTTTCCTCCATCATGCCCTTTTTATCCTCCATCATGCCCCCTCACTCCCGCTTACATACCCGGTTTTTATGTTGTCCTGCCTCAGCTCTCCTCCGCGGCACTGCTCTCAATGGCGCCAGCAAGCAAATCACTGGGGAAGAACAGGATGACGCGCTCACTGCTGCAGCTCTGATTGGATGCAGCTCGGAGCGTGGTATGCGCTTCACGGGGAGGGGGGGACGGTGCATACAGAGGGTACCGTAATGTAGCATGTAGCGCAGGGGATCACCTTCACTACAGTAGCAATCTCAATAGGGCTTATTTTCGGGGGAGGGCTTATTTTAGAGGAATCTTACACAGTAAGGGGAGGGCTTATTTTCGGGATAGGTCTTATTATCGGGGAAACATGGTACTATAAATCTTCCCAGTTACAGTAGTAATTGATGGGAGATGAAGGAAAGGAAAGTTTCAATAATGACTTCCATGTTTGAAGCCTGGTAATTGGAATAATGGTGATATTTTCAACATAAAAGGAGAAGTTTTGAAGAAAGAGGG
>NW_027186349.1:5713715-5735024 GCF_028583685.1 Petaurus breviceps papuanus
CCTATCAATAAAGTACTTGAATGCAAGTGCACGTTTAATAACTTCAGCATCTTCCAGCTTAAACAGTGTTGTTGATCTTCTTAGGGGCAGTTCATACCGTTGAAGGAAACCATCCAACCAGTGTTGTGATGCTTTGAATCATTCTGAGACCATTTCAAACTCTGGTGCCATTGAAAGGGCAAATGCTTGAATATCAGCCCTGCGCACACCTTTGCTCTCCTGTCAGCAATCCATTCACCAAGAGGATCTCCAAGTCAGGATATAAGGGCTGCCAACCTGATCCAGACCTGCGCTTTTTCCCTTTTCCCTCATCCACCTGTTGATTGAGGTTATTATAATCTGCTCTCCATTTTCTGACCATTCGAAGATCCAAAAGTTTTTCTTTACAGAAAACTGCAAGATTCTTGCCATGTGACTCCTCTACAATTGCTTTCTTATACTCAACAGTATAGCTCTTCCTTTTTGTACTCATGTCTGGGGGTCAAAACAGACAGAATAATAAAATTATGACCATCAGTCCTTCTTTTCACTCCATCATGCTCCCTGAGTTCTTCTTTTTTCCTCCATCATGCCCTTTTTATCCTCCATCATGCCCCCTCACTCCCGCTTACATACCCGGTTTTTATGTTGTCCTGCCTCAGCTCTCCTCCACGGCACTGCTCTCAATGGCGCCAGCAAGCAAATCACTGGGGAAGAACAGGATGACGCGCTCACTGCTGCAGCTCTGATTGGATGCAGCTCGGAGCGTGGTATGCGCTTCACGGGGAGGGGGGGACGGTGCATACAGAGGGTACCGTAATGTAGCATGTAGCGCAGGGGATCACCTTCACTACAGTAGCAATCTCAATAGGGCTTATTTTCGGGGGAGGGCTTATTTTAGAGGAATCTTACACAGTAAGGGGAGGGCTTATTTTCGGGATAGGTCTTATTATCGGGGAAACATGGTACTATAAATCTTCCCAGTTACAGTAGTAATTGATGGGAGATGAAGGAAAGGAAAGTTTCAATAATGACTTCCATGTTTGAAGCCTGGTAATTGGAATAATGGTGATATTTTCAACATAAAAGGAGAAGTTTTGAAGAAAGAGGGTTTAGGAGAAAACATTCTGAGTTATACTTTATATATGTTGAATTTGCAATGTCGGTAGGATACATAGATGAAGATGTCCAGCAGGAGTTGTTGACTTAGAAGAGTAATTGAAGTTATGCATATAGATATAGAAGTCATCTGAATAGATATAATCATTGAACCCTTGGAAACTGATGATATCACAAAGGGGAAAAGCAGAGAGAGAGAGAGAGAGAGAGAGAGAGAGAGAGAGAGAGAGAGAGAGAGAGAGAGAGAGAGAGAGAGAAAAAAGTAGAGAAAAAAAAAGAAAGGAACCTTGCATGATATTGAGTTTACTTGGTGTAAACAAGATGATGGACAATCAAGGACACTGAAAAGGAATTGTCAGACTGGCTGGAGGAAAACAAAAACAAAAGGTCCAAAAGAGGACAGAAAAAAAAAATGGAACTAGAAAAAGAATAGTAACTAAGTACAGGAAGCTATTTAAATCTCTCTAAGGCCTTACTGAAAACTATTATAAAGTAGATATCTGCAAAGCACATTGAATTTTCTATAAAAAGAGTAATCTATGTGGGAGTCCTGTAGGGGTTGTGAAACAAACAAAAAATTGACCTCAAATAAGTCTCAGGTATTTCAAAATAATGAAAGTTGTGGGTAATCCAAAGAGTCATGCATAAATATATTCTGGGCATCAGTAGTCTGTTACTATCAATGACTTGCATGTAGTGAGAGGATCAAAGGATAATATCCAGGAAATGTATGGTCAGAAATCCACTGGGATCTATTTTATAAAAAGAGCAAAAGATAATAGATAATCTGTATGGTGCATTAGCATGCTCTGTTCTCTAGATTCTGTAGTTAATCAATCCTCTGGAGCTTTTTTCACCCTGGAAGACCTCTCTTCCCCTGTCTATATTTAGTGAGTTCCTCCTAGAAACTCCATTTTAAGCAGATCATCCATGTTTACTCTTTTTTTATTTTTTTATTTTTAGCAATTGGGGTTAAGTAACTTGCTCAAGGTTACATTGCCAGTTATTTCTGGGTGTGCTGCTAAGTATCTGAGCCCGGGATGCGATCCCCAGGTCATCCCAACACTGGGGTCTGTGCTCTTCCTCTCTGTGCTACCTGGCCACCCCCATGTTTACTCTTTAACTCCTCAATCCTCACCAATCCTGCTTCTCCACCATGCCCTCAGAGGTACATATTTTCTCTTGTCCTGACTTTTCAAATTTGGTTCTATATGTTGTTTTCCTCCATTTGAAGGTAAGCCTTTTCTTTCTTTCTCTTTTATTGTATTTAAGTTCCCAGTGCTTATCAGTGCCTGCCACATAGTAAACACTTCATAAATATTTATTGACTTGAATCTTAAAAGGACTACTCCCATATGTTGGCTAGATCCTCTCTAAAGTATTTATGGGAATACTCAGGAAAGAATTAGATAGAATTGAAAGGCAAGAATATATTTTGTTCCTTGCCATTGCAAGGAATTCCCACATTGATGAGATCATGAATTTATTGAAAAATTTGAAGTGCCTAGACAAAACACCTCATAAAAGCAAAGATAAATGATGGCTGCATATCCTTACAAGTCAAATACTCAAATGGATCCATGACCTGATCAATTTAGAGTTTCCCTAGATGAGGCAGATTGCTACTATCCATACCTGATTTTACTGGGACACTTGTCTAGGTATACTCATAAGTTTGCCAAAAGATTTCCACTCAATGCTCAGGAAGGAGTAGAGTGAGCTTTTTTATTTTCTGGATCTAAAAGGAATAATAGTGCATTATTTGGACTAATTGTGTTATCTCTTCCTCTTGCCACATGACAATTTCCAACCTTTGTTTTTCCTTTACATTTCATAGGTAATCCTGGGTGAGACTGGAGTTCAAGTATGGCATAACTCTGAACAAGTCACAACCTCTTCTCATCTCCAGTTTCCTGACTTATAAAATGAGCATCAGTATAACACCTGATTCACAGGATTGTTATGAATTATAAATGAGATCTTACATATAAAACACTTTCAAATATTAAAAGAATAAATGTGATTTATTGATATCATCACCGTTTGACACAACCAAAAGAATTCATGATAAGAAAAATACTCTGGTACAGCTGATATGAGACTGGCCTTGGCAAGATTTGCCTCTGATACATGCTGCCTCTATGTCTCTTGGACAACTTTAACTCTCATTGCCCAAGGCCAGTTCCTAAGAGTTTAAGTTACCTATCATTTACTGATCTGCTGTGGGAAAGTAGGTATCCTAATAAAATAATAGGTATAGTACTTTAAAACACTGGCTTTAAAAATAGGTTTTTATTTGTGGTTGAATTTGAAGGTTATTAGAGGAATTTTCAAGCTTCCTAAAAGCAATATTCCTATTTATTTAATTTTTTGACCAAATTAATTACTTCCCTTATTAAGATAGTAATGTTGTGTTCCAAGTCTTCTATTGTACTCACAATCTCAGTCCTATATATGTATATGTATACATACATACACATATGCATATACATATATAACAATAGATAGATGGATAGCTATAGATAGATATGTATAGATATAGATCCATGTATGCATTCACATTATATATAGTGTACAAAAGTATATTAAATAGATAGAAAAAATAAATATCATGTTACTAGAGATCAGAGATCACTGATATATAAGAAATTATCTCCAAGTTTCTCTATTCAAATCCTTATATACATACATACATACATGTGTGTATACAAATAGACATATATCAAGAAGTACTTATTAAGAGGTTATTATGTGCTAACCACTACGATAAGTGCTGAGAATACAAATTTAAAGACTGAAACAATCCCAGGCAGACTACATCTCCAAGTCAATCCAACAAATATTTACTTATCACTTATTATGTCCCTGAAATTGTTCTAAGCACTGGGGATGCAATTAATTTGAAAAAAAAAAAAGGGATAGTGCCAGGCTTCAAGGAGCTTCCAATGTAATGCGGGAAAATAATACACAAAAGGAGGCAGAAAAGTGGGAATGGTAGTGAGGACACTAGGAAGCATTTTTTTTTTCTTTAGAGTTGAAACCAGGCAGACAACAGGGGAAGAACAGAATAAACCCAAGTCTATGTTTTTGCCATTTATAAAGTAAGACTTTCAGAGGAGTTTGGTACTCCACCCTCCATCCATCCAATAGAAGGGGAGATCAAGCTAAAGTAAGTGATTTCAGTCAAGATTTGAGTTAGTAATTTGGTTACCAGATAAGAGATGATGAGTACCTGGGAGGGTACTCATTTCTGGCAGGTGAAACCAATCAGTTCAGCAGATGCTACATTTACCTGAGTTCTAGTTAAGTCTGAGTGGCTTGGGAATGTCTATTTTTCTCTGCTATTCTTCTTCTTCTTCTTCTTATTATTATTATTATTTTGCTTTTTGGAGGGCAATTGGACTTCAGTGACTTGCCCAAGGTCAGACGGCTAGTTTGTGTGTGTGTGTGTGTGTGTGTGTGTGTGTGTGTGTGAGGTGTCTGAGGCTGGAAATGAACTCATGTTCTCCTGACTCCAAGGCCAGTGCTCTGTTCACTGCACCACCTAGCTGTCCCTTTTCTCTACTATTATTGACTTGAGCCTCCACCACTGTTGGAGACTGGTGACTGACAGTGAAGTTCCATGTTATCATTGTTGTACGGTCATGGAAAATTATTTGTGATCACATTTGGGGTTTTCTTGGCAAAGATATTAAAGTGGTTTACCACTTTTTTCTCCAGCAAACTTTACAGATGAGAAAACTGAGGCAAATAGATTAAGTGACTAGCCCAGGATCACAAAGCTAGTGAATGTCTGCAGAGAGATCTGAACTCAGGAAGATGAGACTTCAGATATGGCCTCAGAGACAGAATCAAGATCTTCTACTCCCAAATTTGCTTGGAGGGTTGGAAACCTCATGCCAATGTTTTCAAAATTCGTGGATCATATATGAGACAAAACCAAGATTAGATGAAGATAAAGCATTTATTAAACACTTACTATGAGTCAGGCACTGTGCTGATCCAAGCATCAAAATAAAATTTTTTAAAATCCTTCTAATGTTCACCTAGGTGCAAAATAACAACAATTTTAAATTGTATTTCCAAAGAATCTGCTTAATGTTTGGATTTTTAAAAATTTATTTATTAATTTACTTTTAGTTTACAGCATTCAGTTCCACAAGCTTTAGAGTTCCAAACTTCCTCCCTCCCTCTCGTCCGCCCTCCTCCCCCCATGATGGCATGGAATCCATTATAGGTTCTACAAATACCTTCACATTAAACATTAGTCACATTGTAAAGAAGAATTATAACCAATGGAATGAACAATGAGAAAGAAGGAACAAAGCAAAACAAAAAAGAGAGAGCAAGTAGTTTGCCTCAATCTGCATTCAAACTTTATAAATCTTTCTCTGGATGTGGATAACCTTTTCTATCATGAGTCCTTTAGGGTTGTCTTATAACCTTGCATTACTGAGATGAACCCAGTCTATCAAAGTCAGTCATCACTGATATGATGTGTCTTTAATTGTGTACAGTGTTCTGGTTCTGCTCCTCTCACGCAGCATTAGATTTTATAAGTCTCTCCAGGTTATTATGAAGACTGTCTGCTCCTCGTTTCTTACAGCACAATGGTATTCCATTATATTCATATACCACAATCTGATTAGCCATTCCTCAACTGATGAGTATTCCCTTGATTTCAAATTCTTTGCCACCACAAAAAGAGATGCTATAAATATTTTTGTACATATGGGTTCTTCCCACTTATATGATCTCTTTATCCCACAGTCCTAGAAGTGGTATTGCTGGGTCAAAGGGTATGCACATTTTTATATCCCTTTGGGCATAGTTCTATATTGCCCTCCAGAATGGTTGGATCAGTTCACAACTGTACCAACAATGCATTAGTGTTCCAATTTTTCCATATCGTCAACAGTATTTATCATTTTCCTGTTTTGTAATGTTAGCCAATCTGACCAGTGAGGTGTGATACCTCAGAATTGTTTTGATTTGCATTTCTCTAATCAATAGTGATTTAGCGCATTTTATTATGATTATAGATATATTTAATTTCTTCCTCTGAAAACTGCCTCTTCATATCATTTTAAAATTTATCAATTGGGGATTGACTTGTATTCCTATATATTTGACTCAGTTCTCTGTATATTTTAGAAATGAGGCCTTTAGGGTCACTGGTTGCAAAAATTCTTTCTCAGTTTGCCACTTCTCTCCTAATCTTGGTTATGTTGACTATAAAAAAAAGCCAACAACAACCAAAAACAAAAAAAAAACACCTTTTCAATTTAATGTAATCAAAATTATCCATTTTGCATTTTGTAATGATCTCTATTTCTTGTTTGGTCATAAATTCTTTCCTTCTCCATAAATCCTTCCTCTCCCAGATTGCTTACAGTATGAGCTTTTATATTAGATCATGAACCCATTTAGACATTATTTTAGTATAATGTGTAAGATACTGGTCAATACCCAGTTTCTGCCATACTATTTTCCAGTTTTCCCATTAGTTTTTGTCAAATAGGGAGTTCTTATCCTTGATGCTGAAGTCTTTGGGTTTATCAGACAGTAGATTACTATAGTCATTGACTAGTATGTCTCCTGTACCTAATCTGTTCCACTGTTCCACTACTCTATTTCTCAACCAGTACCAAGTAGTTTTGATGACCTTTGCTTTATAGTGCTTTTTAAAATCTGGTATGACTAGACCACTTTCCCTAGCATTTCTTTTCAATAATTCTCTTGATATTCTGTACCTTTTGTTCTTTCAGATGAATTTTGTTACTATTTTATCTAGCTCTATAAAATAGGTTTTTGTTAGATTGATTGTTATGGCACTAAATGGACAGATTAATTTAGGAAAATTGTCATTTTTATTGTATTCACTCAACCTAACCATGAAGAATGATGTTTTTTCCAATTATTTAGATCTGTCTTTATTTGTATGAAAAGTGTTTTAAAATTGTGTTCATATAATTTCTGGGTTTGTTTTGGCAGGTAGACTCCCAAATATTTTATAATGTCTACAGTAACTTCAAATGGGATTTCTCTTTCTATTTCTTGCCCTTGGACTTCATTAGAAATATATAGGAATTCCAAGGATTTGTGTGGGTTTATTTTATATCCTGCAACTTTGCTAAATTTATTTATTATCTCAAGTAGTTTTTTTTAATTGATTCTCTAGGATTTTCTAAGTATATCTTCATATCATCTGCAAAGAGTCATAGTTTCATCTCTTCCTTGCCTGATCTAATTCCTTTTATTTGCTTTTCTTCTCTTATTGTTATAACTAACATTTTTAGTACCAAATTGAGAAACAGGGGTGATAGAGGACATCCTTGTTCACTCCCAATCTTATTGGAAATGCTTCTAGCTTATCATTATTACATATATTTGCTGATGGTTTTAGATAGATGCTTCTTATTATTTTAAGGAAGATTCCATTTATTCCTCTGCTTTCTAGTGTTTTTAATAGGAATGGGTGTTCTATTTTGTCAAAAGCTTTTTCTGCATCTATTGAGATAATCATGTGTTTTCTACTAGTTTTGTTGTTGTTACTATAAATTATACTCATAGTTTTCCTAATATTGTATCAACCTTGCATTCTTGGAATAAATCCGACCTGATCAAATTGTATTATTCTCGTGATAAATTGCTATAGTCTTTTTGCTAATATTTTATTTATAATTTTTGCATCTATATTCATGAGGGAAATTGGTCTCATTTTCTTTCTCTGTTTTGGCTCTTTCCAATTTAGCTATCAGTACCATATTTGTATCTTAAAAAGCATTTGGTAATGTTCCCTCTTCTCTAATTTTCTCAAATGGTCTATGAAAAATTGGAATTAATTGTTCTTTAAATGTTTGATAGAATTCACTAGTAAATCCATCTGGCCCTGGAGATTTTTTCCTGGGGAGTTGACTGATGGCTTGTTCAATTTCTTTTGTCTGAAATGGAGTTATTTAAATATTTTACTTCCTCTTCAGTTAATCTGAGCAATTTATATTTTTGTAAATATTCATCCATTTCACTAAGATTGTAAAATTTATGGTCATACAATTGGGCAAAATAATATCTAATTATTGTTTTTTTTCCACTTCATTGGAGGCACATTCACCCTTTTTATTTTTGATACTGGTAATTTGGTTTTCTTCTTTCTTTTTTAAATTAAATTGACCAAAGGTTTAACAATTTTAGTGTTGTTTGTTTTTTTTTTCATAAAACCTGCTCTTGGTTTTATTTATTAGTTCAGCAATTTTCTTAATTTCAATTTTATTAATCTCTCCCTTGGTTTTCAATATTTCTAATTTGGTGTTTATTTGGGGATTTTCAATATGTTCTTGTTCTAGGTTTTTCATCTGCTTGTCCAAATTATTGATCTTCTTTTTTCTCCTTTTTATTCATGCAATCATTCAGAGATATAAAACTTCCCCTAAGAACAGTTTTTGCTGCATCCTATAGGTTCTGGTATATTGCCTCATTATTATCATTCTCTTGAATGAAGTTACTGATTGTTTCAATGATTTGTTGTTTGACCTACTCAATCTTTAGGATTAGATTTAGTTTCCAATTAGTTTTTACTCTATCTTTCCATCATTTTTTATCACATGTAATTTTTTTTTGCATCATGATCTGAAAAGGAAGCATTTAATATTTCTGCCTTTCCACACTGGATTGTGATATTTTTATGCCCCAGTACCTGGTCAAATTTTGTATATGTGCAATGTACCGCTGACAAGAAGATATATTTCTTTTCTTCTCCATTTAATTTTCTCCAGAGGTCTATCATGTCTACACTCTATAAAATTCTATTCTTTCTTGTTTATTTTGACGTTAGATTTTTCAATTTCAGAGAGGAGGAGGGGGAGATCCCCTGCTAGTATAGTTTTCCCATAGATTTCTTTCTCTAACTTCCTTAACTTCTCTAAGATTTAGGATGCTATACCATTTGGTGCTTATATGATTAGTAACGACATTGCTTCATTGTCAGTGGTGCCTTTCAGCAAGATAAAGTTTCCTTCTTTATCTCTTTTATTAATAATTATTTTTGCTTTTACTTAATCTGATATTAGGATTGCTACCCCTGCTTTCCTGCTTTTTTTTCTTTAGCTGAATCATAATATGTTCTATTCTGCTTGCTGGTTCCATCCCCCTCCCCCCCCTTTTCAGGATCTCCTTCTGGTTTGCTAAGATGGGGCTTGTTGGGATGCCTCCTGCCCTGAATTTTAGCCTCAGCACAGCCACAGCCATGCCCTTCCTCTAGGACTCCCAAGCTTCCAGCTGGGTCCACTATTTCATGATTTTACCTGGGGGCAATATTCTCTGGGTTTTTTTTACTCCACCATCTTGGCTCAGGGAAGTTCAAGTAGGTTGTTTCGAAACATCCAGACTGTGGGCTCATAGCCCCACGAGCAGCTGTTGCCACTCCTGTAGGTCCTGGTCTTGCCTCTTACTGAGCTCTGACAGACACCAGTCCTGCTGTGCTAGTTCTGAGTCTGTTTGTTTAGGCTAGCTCTGGCTCCTCTATGGTTGAGTCTGTGCTGGTGCATCCCTGGGCTATATGCTCTGCGCTGCCTCCTAGCACAGCAAATCCTACCCTTCAATAATTTCCTCAGCTGGAAATCAGCAACACTATCTCCCAAAAGATTCTGCTACTCTAAAATCCTTTCTGATTCACTATTTAGGGGTAGATGAAAGAGTTCATGGGCATGTTCAGGTGAATTCCTGCTTTCACTTGGCCATCTTGGCTCTGCCCCTCTATCCTTATTAGGTTTTTTTTTTAAGAGAAAATTCATTCAAATTGCCTTTTTCCTTTTGGGGAATTCACATTTGAAAGGAAATTAATTTCTTATACAAGGAAGAATAATTAGTATTTACTTTTGCTATAGTCAAATTGGAATTGTTATAGTATTGATGTTCCTTTCTTCTGGAATCCCTGCCCTGTCATCTAGAAGATAATAACAGTCTTTGATTTTGATTTATTTCAGAAACTTGACAGACATGTTGATGATTAGAAAGTACTTAGGAGATGAAAGTTATGTTATTTTTTGTTGCCACTATCAGTCATTGATTTCCATGAAAATAACATACCTCTTGTAGAGCTAGCTTACCTGGAAATGTATAACTCATTATTCTCCAGTTAATTCAACTCTTTTGGGGAGATGTAATCTGATAAACACTGACAAAATGATTGATTGACTTTGCTATTAAAAAAGAACTCTTCATGTCTTAAATCAATAGACATCATTTAAATTTTTATAGTGTGGTTGATTTTACCACATATTTTTCATTTCGTTTTAATTTAGAATACATATTATATGCATTTATTATATTCCTAAAGCATACTTCATGATCAGAAAATTTTTTTCCAAATTAATAGACATATCCAAGAGAAAATAACCCAATACAGCATCAAATAATTTTGATATTTTGATTCAAATTTCATCATTCCTAGAATTTTTTTCCAATGGTTAGCACTTTTTATTTTTTTTAAATTAATTAATTTATTTAATTTTAGTTTACAACATTCAGTTTCACAGGCTTTGAGTTCCAAATACTCTTCCCCTCCCTTTCTTCCCCCATCCCTTTCCTCCCCCCTCCCCCCATGGCAGCATGCAATATATATATGTGTGTTCTACAAATAACTTCACATTAATAATTAGTCAAGTTGTAAAGGAACAAAACAAAACAAAAAAGAGAGAGTAAGTAGTTTGCTTCAATCTGCCTTCAGGCTCCGTAAATCTTTCTCTGGATGTGGATAGCTTTCTTCATCATGAGTCCTTTGGAATTGTATTCCTAGAATTTTGCAGGGTTTTTTTTTGTTTGCTTTGTTTTGTTTTTGTAAAGTATAATATTGTGGATAGCTTACATTTCTGTTCCCTCAAAGGGAACAGGCTACTTATATGTGTTTTACAAATGCACCAATACAAAATAAAAAATAATAATAAACCACATCAACAAAAACACCCATGCACCTATGACTATACAATCTTTACTACCACAGGTAAGAGTGTGTGTGTATATATATATATGTGTGTGTGTAAAAAAAATACATATAGAGAGAGACAGAGAAAGAGAGAGAGAGAGAGAGAGAGAGAGAGAGAGAAAGTCTTACTAGACTATTTCAGAAAGAATTTTGGAGGATGAAGAAGAGAATATCCCTTTTGCTCTCACTTGTAGGAATCTGAAAGTTCCATATAGATTAAGATGTCAACATAAAAAAAACTGAATCACAGCAAATGAATGAAAGTTGCATTGTATATTTTTGTGTTCTAAAAGAACTATTATATATGGTCTCTTCTTATAAAGAGCTTTATCTCTGGGAAGTTGCATTTTCAATTATAATGTGATTGTAATTAATAAACAGGTATTTTAGGTTCCTACTCTCATAGATATAGAACTAAAAGATATATTAGATTCCATCTAGATGAATCTTCATTTTACAGGTGAGAAAACAGGGGCCTAGAGTTTAAGTTACTTCCCCAAGATTAAATAGTCAATGACAGAGTCAGTGAAATTTGAATTTATATTCCAAGAGCAGCCCTCTTTCCATTGTACCATGATGCTTCAATTGTTACTTAAGTTATATAAGATTTTACTTCGTTTTTAATTCAACTTAATTATAGTGCTGAACTGGGTTCATACCATTTAAGACTACTATGTATGATCACCGGGAAACCTTTTATGTCAAGGTATGATTATCTCTTCACTACCTAGAATTTATCTTCTTTATTGAGGTTATAGAAAGAGGAACCCTTTAGTCTTGTGAAGAGCACACACATTTGATAGTAATATTCCAAGACCAAAACCCATTTAAGGTGGCAGGATATCAGGGATGCCTGCAGTGAAAGGTTTGTCTATTCCATCAAAGAAAAAGATGTTTAAAAGGGGGGTGGGGTGGGATGTGTTTTGAGTTGTCATCAGGATATTGTTTTCCTCATAATCACCTACCTGGGGTCGCCCCACCTGAATGTGTGTTTTATATGAAAATGTGTTTTGGGTCCTGCGTGTGCCTGACTGTGTCTGCTCATTTAATTTATCGTGGTTACAGTACTGAGGGGAAGATAAATCAGTATTCAGTGAGAAATCTTAAGGTCTGTGTGGTTCAGTCAGGGGTTGCTAGGCCAAAGAGGACATATCTTATTGAATGAAGAATATAGCAGAAAGAAAAGTCTAAAGCAATGTAAATAGAGAAATGACTAGAATCTAGGTTTTCTATCTCTCTCTGTTTATAATGTTAAAAATCTCACTGCTGGCATCAGATGAGTCATTCGTATAACACAGAAAGCTTTTGGACGGACTAGTCAGAATTATGTAATCCAGGAATATATATTAGGTCTCCTTCCATGCCATTCCCACATATATGTGCAGGCTGATATAATCTGTTAACATTTTTAAGACTTTTTTTAGTTCGTAACTTGAATTCATATGTCCTCTATATACCTCAAATGATATAATAAATCTTTATATTTGCTAAGCCATGAGAAGATTCTTCATCTTTATCTTAAAATAAAAATGATTAGAGATTCTCATCTACGTGCTGCTGGGGATAAAAAAAAGGACAATGTTGTTAATTCACTCAAGGATCTTAAAGTCTGATATGGGATATATGAAAAATAACAAATGTGAATAAATCATGATTAATGGAGTGTTGGGTTTGAAATAATTTATTTTGAAATCAAACTGGGCTTGAATTCTAGTTGTGCAACTCAGTTACTGTTTCAACAATGCAGTATTCAGGGGCGGCCAGGTGGCCCAGTGAATAGAGCCCCGGCCCTAGAGTCAGGAGGACCTGAGTTCAAATCCAGCCTCAGACACTTAACACAAAAACTAGCCGTCTGACCTTGGGCAAGTCACTTAACCCCAATTGCCCTCCAAAAAGTGAAACAACAACAACACCAACAAAAACAATGCAATATTCACAATGCCTACGGTAACTATAACTATGGTGACATGGTTATTAATCACAAAACGTAACAGGCTCTCTACATGGGGGACATAGCTAGAACATTTATTCCAATACCAGAAAACTGAGTCCCCAAACCAGAAAGTCAAAGCCATCATAGTTCCTGTCCTTGGCAGTCCTCAGCAGGAGTCCTTAGCAGAAATTCTGGGTGGCTCAAAAAAAAAGGATTTCTTACCACCACCACTGCCACTTCCATTCACCATGCTGGCTCAAGCCTGGCTCCTACTCGACTCTGGCTCCTCCCTGCCCCACCCCTTTCTGCTTCATCAGCAAGTTCAAGGGACATGGAAGACCTTCAAATCCCATTACCATTACAGTTACTTATATGAGCTCTGGACCTCACTTAATAGTCTATAAAATGAAGATTTGGGAATGTGACCTCTAAGGACAATTTATAGTGTTCAATTCATGATTCTATGATGAAATAATGACTTAGAACAATGAAGACACCAGCCATCACAAGGCAATACCTCATTAATTATCCAACAAATAGTGTAGATGATAAGGTTTAAGAGATAAGATATGGGAGAAATCATTCTTTTCTAAAACAGTGGGGAAAAGTTTTAACTGCAGAGTGGGAATTGAACTAGTCATGAAGGATTATAGATTGTACACAGGTAAGGAAGGGGAATCTGATAGTACTTGGATAAATAACACAGAACATAAAGTAAAGATATGTAATAAGGGCAATGAATAAATCATTGTACATGGAGCCCAGAGTTCCTATATCTGATAGTAGACATATCTTGGACGGGTTGCTTGATGCCAAATTGTGGAAGGCCTTGAACATTAGGAATTTGAACTTTATCCCATAAGTCATAGGAAGTCATTGGAGTCTTTTGAGTCAGAGAGCTCCATAAAGTTAGCAATGTGTTAGCAGGATTATCTTTAGGAATATCTTTGAGCAAATTAATTCAGACAATTTACAACCCCATAGGAGAGGCTAGGTGGCAAAGTAGATAGAGTGCTGGGCCTGGAGTGAGGCAGACTTCTCTGCCTGGGTTTAAATCGGGTCTTAGACATTTACTAGTTGTGTGACTGTGAATAGGTCACTTAACCCTGTTTGCCTCAGTTCCTTAATTACAAAATGAACTGGAGAAGGAAAAAGTAAACCACTTAAGTATCTTAGCTAAAAAAATCCCAAATGGGGTCACAAAGAGTCAGAAATGACTGAAAAATGACTAAACAGCAACAACAGCTACCTCACAGATTTGCTTTCTAAATCTTAAAAAGCTACTTAAATGTATGTAATTACTTTATGAAAGGAGCTTAACGACATTAAAACCTCTTCCTCAGTTGGAGTTTCATTTAAGGAGAGATTGACTTCAACCTGAGGTAAATGATCAATTGCCTCAGCATTGTTTAATGATGGTCTATTGAGGACACTATTTAAGTGTTCAGTCTATCTATCTAGCATTAGGTTCTTATCACTAATCAATGTAGTTCCATCAACACTGAGTAATTTCAATGTGGTTCCATCAACTCTGAGTAATTGTGATGCACTGGAGGTCTTTGACCCATAAATAGCCTTCAGGTCATGATAAAAGTTCTTTGGATTGTCACTCTCAGCATAAAACTTAATTTCATCTGCTTTCTTACTGATCCAAGAATCCTGCATCTCTCTAAATTTTGCTTATAGTTTACTTTTGGTAGAATTAAATGCTGACTTCTTAGAGATGGATGAACTATTCTGCTGGTAAATCCTGTGGAGTTCTTGTTTTTCATTTAACAACTTCTGAATTTCCCCATAATTTTCATCAAACCAGTCTTGGTATATCTGAGTATTCTAACCCATGAGCAAATGCAGTCCTATACAACCAGATCTCTGAAAGCTGCCCAATTCCTTTTCTGCTCCACTGCTGACAACTGTGTGTTGGCTCAACTTTCCCTCCAAGTTAGAAACAAACAGCTCCTGCTCAGAGAAGAGTTCTAATTTGTTGGCATTAATTCTTCTGGTAGTTATTTTGCCTTGGTGTTACTTTTGTTAAATTTGAGTATTTAGCTTGGAAAAAACAAATCTATGATCAGACCAGCACTCTGCACCACACATTCCCATTGTCACTCTCACATCTTGTTTGTCGTTTCTCCTTACAATCACAGAGTCTATTAGATGCCAATGTTTGCTGCAAGTCCTTCATGAAGTTTTATTGCATTTAGGTAAACAGAATACAGTGCTGGTGATGAGAAGGTCATTAGATGCACAAGTCTTCAATAGTAAGTAACCATTGCTAATACTGTTTCCAACTCTATTTCTTCCTAGGACTCCCTGTCAAGTCTGATAGTCTGAGCCCACTCTAACGTTAAAGTCCACCAGAATTATGAGCTTGTCCTCGTTTGGCACACTGATGATAAGGAACTCTAGGTCTTCACAACTTTTTTTTTCTTTGACCTCATTAGAGTTCATCATGGTGGCAGCATAGGTACTGATAATGATGACATAACATTTTTCCTGTAAGTGGCACATTGTCATGAGCCTATTGTTTATTCCTTTTAGCAGGCATACTAGATTGTTGACTAGGTTAGTTTTTTTTTTTAAGCCATCAGGGTTTAAGTAACTTGCTCAAGGTTACACGGCCAGTTATTTCTGGGTGTGGTGCTGAGTATCTGAGCCCAGATTTGATCCCCAGGTCATCCCAACACTGGAGCCAGTGCTCTTACTCGCTGAGCCACCTGGCCGCCCCTTGACTAGGTTAGTTTTGATTGCGAAATCTATGCCAGCTTCATGGTGCTCTTCTTCCCTGCAGCTACAATAGAAAAAAGTGCATGCAGCTTCCACTTCAGTAAGCTTGTCTTCATTTGCCAGGTTTGTTTCACTCATTGCTGCTATTTTGATGTAATACCTGTTGGGTTCTCTTGCAACAAGACCTGTTAGTTTTTCAGGGCTGCTGGATTTTGTGTTGTCTGTATGTGTATACACATTCCATGTGCCAATGGTGAGTAGAATCATTTTTTTCAGACTTTTTATACATTGTGTGTGTGTATCTCAACTGCAGAGTTCCACGCCTGCTGCACTAATCAGGCCAGGGTTGGGTAAACAGACAATTTTTAGGGCTCCTTTCCTAGCCCATTCCTGACACAAGGAGGTGAGCAGAGTAATCCTTAAAAGGCTGCTCAGACACCCAGGGGGGCTGCCAAACTGCACTGCTGCTTCCAGTGAGAAATGACCCTATGACGTGGGTCGCCTAAGTGTAGGGTTGTGACTTAAACTCCCAGTGTACCCACCCTTGCTACTTTGTCACTTGCTGGTGGAGATAAGATTTACAAGATAGAGGGTCCATTACTCATATAAAAGCTGACTGAAATTTTCTGGGTTATTTGGCAAGAGAAGGTTATGCCCCAGGAGTTCAAGGACGCCTTCATTGTCCATCTCTATAAAGGTAAAAGAAATAGGTTGTCATGTGATAATCAAATGTGGCTCTCTCAGTCCTTTCTGGCAAGATTCTTGCCAAAGTCCCCCTTAATAGGCTGATCCTTCACTTGGAAGATGGTCATCTAACTGAGAGCCAGTGTGACTTCAGAAAGGACTGAGAAGAGATGATATGGTGTTTCCTGCCCAACAACTCCAGGAAAAATACCAGGATCAGAACAAACGTCTGTAAACAATGTTTGTAGAACTGATCAAGGCCTTTGATACTGTTAGTCATGAGGATTATGGAAAATTATATCAACATTTTGTTGCCCAGATAAATTCATCAGCATTGTATGTCAATTTCATGATGGCATGCTTGCCCAGGTTCTAGGTAATGGGCAATGCTCTCATGCCTTCCCACTCACCAATGGAGTGAAACAAGGTTGTGTGCTTGCTACCATGCTTTTTAGCATGATATTTTCAGCCATATTGTCAAAAGCTTTCAAAGAAGATGAACAGGGCATCAAGGTTAGCTACTACACTGATGGTGAAATCTTCAATTTGAAAAAGCTACAAGCCAACACCAAACTGGAGGGACTGTTGGTGCATGATTTGCTGTTTACACATTCATTTGAATTGTCTTAGGAAGATTCTGAAGCTCACCTGTCTAGATAAGGTACCAAACACTGAGGTCCTTACTCGAACTAAATTGTCAAACATTCAGTCACTATCTGGGGCAGCTAAGTGTCTCAGTAGATAGAGCACTGGGCCTGGAGTCAGGAAGATGTGAGTTCAAATCCAGCCTCAGATACTTACTAGCTATATGATCCTGGGTAAGTCACTTAACTTCTGTTTGCCTCAATTTATTGGAGAAGGAAATAGCAAACCACTCTAGTACCTTTGCCAAGAAAACCCTACAGATAGTGTTAGTGCTATGGTCCACGGGGTCATGAAGAGTTGGACAGAACTGAATGACAGAACAATAACCATTACTATCTATACTATTGAAAAATAAGAAATCCAGATTTCAATCTGTCATTGGTTAAACATGTCTGAGATGTTGAGAGAATGTGTGATTTAATGGATAATGAAGTAGATTTAAAATTGGAGTACTTGGATTTATTTGAATATCATCTAGATATTAGTTGAATAATGATGGTTATTTTAATCTCTTGGTGACACAACTTCCTTATCTGTAAAAATGGGAATAAAATTACATAAATTAGCCATGAGGTTATTTTGAAAAAATTTCTTTGTAAACCTAAAAAGTTTTAGGTAAATATAAGTTCTCATTGATTTCAAAAAGCTACAATACTGAAAAAATTTAGGGCATGAAATTAATTTGTAATAGTGGGAATACTGGTACAAGTAAGGCTGATAAAAATAACTAATACTTATATCTATAATCATTTAAATTTTTCAATACACTTTAGTCATTATCTAATGTGTTAGATATTACAATTTATATTAAATTCACTTTACCAATGAAAGAACAGAGGCTCCTTATTACCTCCGGTATAACAAAAAACAAACCCTCTTCTGTTTTACACTTAGCTCAGTTTCCACAGCCTAGCTCCAACTTCCTGTTTAATTTTTATTATTTATTACTCATCTTTACACACTAAACTTTAGTAAGGAACAATCCATGATATCAGCAAATCTTCTGTCACTGTGTCTTTGCACAAGTATCTGTCCTCCCTGGTTGAATTGCCCACTTTCCTCATTTCTGCCTCCTAAATTCCTCAGTTTCTTCTAGACTTCACCTCCTATCTCTATCTTCTATGTGAATCCTTTCCTGATCTCCCCAGTGACTAAAGCCTCATCCTCTCTCCACAAGAAGTTGCCTTTATTTTGTGCATGGTTATCATATATGTAAATATTATCTCCCTCACAAAATGTTGAGGGTAGGGATTTTATTTCTTCTGGTTATGTATACGCAGATCCTAGAACAGTACCTGGCATATAGTAGGGACTAAATAAAAGCTTGTTGACTGATTTTTAAAAATAAAATTGACAATTGTTCTACTTGCAGAAACGTATTTCAGTATAATTTATACATGTTTATAAAATATAATATTTTTCAGAGTAGTTAATGCTAGTCCATTCCTTAGTTTTTAATCAGTTTCCATCTTGGATAGCTTTAAAAAGGTATACTCTAATTTTGTATTTCTTAATTCTTTCTGTTTTCTTAAAACTTGAATGAATTTCCAGTGTCAGAGCATATCAAGTAAGACATGCTCAAATATGGAGAAGCATTTCAAATAAAAAAGGAAAAAAAAAGTTCTGATGCTTTAAACAGATGATAATGATTGACAGGCAACCACAAAACTGCTTCTTAGAGCTAGCAAATGCCAAGAAGTACTCATCACGCCATCCTGAGATGGAAGAGAGTACATCAGGGCCACAGATGTTTATGTAATATTTTTAGTATTACTTGTCAAATTTCTTTCAGAATGAAGCCCCTGGCAGGGTGGATAGTTTTATTAGTAATATACAAAGCATTTTCTAAATTTGATGAGGTCTTCTGGCTCTGTAATTCCCTTTGTTTTAAAATTTAAAGTCACACATTACAGAGGGAACAAAGAATGATACCAAATTACACACTATTCACACATGACATAAGGAATAGTAAAATGAAGTACCTTATAAACAGAGAAAGTTAGACAGATCATGTTAATCATCTTATATTTTGATAAGCTTACTTTTCTCTCCAATGCATCAAATCTGTCCCTTCTTTTCCATCCCCAATTTGAATACCATGGCTCAGTCCTCACATACATTAGAAAGAGTGATACTCTGGGAGGTGTAGGCTATATGTGCTATATGAGCACAGCCACTCATGGAGTGCCCTTGGATCAATCATTTAGCCTTTTTTGGACTCAGTCTTCTCATTTGTAATAAGAGAAGATTGGAATAAATTTTATCTAAGGTCCTTTCCTCCTCTAGTTCCATGATCAAATGATACCGAATATGGCATTTGAAAATGCAGTCATATTTTTGACACACAACCTTTTTTTCTATGCCTCTTCTTTTAAAATTTCTGGTTTGAATATTAAATGAAACTTAATGTTCCACTGAGGACTCCATGTTACCAGCATCTCAGTCTATAGCTGACTGCTTTCTCCCCATTTCCTCTAACTCACAGGGATAGGAATTATACTTGGCATGACCTTTGTTCCCCAATACCACATCCAGGCTCTTCCACAATCATGCAACAACCTTCCATACCAACTACCTTATTTCTTTCTGTTCCTTCTCCCTGTCATTTATGGATTGCAAAGATACTTTCTCACTTTTCTTTATAGTCACAATGGTCACATGACACAATATTGCATCATCACAATTTCAGTGAAGAAAAAAACTTCACAAATTTACAATAAATTATTAAATTTAAGAAGTATAATCTTTTATAAATATTTTATGTTTTTGGAAATTATGCAGTTTTCAAAAAGTCTGCTAAAGGGTTAAAGAAAGATTTCCAAGGTCAGCAAGGTGGCATTGTAAATAGAGCACCCATCCTGGAGTCAGGAGGACTTGAGTTCAAATCTGGCCTCAGATGCTTAACACTTACTAGCTTTGTGACCTTGGGCAAGTCACTTAACCCCAATTGCCCTGCCTTCCCCCCACAATAAAAGAAAGATTTCCAGTGGTGACACTGAGTAATTTTTTTAAAAGGAGGTGGTAGACCAAATAAGTTTAGGAATATCTTGTTTATAGTCTTAGCTGTTTTCTTTCTATTTTGCTTCTCTAATATCTGTTCATCTTCATTATGACCTTTGGTTCATGGATTTCTCCCAATACATATTCTCCCAATACAACAACTATACTCTTGGAACCAGTGGAAGACTTTTGAAAAATTAAAAAAAAAAACTCTCCTCGATTCTTGAATCCAGTTTTCACTCAGCATTTATACCAAACCTGTGAAATTTCTACCATATGCCTCCTCTTCTCCTACTTTAATGTGACTGAACTCTCACGTTCTCCTAAAGGAAACAGCAAACCATCAAACCATGCTGTCTGAGTCTCCTACAAATTTATGCTGATTTCAGTTGGTGCCTTATGATTACATGGGAATCCTTGTTAAATTGTAGCTGTGTTCAAACCTCATCTTTCCTTGAATTTTCAAACCCACCTTTTCTCTTCATTGTTCAAGCAGTGCTGAACCTATTTAACTGCCTTACAAGTGAAATCATATATCATTACCTTGTCTGCAATGATATTAATAGGATAATGTAAAAGTAGTTCCAATGACTTGCCTGAATCTGAACATTCTGTATCAGTGGCATTCCCCAGATCTAATAGTAACACTGTTAAAAATAGATAAAGCTTTTTTGACATTATTGATTTTTATTGAATCCATGTTGGCTCTTAGTGATGATTCTCTACTTCCAAGTGTTCTCAGGATATCACTTTAGTAATTTGTTATTTAAGTTTATTAATAATTAAATCATGCTCAAAGGCATATAGTTTGAATTAGCCACCTAATCTTCCTTGCTGAAGATTTTGCCCACACATATCCATTTCCAGTCAAGCAATGTCTCCCATTGCTTAGCAGTATTTCTCAAAGATCATTGATATTTCAAAAATCTCATCCATAATATGGTCAGATGACTTTAAATCTCTGAGGATTCACTTTAAGAGCATGAAAGTTTTAGTCAGAACTTAGGTTCAAATCTTGATTCTGACTACCTATGTGACTGGGCAAATTCCTTAACCTTTTTGTACTTAGTTTATTTTTAAAATGAGAGGCCTGAATTATACGACCCCTTAAGTCTCTGAAAACTCTAAAACTGAAAGCATCAGCTATTCTTTTTTGGTCTTCTTACCTCTATTGTATTTCAATTGTCCATTAACTTTCTTTCTTTCTTTCTTTCTTTCTTTCTTTCTTTCTTTCTTTCTT
>NW_027186349.1:5735034-5781447 GCF_028583685.1 Petaurus breviceps papuanus
CTTTCTTTCTTTCTTTCTTTCTTTCTTTCTTTCTTTCTTTCTTTCTTCTTTTTTGTTTCACAGGGGAGAAAGCAGGGCAATTGGGGTCAAGTGACTTGCCCAAGGTCACATGGCTAGTAAGTGTGAAGTGGCTGAGGCCGGATTTGAAATTAGGTCCTCTTGACTCTAGGGCAAGTGCTCCACTGCGCCACCTAGATGCCCCAACTACTTTTTTCTATATAAAGTATTTTTATCTTCTTAATGTTTTGTTTTCTTAATGTTTATGCCATCTTCAGTGACTCATTCTTATTTCTATCTGGTGTACTAAAATTTGAGCTTGATGTTGATTTTCAGCTCTCTGTTTTCCTTTTCATCAGATTTAATTGTTACCATGTTGCTAATTTTCATTCTTTAAGAGGCTCCTAATTTTTGATTGACTTCCATTTTAGAAACAGATATCATGAAATGCTACCTATTCTTTCTCTGAAATCCTTTAAATCAAGTCTCCTAAAGTCTAGGATACACTTAATGCCACTACTTGGATAGTTCTGGCATCTTTATCTTCACCCACCAACACTAATCAGAGCTCTAGTTCAAAATTTCCAAGGACACATGACTCTTGAGTCTAGAACTCCACCTTCCAACATCTTCCCTACATTCCCAGCCTTATTTCATATCATTCTCTCTTTTTAAATTCTATTTTCCAGCAAAGCTGGACTATTAGTCATTCCCCAAGCTTGACAGCCTATCTTCAATTTCTCTGTATTTATAGAGTCATTGATATCTGTATTGTATGCCTAGCATATCATCACCTGTCTGAATCCCTGTCTTCTTCAAGGATCAACTCAGATGCCACTCCTTCTGTTAAGATTTCTCTGATCCTCTTAGTGTTTAGTGCTCTTTCCCTCCTTATTTTTCCTTGTACTACTTTTATTCATGTACATGTTGTGTCTACCTAATAGACTGTGATGTCTTAGAGGCTGGCACTGTTTTGCTTTTTTCTGTGTATCTCCAGAGCCTGGCATTGTACCTGATATCTAGTTGACACTTCATATTTTTAGAACTGAATTAGAATTAGATAACGTGTTAGATCATCACTTACTGTATTATTTTTAGCATGTTTTCCTGATAAAAAATATACTGTGAACCTTTAATACCTTTATACATTTTAACACTTTAATATACATATATGTATACATGTACACACGTAGATATATTTTTGTTTGTTTATTTTTTCCATGAATCATATGTAAGAAATTTCCTCCTTCACAGAATCATTATAGTTACAGCATGGATGGTATGTGCATATATACTATAAAATATATTTATGTATGATATTAAATAGATATCCATACACATAAACACATCCATATGATCATACGTATATTTATGTAGATTTATATATTCAAAGTTTCATGAATATATGGATATATGCATGTATGTGTATGTTTCTATATCTTTTATGACAAACTGAACAAAAATTTTACATTTGATTCATGTAAACACACTATGGAGATACAATAATGGATGACCAAATGATGAATATAAATTTTACATATACCAGTTTAATAATTTTAATTATAGCGTATGAAAATCCGGAGCTTTATACAAACAGCTTTATTTAAAAAGTAAGTTTGAAATTAGTGTAGGTTACGATTTCTTTTTTTTTCTTTTTTTTATACCAGAACCATGATTTCTTTTTTCTTTTTTTTTTTTTTAAAGCAATCAGGGTTAAGTAACTTGCTCAAGGTTACACGGCCTGGGTGTGGTGCTGAGTGTCTGAGCCCAGGATTTGATCTCCAGGTCGTCCCAACACTGGAGACGGTACTCTTACTCGCTGAGCCACCTGGCCGCCCCTAAGCAATTGGGGTTAAGTAACTTGCTCAAGGTTACACGGCCAGGTGTTCCTGGGTGGGTGCTAAGTGTCTGAGCCCGGGATTCGATCTCCAGGTCTTCTCAACACTGGAGCCGGTGCTCTTACTTGCTGTGCTACCTGGCCGCCCCTCAGAACCATGATTTCTTGACATAGGAAATTCCTTTTTAGGAAACTGCATTTACACAGGATGTTGGCACTTGCTCTGTTCCTCAGTCTTAGAATTGCCTTGGACACTGAAATATTAAGTGATATTTTCAGGGTCACACAGTCAGCATGCATTTAAGGTCATATTTGAACCCAGTCCTTTCTGATTCTTAGGCCATCTCCTTATCAATGTGCCTTTTGTGCTATGATTCTCCTTATCAGACAGTAGTACAAAAGTAAAACATTTTAAAATATCCAGAATGCAGAGCACCATTCTTCTAATAGCATTAATACAAACTGTTACTTGCTCATTATTACATTCCTGAAATCATAGCTGAGGTAGCTGAGACTCAGCAAGGCCCAGTAACAGGTCACGGAGTCAGTAACCTCAGAGGTGAGATTTGGGCCCAGCTCTTCTCACTGCAGAGTCAGTGCCCTTTACACTGTGCTACACTATTTGAAAAGGGAATCTGTTTTAGATTCTTCTCCTTCTAAGGTATATGAACAAGGACATTAGGATAAAAGCATTCCAGCTTCTCTGTGCTCTAGGGCCTGCATCATATTTACTAATATAATCTCAGAACCTGGAAGCCTTTGCAATTGCTGACCCCTATGAACTTGTACTCCTGTAGTGAGCATATGTGAAGGGGTTTAGAGTTTGGCCTTAGCCCAAATTTGGAAATAGGCAAAATTCTCTCTCATATTTTTTTTTTCTTGCCACTCTGCCTTTCTTCCCATATCTCCACAGATGGAGAATTTTTTATATCTCATTCCCAAAAGGCCTTACCCTTGGTCAAAAAACATCTAATAAATTGCTAATCCCCACAAAGGTGCTTATTAGGAGGAGGAGAACATATGTTCTTGACTTTAGAAATTATATTAGAGATTAACAAAGTCAATTCTTCAAAGGAAGAAACTAGAGCTGAGAGGTAAACCTCAGTGACTTAGTTTTTGAAATTTCCCACATAGATGCTCTATCTCTCTCTCTTTTCTCTCTTTCTCTTCACATACACATATACATATACACAGATATACATATATATGTACATATGTATGTATATGTATCTACACACATACACATATATACATACATATACATGCATGCATATGTTTAAATCTTGGAAATTAAAGAAGCTTAGGGTTAGTAGGAATGAAATAATAAAAATATAATTAACACTTTTCAAAAATTCTTAATGTCAACAAATAGCTTATTTATAAAGTGATTTCTGGTTTACCAAATGTTTTCCTAACAGAACCTCTGTGAGATTTTGTTTTGTTACTCACATGTTACAGATAGAGATACTGATCTTCAGAGAGCTTAAGAGTCTTCCCTAAGGGTTTGTGAATTCATACTGAGCCTTAGTTATCATGTCTATTTCTAAGAATTCTCACGAAATCCCTTAAATAACTTGTCATATGATTTTATTAGGAATTGAGGAGTCAAGTGACTTGGACAGGGTCACACAGGAAGACTTTCTGAGACCAGAGCTGGTATTGGTTCCACTGTGTCATAATATAGGAAGAAGAGATTTAGGTTGAAATGTAGGGACTGTGATATACTAGTGGGGAAGAAATTTGGGGACATTGATTCTTAAATTGGAATGCATAAATAGCTATTGATTCTGCATACTTATGACATTGACCCTTTGCTTTTGACATGGGTTTTCCTTCCATCTATACACAAAAAAATACATTGATAGTAGGTATGTGCTGTTATATTCTTGATCACAATTCTCAAAAGAATCTTTCTCTTACTATTTCATTTTGTCATGGATGATGATGATGGGTGGACTTGTGAAATCATGGGCATAGGGATCTCTAAGTAAAAAATTCCTCTACCAATCTAAGTTGGCACCTTCTCTGTGATTTATACTCTTACAGAGTTGCCTTCTATGCTGTGAGTTTAAATGAAATGCCCAGTGTCACACAATCATTGTGTATCAAAGGCAATTCAAGAACCCAGGTGATCCTAAAACTGAGGTCAGATATCTATTCTCCATGGCATTCTAGCTTCTTCTCTTTGTAATGAATATACTGCCTAAAATGACTCACTTGCCTTTATTTAACAAAAAAAAATTGATAAAATATGGGAAATGATTCTTTGACCCACCAGAATTCTCTGACCCACCAGAAAAAGAACAGACTGCTGTAAACCTTCAGAGGGTAACCATCAGTCAGTTCACACAAGATGTGTAAAAATTCCTCTAACCTATTCACAGGAATGGATCAAAGCTCTATCTGGTTATTTCAGATGATTCCTTCACAGGTCTTCTGGGTATGTCTTCTTGGACAAGTCATTCTAGTTACCAGAACAACACTAGTTAAAAACTCAAGATCACCACTTGTTATTTGACTTCAGAAGCAAATATAACATAAAAACATAGGATCAGGGTGGCTAAGTGGCGTAGTGAATAGAGTACCAGCCCCAGAGGCGAGAGGACCCGGGATTGGTTAATTTAATACTTAACACCCCCACAGAAAAAAACCAAACAAACAAAAAAAAACTGGCCATGTAACCTTGGGCAAGTTACTTAAGCCCAATTGCTTTAAAAAAACAAAACAAAACAAAACATAGGATCATAGAATCTCAGATTTGGAAGGAACATCAATGAACAACTAGTCCAATATGTACCTGAAAAACAATTTCTTCTACCATATATGTGACAAGTAGTCATATGATCTTTATTTGAAGACCTCCAATAAAAGGGGACCTTCCAGTCTCAGAAAGAACCAATAGGAAGAAAACTAATTCTTTGTGTTCAAGAAATAAATGAATGTTTTGTTTTGCAACTACAGTGAGAGTGGTAAGGGAGGGATACTCTTCTTTTTCATATCTCAAATATGCACATATTTGAGGTTTTTAAGACTATCTTTTGCAATGACTTTTTTTCACTCTCTTCCTAATGAGCATGACTATCTTCTCTATGATGTAGGTTTTGGCTCACTCTACTGTTGGAAGTTTTATGTCAGTGATTATTAGAGGTAAATTTTATACAAATCATCTGAAAGTGAAGAGAATGAGGAGAGTCATTATTGAAATATTGTTATGAGGGAACACTTACTTAATCCTTGAATATCTTTTGTAATTTTATTTCCCTTGTTTGTTTCCCTGCTCTTTAGTATTGCTTTCACTATACTTTTCCTGCCTGAATGTACATACTTCATTCACTTGGTGTCACCTGGCATATTATTTTGTGAGAAAACTCATTATAAAGAGTGAGGTATTTTTTTATGTTTCAATTATGGCCTGCAGATTTTTTGAACTTCACCTGAGACAAAAGTAAATTTGGTAGACAAAATAGAATATAGTAGATTGAACAATGACCTGAAAATCTCACTCGTTAGAAGTGGTACTTGAAGCCTTTACCGTAGATTCTAGTAAGCATTTCTCAAATGTCACAGCTTGAAAAGTTCTTTTGGACCAATTCTGGAAAATATCGTAGGAAGGCATAGATAGAGGTACTTTTCCTTACCGCATTCAGAATGCTGAGCTGCTGTTTCTAAGAATATACTTCTACAGTTGATTAATTGAGCTGCTGAGGTTGGATATTCCATGGAGATAGGACTCATTTAGCCAAGCTTTTGATCTGATCCTATTTTTTCATTCTAAATTCTGAACATCACCTGGACTGTATTGTGCTGCTATTGAATTCAGAATCGTGATTTAGTGGGTTGGAAGGTACCATTTGTTTTGTTTCAGCTCAATATGAAATTCTTTGATCAGCTCAAGAAGAGTAAAAATAAAAGTGTTTGCCAAGAATGTTCTCATTCATCAAAGATGAAAGTCAGAAGTTTGAAATCAGATATTATTGTGTAGTTTTGATGATAAATGACATCAGCTTCTGCCATTATTCCCATAATAAAGATGAAGATTGCATGATTCAACCTTAAAACCTGATAGAATATTGAGGGAACCAAGGGAAAAAAATGACTTGTTTGGTGACCTCAAATATATTTTATTTTTAGTCCCTAATATTTTAAAGAAAGTAAACTTATTTTCAATTGGGTATGCAACTTAATAGGAATATTGTATATTACAAAATTATATTTATTTCTAGTTCAATCTACTTAACAAAATAGCTCTAAATATCTGTCATATTAGAAAGGTAAAGTCTCTTTTTTAAAACAATTTTTTAGACAAATACTAAAACTTAAATACATAATAAGACAAGAAAATGAAACATTATAAGCTTAAATATTAAACTTAAATATAAAAGAAAAAACATGTCATTTGTACAGTAGAGCATAGGAGAGGAATGAGAATATATAGCAATAACATCATTTCAGGATAACCTATATATTAAATACTATATATTATGCTGTACACCTTTTCTTTGCTTACTTGTAGGCTTTCTTTTGTTCTCTGCTCTCTTCCTCCCATCTGCCATCTGAAGGCTACAATTGAGTATGGATATATTTGTATATAGGTATTGATATATACATATACATTCATACATACACACATACATATATACATAAATAAACATGTACTTTCCCTAAGAGTTTCTACTCCTAATCTTGTTTTTATGTTTGTCCATATCGCTTTTTTCTATCTCTCCTAACTTCTCTTCTTTAATTCTACCTGTTACCTTGCTCTCCTATAACTTAACCTACCACCACTTCAGCAATCCCTCCCTTAAGCTTTCATTCTCCTAAATCTAAACACCATTTTATACATCCTTTGACCTCTTCTGCCCCCTCCCCGCTAAAGCTCCCTCACTTGTCTTCCCATTCCCCTAAACCTAAAGACCTTTCTATATCCCCCTTTTAATGTATTACTTCACCTTCCCCTCTAAAGATCCCTCCTTATGCTCTCAGGCCTCTCTATCCCCTTAGAGTTTTATTTCTTTCTAAATTTAGAAGACTCTTTTACTCTTCTAGATGTATATGTATTTTCCTCTCTTAAACACATTCCTGATGAAAGCAGATTTCCAGAACTAACAGGCCCCTCCCTATCTAATTCCTCTCTATTTCTTCTTCCTCTTGCACCTCATTTGTATAAGATAATTACTCTTTTAGTTGATCTTAAATGTTTTTACTTTTTGAATTTATATCATATGCAGGTCAAACCTAATCTTTCTTAAAAGCTACTTAATTATTATTAACAATCTTAGACATAGGTTTTGCATTTTCCTTACTGAAAAAAGTAAATATCCTATCCTTATTTAGTCCCTCAGAATTTATCATTGATATGTACCTTATATTTCTCTTGGTTTTGTATGTCAAATCTTTTATTGAGTTCAAGGTTTTTTTTTGTTTGTTTTTTAAACAAAGTCCTGAAAGTCTGACAGTTGATTGAATGTTCATTTATTTTCATTCAAAATTATGCTTAACTTTGCTGGATTTGATATTTTCATTTGGGGCCCAGTTCTTTTGTTCTTCCATATATACGGTGTTCCAAGACCTGCCATCTTTTTATGTAGCTAGCGCTAGATCTTGCATGATTCTGATTGTGGCACCATCATATTTAAATAAATTTTTCTTGTTTTTTTGAGGGGGTAAGGCAGGGTAATTGGGGTTAAGTGACTTGCACAAGATCACACAGCTAGTAAATGTGTCAAGTGTCTGTGGCCGGATTTGAACTCAGGACCTCCTGACTCCGAGGCCTGTGCTCTATTCACTGTACCACCTAGTCACCCCTCTTATTTCTTGCAATATTTTGTCCTTGATCTGGGGGTTTTGGAATTTAGCTATAATATTTCTATGAGTTTTCCTTGGATTTTTTTTTCCGTATTTCTACTTTCCTCTTTTGTTCTGTTTCAGAACAAATTTCTTTAATTATTTCTCATATTATTGCATCAAGATTCTTTTTTTTTATCAGAACTTTCAGGTAGTCCAATTATTCTTATGTTTTCTCTTCTTGATCTGTTCTCTAGATCCATTGTTTTTCTTATGAGATGTTTCACATTGTCTTCTCTCTATGGATAAATTCTTTCTCCTTTGCCTGTGAATCTTTTTTTTTTTGTGTGTGTGATAATTTAGTCTTTAAAATCACCTCTAGTCCTGGGGTGTGAGGGAAAGTACCTTTGGCTTCTGATCCTTTTTAGTTCTCCCCTCTGACACTGGACTCAGCTAAGACCTCCAGATGCTTTAAGTGTTGAGAGTCAGTGACATCCTTGCCCTTCTGCTTCAGCACTCATAGGGAGTGTGCTGGTTTCTTTTAACCCAGCCACTCTCTTCAGCACAGCTGGGTCTGGTGTTCCTTGTCAGCAGAGGTTCCCTAGATATTATCCAGGTCAGACACCCAACTCTCATCACTAGGGAGTGTGGGGTGTGTGTGGGGGGGTAACAGTTCCTGTGGTTTCGACCCAGGAAGCCTCTCAAACCAACTAACCCCAGGGCTTACAAATTGTTGTTTTAAGCAGCTTGCCAAGTTGTTAAAGCTGACTTAGTCTGGAGGTGTCCTTGTCCTAGGATTTTTCTTTTGGTCTTCTTAGATTGTCCCAAGAGAACCCATGTTCTGCTGCTATTCTTATTTGTTTCACCCCTCTTTGTTTGCCCAAAAGTGCTATAACTATCTCTTTTGTGTAGAAAAACCTTGAAACTTGAAATTTTCTGACCTACTCTACCATCTTCCCAGAATCCTCTTCACTAAAGGCCTGTTAAGAAATAATATTGATATGATTGGAAGACATGGAATCATGTGCATTTCTAAGAATATTTAAAAAACCAAGGTAACTTACACTATGCTAGAAGTCCCTGTGACAGAAAAATCCACTACTAAGTGGATCAATGAATTTATTTCACTTATATACCTCTTACCATCATTTATATCCCCAATTCCTAGTGCAAGACCTTTTAAATATTATTTTGTTGAATAGACTTGAAGTGAATAGAGCCCTTTACCACCTCAATTTACTGTCCTATTTCTTCCTCTCTGTTGCTAAAATTCCAGAAAATGTGAGCTATGCTTACTTATTCTTTCTCCCTATATATAATCTGATTATATATCCTAATATTTTATTAAATCATTTTCTCTAAGTTTGCAAAGCAGCTTCCTTTTGCCAATTCCAATGGCATCTTCCTTACTGAGCTTCTTTTACTCCTTCTGTCCTATACATGTGTGTGCTCTGTCCAAAGCAATATAATTTTTGATTACTTATACTTTGCAAGGTTTCTTGGGGCTTGAGGGGTTAAATTTCCCCCTCCCCTATTTAATTATCATTATTTTTTTTAAATCTGAGACAATTAGCTCTTTTGTCTCCTGTAGTTTTCATTTATGATTTCCTGAAATGTAACTTAAAAAAGACTTTTAAAAGCCCATTGTGATTCAAATGGACTACTTGACTATGCCTATAAATCCAAATCATTCTGGCTTCCACTGATTGACTAATAGTAAGTTCTAGCCCAAATCTATCTTGCTTATTGTTTGTTTGGGTTTTGATGGCTTAGAGTGAGTGTAAATATCAATTGCTTTTTTTTCTGGACTGTAATTGAAGAACTTCCCCTCCCAGATTGATTCTTCTGAGATAGCAAAGGAGATCATCATTTGTCTCTATTCTTACCTATTCCTTAATCACAGAATGGGCATTGCCTCAGAAAAACTGTGACCTGGGAAAGACCATAGCTTAAAAAGATCAAGTTCTCTCACTGTGTCCTGTGCCATAGTCATCTAGACTTATGTTTTGCCATTGGACTAATTTCTCTGGAGGAGAGAGTGAGACTTACGACTTCATAAGTAGTTTTGCCTCACTTAAATCCAATTCACTGGGAAGTCAAGATGTCACTCTTTTCTAGAATGAAGGAAGAAAAATAGCTTAACAATATATGCTATCTTCATTTCCTTTGCACTTCCTCTTTTCTTGTCTTCCATGACATTTCTCTCTAAATATGCTTCTTTTATCTCTCTGACCAATTCTATATTTTTTCTCTAATGGTTCATCTTTCTTGCAGTCCACTAATGTGAGCATCTCTGAAAGCCTGGGTCTTCTTTTTTTTCTTTACACTTCATCATATGGTGGTTTTATTTCCTATCATTAACTCAGTTATCACCTGTCTGTAGATTATTATGAAATCTCTGTTTACAGCCCTGATTTTTGCATGAGTTTTAGTACCATACTTTCTATTTACTCCTCATCATTTTTACCTAAAAGTGCAACCAAACAGTCCCCAACATCTTCAAAACTGATCTGCTCTCTAATATTTTTCCTCCTTTGATTTTACTTTGTTGATGCTATGGCTGTATTCTTAGTAACTCAGGTTTATGTATTTAAGTTATTCTTTATCATCATTCATTTCTAACAAGTTCCCAAGTCCTATTGCTTCTACTTCCATGTTATTTCTTAGAACCATTCATTGAGTTTACATTCACACTATTACCATCTTAGTTAATTCAATTCACATTTATTACATACCTACTACGTGTAAGGCTACACCCTAGGAGTATAATGACAAACTGACAATTTCTGTAATGAAAGAACTTTGATTCTATAGGCAGGTGACAGAGAGGAAGAACTTTCACATTGTAATGTTAATGGGACATAAGATCTTCCCAGCACACTAATAGGCCTCACTTGGAGTCCATTAAGGGAAGCTTGCTTAGGGGAGACTTGTTTATAGGAAGACTTTAACACCCTTTGCTACAAGAGGGTTGTTCTGTCTTCTGACTCTGAGAAGTATCTGTTTCTCTCTCTCTGTGTCTCTGTCTCTCTGTGTCTCTGTCTCTCCCTCTCTCTCTCTCCTTCTCTCTGCCTCTCTGAGTTATTTTCCTTTGGGGGCCCGCTTTGGTGAAGGAAGTGATTCTCTGAGTCGTCATAAGTTCAGAGCTCCTGGAATGATCATATATAATGGCTCTCAATCTAGATATGTGTGTATAGTGTATAGTTGGTTCAGGCAGTCACAGCCCTGTCTGTTGGTCTTTATTTCTCTGCTTGTATTTTCTCTGAAGTTCAGGGTGCTGACTTTTGCCCTGAACTAGAAAATGTAATTAAAAATTTTGTCAAGTCCTTAAACAGCTATATTTCCTCATAAAGCAGATCTGAGAATCCTGGGTATGCCAGTGTGGTTGCTGCTGCACAGATATAGTTAGAAAGGGTTCTCTCTAAGCATTGTAATGGTAAAGATAAGGAAGAAATCTAGACAAAGTGTTCTAGGAAATCCAGAGTAATGCTATACGTGTTGTGCTAGGGAGACCCTAACTTGGGACCCCCTGATTTGGGGGATGCAATGCTATATAGTGTGTAATGTGTTGTGCTAGGGAAAACCCTAGCCTGTGACACCATAATTGTGTAACCATGTATTTTAGAGAATGTTACTGAAGGAAATGACATATATATATATATATATATATATATATATATACACACACACATATATATGTGTGTATATGTGTGCCATATGATATACTGAGTGTTATGATATAGATAAAGATACATGTGTGTATATGTAAATACACATATATATGTATGTATGTATCCTCAGGAGCTCTGCTGTGATTGGTGTTATAAGAAGAAAATGGTTCTTATAAAATGGAGACTTCCATCAGCCAGTAGCTGTTCGTTATTATTACTATTATTATTATTATTTTGCCACATCTACTTTCTAACCTTGAGACCACTTTCCTTGAACTATGTATACTTCTTGGGCAGTATGTCACAGATCACAAACTTTTGGATGGGTGGAGCAAATATTTATTAGGTTCATACTATGTACTAGACTGTACTCTAAATTCTTTATAAATATTGTTTCATTTGATCCTCAAAACAACCCTATGAGGCAAATGCTCTTATTTTTTCCATTTTACACATCAGAAAACTGAGGAAGATATTAAATTACTTGTCCAGAGTCACCTTGGTAGTGACTGTGGCTGGATTATCAGTGCTCAGTGTCAAGCATTCTCTTGCTGCCTTGAGGTGGAGGAGGGGGGATATTTTGTGCTATTTTTTTTTACTATTCAGTACAATAACTACCCTTTCTTAAAGTTAAGTCTGATTGACTAATTAAGACCCACTTATAATCATAGGGGCAAATAAAGAAGTCAGAAACAGCCCCAACACTATCCACCTAGAGGTGGATAAGCAGTAGTCATTCTCTTTTTGTCCAGCACATAGTTACTAGCTGATGGTGCCTAGCATGCATTTTGTAATCTATATCCCTCTTTTTCTCATTCCAAAGTGACCTCAGGTGGTTGTCTATGGTATCTGGTCAAGACATATGCATGAATCATTGAAACTCATTGGGAGTAAAAATACTCATCGTATATAAATCAATCAATCAATCAAGAGGTATTAATGAGCCTATGTGCATAAGACACTGGGATAAGCACTTAGATGAGAGGATATGTTCAGATCGCCTCTGATTCCTTTTAGCTCTACAATTATTAAAACTGCATAAGGGTAAATAATTATTGGAAACAAAAGTATATTTTGTAATAGTGCATTTATCCTCAAAGTGAAGATAGGGTTAAAATATCATACAATCTTTTTTATTTTACCATCCTTCTTTTCTTTTTATAATTCATGTTATGAAAACATATTAAATTAACATATGTGTAGATATCATACATATTACATCTATAAAAATAATTTTCATCCAATATTATAGAAAACTCTCAGAAAATTAAGGTAATTTGGAACAGGATATGAATGAGATAGAAATAGAACCTCTGATTTTATTGGTATAGGGAAGTCCTTGAGGAGGAAACTCCATCTATTAATGCAGGTATCTTATTTTCTGAAACTTAGAGAATTTTACTGACTTTCCCAGATCCCTGAGAGATTAAGTGACTTAGGGATCAAACAAAGGGTATTGGTCATATGTGAGAGATCACTCTGTCTACTTGCCCTATGTCTGATAAAACACCTCAGTTATTTTGAATATTTTTAGAATAGCTAGGCTTTAAGGATTTTTTTAATCCATATTTAAGTAGACTAGTTGCCTTGAATTGATCTCAGGAACATATTGAATTAAGAAGGCATTGGGAATATGAGGTTGTTATTAATATGACCTTTAGTTTGTTTATAATGGAAAGTGAATTACAAAATTGAAGCAATTTTCATGTAATCTGAATCTTCAAATTAAAAACTTTTGCATCCTGTAAATATCCTTCCCCTCTACCTCTAAACTCTTAAAATATAAAAGCTTATAATAAGGAAATATGATAATGTATTTATACATGTTATATTACAAAATTATAATGTACATTTATGTGTGTATACATATATAAATGTATGTATGTGTATGCATATATATGCATGGATATATAAATATTTATATCTGTACATTTATCTATCTTTTTAAGAATCATAAAAAGGCTCACAAAATGGTAGTAGACTTTCTACTAACTGAGATTCTTTCTTCCCCCTTCATTATATTTATAGGTATAATCTTTGGAGATATTTATGAGAATTAAAAAGGGCTATGTTGAAAGGATAAGAAATGAAGATGGAGAGGTGTGTATATTAGAATCAGTGTGGGGATTTGTAAACAGGGTGGGAGATCTTACTCAATAGAAAACATTGCTACAAGTACATTTGTATTAGATAGTTGGCTGGCTGTCCTTTGTTTCTGAAGAATATCAAAATGATATCACTATACTAGAGCCAAGTTTTAATGTGTCCAGCTGTGGTAAGTCAGACCAATTTGAGGTCAGAATGTTCTACTACAGGTTGGGCATAAGTAGGTGAATGTTTGGGGTAGATTCTCTGAGTATGTTGTAATGGAAATGCAAATTTGAAGATCTTCCCTGCTCCTAGGCTAAAGTGCACCTGGAGCCTGGGGTGGGAGGCTTATTTTTCAGTAGATACTTTTTGATTGGGCAGTGAGTCAATAAGGTTGTTACATTCTCTGAGCCAGGAGAAGGCTATATAAGCCTTGATGTGTAGCTTTGTTTTGGGGCTCAGTTTGAGAAATGTTCTGTGATTTGATCATATGAAACTTTGGAAAGCCGTTGTCCAGGGCCCCCCAGCTTTGAAACCCAGATGTTGTTTGGTATGGATGTAATGTTTGGACAGTTTGGAAATCTGTCTATGATCTGTTTCTGTCTTGATAATTCTGTCTGTATACTCTGAAGTTCAGGGTGCTGACCTCTTTCCCCTGAACTAGGTAAACGATATATATATGACCGATTAAAATAAGCTTGTTAACCCATTTTGAGTTGCTTTCCTTTAACAAAGCAGATCCAAGAACCTGTGCTGGCAGCGACCCTGGGGACGCCGAGGTGCTTGCTGCTACATATGTGCATTTTGCATTTCTCTCAAGTTATTTCAATTCTGCTTGGCTTATAGAGCACAGCACCTTCTCTGATGTGGGCATGCCATGCTATCTCCCACATCACACAATCAATTCCAGAGTTCTTAAGAGAGACCTTAAGAGTGTTTTGTATTGTTTCTTTTACCCACCATGTGAACACTTGCCCTGTATGAGTTCTTCATAAAATACTATTTTGGGCAGGCATTTTTTTTTTTGCATTTGAACACTGTGGCCAGTCCATCACAGTTGTGCTATCTGAAGCAGAGTTTGTCTATAGAGTGTTTTGCTCATTTAAGTAGATCAGTTATCTCTTATCTACTCAATAGGAATGAGTCAATATGACATAAGGTTTACCAACTGACCAGTTTTTACTATTGCCAAAAACAAATATTATCCAGATAATTCGTATCTAAAGGAAGAGTCATCTAAACTATCCAGATAAGCAAAAGTATTTTAATGACCTTTTAATTGCCTTGATTCTCCACTTTCTGTAGAAAATCCTTTTTTGACTTTTATTTTAAAAACTAAATACTTTGGTAAGCCTCTATTCAAACAATCTAGTACATTGTCTTATAAAGGACTAACACTCTCATTTCTTTTCTATTCAACAAATTTCTCTACGGATACTCTTAATATGTGAACCCTCATCCAAGAGTCCTTGTAGAAATTGCCAACAAATTAAAAAAAGACAGACCAAAAGACAAATTAGAAAAAAGAAAAAGACAAAGGTCTGAGGAGACTCCAGATAACACAAGGAAAATATATTTGAAATTTTCATTGTTGCCAAGTTATTCCTAAAATGATAAATAATTTTCTTGTTGCATAAACATAGACATTCATGGGTAAAATGAAAGTGAATGCATTTTGCTGGAAAATACATATTTTTAGAATGGAATAAGATTAATAAAAATGTGATGTTTAATTCAAAATGTTATTGTATATTAGCTATTACTCATTGCTGTGTGAAGCCTACCAATTCTTTTCAAAATCTATGGGTTTCTTTGAAGGCTATTTTCCCAAAAAAATAAAAGAAAAAATACCACTGAGAATGGACTAAAGTAATATTGAATATCACTATGTGTCATTACATTGATTTTAGTCATTATCTATTCCTGTAATTTATCTTCCTCCCAAAAAGTTAAACTGTCTATAATGTTTCTGATTATTTTGGTTAGTAATGGAGTTGGACCTAATAGTAACACCAGAACCTTGTTAATTTGAATTTTTTAATTAACAAGTTGAATTGAGGGAGGTGGAGGCAAGACAGAGGAGTGAATGCAAGAACTTTCTTGAGCTTCAGCTCCAACCACATCCAAATGATTCTAAACAAATTTGAGTGCTACAGAATCCATAAAGTGACAGAGAGAAACAAATCACCCACTGAAAGCAGCCTTTCAGACTGACAGAAAGGGTCTATCACACCAAACTGGGAGCGGAGCACAGTCTAAGGTGAACCATGCCGGCCCAGACGTACAGGACAGATTGGCTGGAGGAGACTTCAGGAGAGTGAATCACTGGCAGCTGTGGTAGCTTCCAGACTTCTCAAAACATAAATGCCAAAGAGAAAACAACAGGTCAGTGGGGAATTCTGTTGATCCTGGGTGAGAGAAGAGTGAGGTCTGGCTGTGGCCCCTGGGGTAGCAGAGGTGATGGCAGTTGCAACTGCTCCTGTGTTGGGTGGTTCCAAAGCTCTAGGCCCGCAGATTGTGGGGGCACCAAGGGGATAACCAGAGGGCATTTGCTGGTATGCCTCTGCTGACCCTGAGGCAGGATTGTCTTGCTTTGCCCTGCTTGGATCAGGGTCACAGTCTTGGGTCCCAGACCTGGAGTAAGGAATGCTGACTTGAAAGATCTTGTGGAGACTGTGGAGAGGCAGTCTTTCACACAGTTCTGAGGAAGGTGCCCAGAATAAGCTCTGAAAACAGCTACACAAAACCCCAGAAATTTGGGACACAGAACTCTCCACTCTGGAAGCAGAGTTCTACTGTGACAAAGAGCTCAAAAGTCAAGCAATTAGCTGGCAAAATGAGCAAACAGAGGAAACGAAATCAAACTATAGAATTTCTTTTTTGTTGATAAACGCAATCAAAACATACAACCAGAAGAAGAAAGCAAAGTTGAAACTCCTGCACCAAAAATCTCCAGAAAAATATGAATTGGTCACAGGCCATGGAGGACTGCAAGAAGGATTTGAAAATCAAGTAAGACAAGTAGAGGAAAAATTGGGAAGAGAAATGAGAATGATGCAAGACACTCATGAAAAATGAGCCAACGGCCTGCTAAAGGAGACCCAAAAAATACTGAAGAAAATAATGCCTCAAACAATAGACTAACTCAAATGACAAAAGAGTTCCAAAGAACCAATGAAGAGAATCATGCCTTAAAAAGAATTGGCCAGATGGAAAAGGAATTTAAAAAACTCACTGAAGAATTCAATTCCTTCAAAATTAGATTGGAGCAAATGGAAGCCAATGACTTTATGAGAAATCAAGATAATATAAAACAGACCCAAACAAATGAAAAAAAAAATAGAAAACAATGTGAACTATCACATTGGAAGAATTACTGCCTTGGAAAGTAGATTCAGGAGAGATCATTTAAATATTATTGGACTACCTGAAAGTCATGATAAAAAAAAAAGCCTAGACTTCATCTTTAAATAAATTATCAAGGAAAGTTGACCTGATATTCTAGAACCAGAGGGAAAAGTGGGAATTGAAAAAATTCACTGATCACCTCTTGAAAAAGATTCCAAAAAGAAAACTATTAGGAACATTATAGCCAAAATCCTGAGTTCCCAGGTCAAGGAGAAAATATTACAAGCTGTCAGGAAGAAACAGTTTTAGTATTGTGGATACACAATCAGGATAACACAAGATTTAGCAGCTCCTACATTATGGGATCAAAGGGCTTGAAATATGATATTCCAGAGGTCAAAGGAACTAGATTTAAAACCAAGCATCACCTACCAGCAAAATAGAGTATAATACTTCAGGAGAAAATTTGGACATTATGAAATAGAGGACTTTTAAGCATTCTTGATGAAAAAAAAAACCAAAGCTGAATAGAAAATTTGAGTTTCAGTTATAAGAAGCAAGAGAAACATGAAAAGGTAAACAAGAAAGAGCAATCATAAAGAACTTATTAAAGTTGAACTATTTACATTCCTACATAGAAAGATGATATTTGTAACTCATGAGACTTTTGTAAGTTTGAGGACTGTTGAAGGGAATATGTGTCTATATACACATATACACACGTATGTGTATATGTGTGTATGTGTATACATGTATACATAGCGGGCACAGGATGAGTTGAACATGAAGGGATGATATCTAAAAATAAAATTAAGAGGTGAGAGAAGAATATAAGAGAAAAAGAAAAGGAGAGATAGAATAGAGTAAGTTATCTTACATAAAAGAGGCAAGAGAAAGCTGTTACAATAGAGGGGAAGAGCATAAGGGTGAAAGAGAATGGGACAATCTTACTCTCATTGCTTTTGGCTTAAAGAGGTAATAACATATACAGTCAATTGGGTATTTTACTCTACTGGAAGTAGGGGGGGAAGGGAATAATAGAGTGGTTGATAGAAGGGAGGGCAGATTGGGGGAGAAGATATTTAGAAGCAAACACTTCTGAAAAGGGACAGGGTCAAAGGAGAAAATAGAAAAAATGGGGGGGGCAGGACAGGATGGAGGGAAATATAGCAAGTCTTTCTCAACATCACTACCATCGAAATGTTTTGCATAATTAAACATGTATAACCTATATTTTATTGCTTGTCTTCACAGTAGGGGTGGGTGAAGAGGGAAGAAGGGAGAGAATCAAGAACTCAAAGTTTTAAAAAAATATTAAAAAATTGTTATTACATGCAACCTTGAAATACGATATACAGGCAACAGGGTAGAGAAATCCATCTTGCCCTACAAAAAAGTAAAGGGGGGAATTAAGAGGGGAGTATAAGAGAGAGTAGATTTGGGAAAGGGGTATTCAGTATGCTTGCCATCTTGGGGTAGTGGGTAGGGGAGAGATGAGGGGAAATTTGTAACTCAAAATTTTTTGGAACTAAATGTTGAAAAACATATCAAAAATTAAAAAAAAAGAGTTGCATTGAAATTGAACTGTGTGTTTGGGGGGGGGGGCAGGAGGGCTCAGAACCAGAATGGTGTGGAGCAGCAAAATGCACAAAAGGGCAAGGTGAAATAATTTTCTAGCGAAAGACAACATAGAAAGTTGGGAGGAAAGATCGGTCAAGGTGAGGGTAGAGCACAGTTCAGCGCAAACCTTGCCCCAGAAAACCAGGAGCAGGACTTAGAAGCCACTGAATCAGTGACTACAGGGACTGCTTCTGGACTTCTCATCCTGCAGAAGGTAAGGGAGTTGAACAACTGGTCAGGAGAGGATTACAAGGGTCCCTTTGTAAGCACTGAGGTAGGACTCTGTTATGTTGCCCATACTCAGATCCAGGTCCGAGGCCCGTGTGGCAGTTTCAGGCAAGGAAGAGCACTAGCAGCACACTAGAGATTGTGACCCCAGTGGAGTGTGGGCATGCCTCACAGCTCTGGGGCAGAAAGGGTGTTCATGGTTACAAACAGATCAGAACACAGGCCAGGAGAGTAGCAAACACACTTCTCCTTAGGTCAAACTACTTTGGAAAAACTGAAAACTTACATGTGATAAGAGTCTCAGAAAACAGCTTGCACAAAACACCTCAATATAACCCAGGAGGCAGAGCCCCACTTTAAGAAAGAGTTAAAAGTCAAGAAAAAGATGGGGAAAATGAACAAACTACAGAAAAGGAGGCTTTGGAAATACGAGTTTGGATTTTATTTTCTGCTTTGGAATGTATATATTTTGATGTTGTCACCCTAGTAATTTTCTATGGTTAGGTTTTTTTTTTTGTAGTTTGCTAATTTTCCAAAGGTCATAAAATATTGAAAATGGAAAAACTGAAATTTTAATTCCTAACAATTTGGACTGTCCAGAAAGTAGAACGGGCTGCTTTAGGGAATTGAGTTGTCTTTCAACAGGGGTGTTTAATTGAATAACCATTTGTTAGTAATGCTGTTTGAATGGATGAGCTCATTTGTTAAAGCTTAAATGAGATAATCTATGCAAAGCACTTTCTAAACCTTAAAATTCTATATGAATGTCAGTTCTCAACAATTAAGCAAGGAGCATTCAACATCTGCTAAATGCCAGGGATTATAGTAGGAAATAGAGAAAAAAAAAAAAAAGAATCTCCAACCTCAGAGAACTTAGATCCTACTGAACAATGATGATGATGATGATGGTGACTATGATGAAGATAATGATAACAGTAATGATGATAATTGTAGAAGGGTTTCTGTTCGTTTGTTTCTTGTTCTAAATGATTCCTGACATTCCTTCAATGTTTAGGGTTAGATAATTTATCATCTGAGGAATCTCAGGTCTTCTAACTCACACTTTCCAAAACATATTCTATTTTTCCTTCTCTTGAACAATTCTCAGATTATTATATTGATCATTCCAGTATGTAGACTATTTACATATTTATTCCATTTTATATTATACTAAGTTTGTGAAATGAAATGGAGAAAGTTGTACATATATATATGCACACACATATATATGTATGTATATATGTGTGTGAATGAATGTATGTCTGTCCACAGTCACACACACACACATACTAGATAGCATTTCCACTAGATATTTATGGTCACACACATATATACTCTGAATAATCCTTCTTACTTTGTATATAATTCAATAAACAAAATGGAAATACACAAAAGCTTTGAAAAGAAAATGTTCTTGGGGCTTTACCTTGATATTGACCTGTTGTTATGTTATGATGTTGCTATGTTAAATGTCTCTATACTGACAACAGGTTAAAACTTCCATTTCTGTTTAATTACAGTCTGTGTTACCATGTGTAAAATTGCAAATCCCCATTGAAAGATGTTTGATAAGCCACTTATTTATAATATAGTTATTTGTGCAGGCATCACATTTTTAGAAGGTGTTTGAAGAGGCAAATCTCAAAGCAAAAATCCATTTCTAGATAGCTAATTGGTATAAAACCACCTTGCAGATTTATACCAGTATATAATCCAGCAATATTTTGAACATCATATAACAAATAATGGAAAAGTAGGATCAGAGTTTCAGAAAAGGCAGTTCTTTTTTAAATTTTTTTTGACGCTTTATTAACTTCTGATTTACATCATCCGTTTCTACCAGATTTTGGGTTACAAATTTTCTCCCCATTTCTCCCCCACCCACCACCCCAAAATATCAGTCCCACAGGATATCCCCTCCTCCAATCTGATCTCTTCCACATTTTCCCCCATACCCCTTTCCACTTTTCCAGTGGATCTCTATGCCTCAGTGCCTGCACATCCCATTTCCCAATTACATGTAAGATGGTATTAATAATAGCATACATATATACACACATATACACACATGTATACATATATATATATATACACACATATTTGAATATTTGATTTCAAAACTTTCAATTCCAGATTCATTCCCCTACTTCCCCGTCACCTACCCCTACTGGGAAGATACACAGTTCAGTATAGGTTGCACATGTGTTGCTAATGCAAAACAATAACATAGTAGATACATTGTAAAAGACTGACTACACTTCCCTCCCTCCCATCCCACCTCCCACCCGCTCTACTCTCCACTTTGATCCCGTCTATTTTCAAAAGTGAGTGCTTCCAACCTCCCTCCCCCAGCCTACCCTCCCTTCCATCATCCCCCCTCTCATCCCCTTCCCCCACCCTGTTCTCCTGGAGGTTGAGATACCCTATTTAGTGTGTATTTCACTCCCTATTCAAGCCAAATTCAATGGGAATAAGTTTGACCCATTCCCTTTTGCCTTCCTATTCTTCCCCTCCATTGTAACCATTTTCCCTTGCCTCTTCTGTATGAGTTTACCCCAATCTGTCTCTCCCCATCTCCTCTCATTATATTTCTCTCACCTCTTAATTTCACCTTTTAAGTATCATTCCTTCCTGTTAAATTGGACCTGTGCCCTCTATCTATGTGCACCTGTAAACATATATACACACATTCACATTTGTATTCATATGCCCATATACCCTCATATATAGAAATATATATATATATATATATATATATATTTCTAATCCCTTCAACTACTAAGAAAAGTGTCATAAATTACAATTATTGTTTTTCCATGTAGGAATGTTAATAGTTCAATTTTGATAAGTTCCTTATGATTCCTTTTTCCTGTTTACATTCTCATGCTTCTCTTGCTTCTTGTATCTGAATGTCAAATTTTCTATTCAACTCTGGTTTTTTTCAGCAAGAATGCTTGAAAGTCCTCTATTCAACTGAATGACCATATTTTCCCCTGAAACATGATACTCAGTTTTGCTGGGTAGGTGACTCTTGGTTTTAATCCCAGCTCCTTTACCCTCCGGAATATCATATTCCAAGCCCTTTGATCCCTCATTGTAGAAGCTGCCAGATCCTGGGTTATCCTGATTGTGTTTCCACCATATTCAAATTGTTTCTTCATGGCTGCTTGTAATATTCTCTCCTTAATCTGGGAATTCTGGAATCTGGCTATAATATTCCTAGGAGTTTTCTTTTTGCGATCTTTTTCAGGAGGTGTTCTGTGGATTCTTTCAACCTCTATTTTGCCCTCTGGTACTAAAACCTCAGGGCAGTTTTCTTTGGGAACTTCCTGGATGATGATTTCTAGGTTCTTACTTTGGTTATGGCTTTTAGGCAGTCCAATAATTTTTAAATTTTCTCTCCTGGATCTATTTTCCAGGTCAGTGGTTTTTCCCATGAGATATTTCACATTGCCTTCTTTTCTTTCATTTGTTTGGATCTGTTTAACAGCATCTTAATTCCTCATAAAGTCATTAGCTTCCATTTGCTCCAATCTAATTCTGAAGCAATGATTCTCCTTTTTGAGTTTCTTTTTCCATCAGGCAAATTCGACCTTTTAAGGCATTCTTCTCCTCATTGCCTTTTTGAGCCTCCTTTGCCATTTGAGTCAGTCTGTTTTTTAAGGTATTATTTTCCTCAGTCAGGCTGTTGACTCTCATTTCATAATTTTCTTGCATTGTTCTTATTTCTCTTCCTAATTTTTCCTCCACTTCTCTTATTTGGTTTTCAAAATCTTTCTTAAGGTCCTCTATGGCCTGTAACCAGCTCGTATTTTCCTTTGAAGCTTTTGGTGCAGGAGTTCTGAATTCACTGTTTTCCTCCTGTTCCATGCTTTCCTCCTTTTTGTCCCCAAAGTAGGAATGTAATGTTTGAATCTTCTGTCTGCTTTGTTCATTTGCCTGCTCATTTTGCCACTCAATTATTTGACTTTTGGGCTTTTTACCACAGTAAGACTCTGCCACCAGACAGGGGAGCTTTAGTCCCAAACACTGGGGTTTTCTCAGTTGCCAGAGGTATTAGATGGGTGCCCTCTCTGAGGTGTCCACACTCTCTGGCAAGCTGGACACATACCCCAGGACCTCCACCCTAGACTGCCATCCAGATCCAATAAGGTTAAAGCAAGAGAGATTACTCCTTAGACTGGTGCTTGGTCCCCCTACACTCAGCAGGCAAGAGCTGAAGCTGCCACATGGAGCTGCCTGGCTGTGCTGGTATCTCAGAGGCTTTTCGCCCTGGGGGTAAAAGCCAAGCACTCCCACTTACTGGTCCCAAAGTCCAGACTGTAGTGACCTCTCACTTTGTCCTTTGTGTCTATGTGTTGATAAATCTGGAAAGGGGCCTAGCTACTGCTGATCTGGAGTCCCTCTGTCCAGTGGCTGGTCAGGACCACCCTGGGGCTAAAGCCTTGGAGCAGGGCTGGGCCTGGCTCCCAGAGCCCTGCTCTGGATTCCTGCAGGCCTGCCTGGCTGTCCTCAGCGGGAGGTTAGCTTCTCTGTGTCATTTTGTGGGTTCTGAAGCTCCAAAGTTTGTTTAGAGTCCCCTTTTAACATGGATTGGGGAGGGTGGAAGCTGGAGCTGAGGGAAGGTCTTGCTTCTACTCCGCCATCTTGGCTCCACCCCCAAAGACATTTTTGCTATAGAGTTTTTCACCACATTTATCAATAGATATTAAACTTTAACTAAAAGTGATCATTTTCAGTCACTCTGCATTTGAGATTTAAATGTGCAGCCATATCATCATTATCATTTTCAATAAAGTCAATACTATTCATCGTTAAGAATACCTTAGGCGAAAAAATTAAGTTGATCTTTAAATATTCTCTTTCTGTTACCCTTGAAGTAGTGGCAGTCAACCTGAGGCCACTTAGGAAGGTCAGCATGAACAGAGCAGAAATAGTTTTCACGAACTTGTAATTGCAGACATTTCTCTTTTTTTGTTATTTCATTAATAGGGCTTAATTCCAAATGGACAAGAAACAGAGAGAAAAAGAAGGAAAAGAAAGGCTAGCGGACATAGAAGAAGAGAATATCATTTTAAGAGGACTAGGCTTTTGATTTCATCAATGTATGGAGCTCCTGGTGAAGAATTCCCTCTAACAATAGACTGGTAGTTTGCATTACAACTTGTAGACTTTTCCTATCCATGATTGACTGCAGAGACTACTTTGATGATGAAGAGACTTGTTGGCTAAAGAGTTAGATAGAGGAGAGACTGATCTAGAACCAGGTATGGAGACAAAATATTTGAGTGGACTGTTATCATTCTTCCATGGTTGTAAGTAACACAATTGTGAGCTGTGTAGCAGTAAATTGTATTCTTCCAACTGGTCACCATTTGATCACTTAGTGGAATGCCTATTCTGTCTTAAGAAAGACTAAGTGACTAGTGACACCAGGAGATTCATAAAAGCCATCCAAAGTCTCACTGATAACCAGAGGTCCTGAGCTAAAAGCAGGAGTAGCTGGACCTGTTATGAAATCTCATAATAGCAGCTGATTGACCCATCAGTTCCTGCTCTAGAAAAGTCAACCAGTTAACCAGGAAATTGACTTGCTGATTGCTGAAAACACATCCTGATTAACAGTTGGCCGGAACTCTGCAAAGAAAAAGTTTCATAGGTCCAGAAATTGTGAGATACTACTTGATATTATGTGTTATTTATATGAGTGATGCTTTAAATATGATCCCACTCCCCTTATGGAGTGTGTGTGTGTGTATCTGTATGTGTATCTGTGTGTGCAAGAGATTATCCTCTCCTGTTATTGGAGTAATAGTTTTGTAGCTACTGTTCTTAACTATACCTCAGGAAATTGGTTGAACAATATTGGAGAACACACGGTATTGGGGGAGAGAGGGAGGACAGAAATTATGAGTGACAGTAACTTGTTAGTTATATTCTTATATATATAGTTATATTCTTATATATTGTTAGTTATAATCTTAGTAACTTGTTTGCAATATTCAATTGTAGGACTATGAGTAAAAAGTAAACAACTGCAATCTGAGGACTTAGCCTGCTACTTTGAGTGGAAATTGAGGAAATAGTACAGGGTAGGACGTGCTACACATAGAGTTATCTGTTTTTATTTTGTCATCGCTTTTATACATTCCTTTATCCAGTCCTTCTAATGACAATTATGAGAGATACTTGATCTGGTTATTTTCTAATATGGTTTTATCATGTCCTTTTATATTCAATCATGTAGCCATCATCCTTCCTGAGTCTCTACCTACTTGTCTGTTTCAGTCACCCTATCTGCATCATCATTCATGGCCTTCTCATAAGGTTCCACCCTGGTCTTCTTTTCCTTCCTAAGAGTTTCTTCTTTGATAATCCCAGCTCCCAGTTTCATGTATTGTCTCTACTCAAATGATTCCTGAATTTAGACTCATAATATCTCACCTGAAAAACAATCTAGCATTGTCAAGTGCTTTAGATTCCACCCCCACCCCATATATATATGATTTATCATTATAGTAAACTAAACTAAAAAAAATAAAATAAAACATTCTATTTTCTTCAAACTTATTCTTTCCTCAAATTCTCTATTTTTCTTGGTGGCAAACCTTTCAAGTCACCAGTTTAACAAATTCATATTCATTCTTGCTTCTTCCCTCTCCCTCACTTTTTTGCCTGTCTACCTCCCTTTGTTTACCCTTTACTGCACCCCACCCCTATCCTGTTTCACTGAATTAGTTCCTCTTGTCAATCATACCTGCACAGAATCTCTTGAATATATTTGCTTCTTTTTATTAACATAGTTTAGACTTGAAGTGAAAGGGAGGCAGCAACAAGGAAGATGAACTTGTCTTAATTATAGCATGAGTTTAGCATTTTGTTTTTCACAAGATTTTGCCATTGTTTTCCCTACATTCTTAGTTGTCTCTATTAGTAACCTTCACTATGATTACTGGAATCAAAACTCACTTTGGATGTGATTTAGTGTTTTATTTGGTTTCCTTTTGTACTCACTCCTTCCTTGCTGAATTATGTACCAGAGCAAAAAGAATAAAAGGGAAACTATAATTTCAAAGTTCTCCAGGGAAGAGTATGAATTAGAAACATTATAATATCATAATCTATTTGCTTCTAGTAGCTCTTAAAATTTTAAATTCTAATGTAAAAAAAAAATACTTCCAAAGAATCTGTTGTCCTGACCACATCCCTGCTGGCTGGTTCTAGAAAAAGTGGGCAACATAACCACATCAGTGTTTTAGGTTGAAAAGTAATTTTATTTCTTTAGAAGAAGCCAAGCAGTAATAATTTCCTTGCAACCATTTAGAATTTGAACATCAAATACAGCCATCTTCAACATTATTGATCTTTTTCTATGCAGTTATATGTGTTTTTCCCCTAATTTAAGATTGGGGTTGCAAATGAAAGCTGGGGAATTAATGGGCTCTGCTCCACAGTGGATGCCTCAGAGCTTGGATTTTAGAATTGACACTTTGTGTGGAAAATGAAGCAAAAACTAATTATGAAACAAATTATACAATTAAATAAAAAGTAGCAGCTGGGCATTGCAAACATTTTATATGAAAATCATAACAAACACTGCTTAACTTCATGAAACCAAATTGCAGTAGGTTTGTTATCTGTTGTGGGGGTTCCACAGCAGCAACTCATTTATTACAGCTCAGACTGAATTTGCATTTCTGTGAATCTTTCCTCCTGTGTGTTTTAAAGTACCACCCCAATTATGATGAAGTGGTAGAACAAGTTTACTCATTGGAAAAGACAAGAAAGTTTGAAATACAAATAATGCACATTTTAAACTACCTACAAAAGATTTGTTTATTGGAATTTGAACATCACAACCCCTATGCCTATGAAGTTAAATGCAATTCATGCTGTTAGTTATGGTAAAACATTATCTTAATTTTAAAGTAATACTCACCACAAATGTGTGTGTATCTCTCTCTTATATAGATATAGACAGATAATATAGATGGATAATGAGAGACATATACAGGAAATAATGTGATATAATTGGAAAGAATGTTGGTTTTAGTGACTTTCAAATATAAGCTCTGCCACTTAATACCTTTGTGACCTTGGGAAAGTCATTTAATATCTATAGCTTTCAGTCAGTGAAGAAACATGTATTTAGCACTTACTATGAGTGAAGTACATAGTAAGGGCTAGGCCCCAGAGACACAAAGAAATGCACAAACACATTCCCTGCCCTCAACATTCTACTGAGGAAGATAACTTGCAAAGAACTATGTGCATTCAGGACATGTTTTGTAAATGATAGGGTGAAGATGGAGGGTAAAGACCAGATAAAGTTCTCTTGGAGAAATGAAGCTGAGTCTTAAAGGAAGTCAGAGGCAGGAGGTAGTCATGGGGGAGAATATCCAATACAAAGGTAATAGAATCATGACATGGGAGTGTCAAGAACAAGGAAGAGAAAGGCAAGAGTTTCTGGATTATAGATAGTAAAGTGTAAGAAAACTGGAAAGGTAGGAAGGTTTGAGACTGTGAAAGGCTTTAAAAGGCAGTGTCTCAAGTTCTTTACCCTCTTTGAGCCTCCATTTTATATTCTTTAACCTGAGGATAATACATTAGTAGAAGAAACAGAGGGCCAGAGGATCATCTCCAAGGTCACATAGGTTGCTACTGGCATAGTTGACTTTAGGTCTTTTCACCTTTAGCCTAATTTTCTTTTCCTCACATCAGGCTTCTTTCAAGGGAAGGAATTAAAAAAGAAAGAAAGAAATCAAAAACTGTTTGATCTTAATTGTGGAGCTGATGGGGATGAGCAAATAAGAAAGAATTCATTTGACTATCACAATTACTTCCTAAAATAATTCATTCCCTCTTTGTGAATGGGATCCCCTTTCCTCTTAGAGATGCTACTGCTTTAGAACAGTGATTTTGCATGAATATGAAGAGCATTATTTTTCATTCTATCTTCATGCCCAAGACTATGCAGACTTTTAAAATGATAGAAGAAAGATTATAATCAACTATCTTAATAATTATCTCTATAATTGGAGCAAAAACAAAAACAACACAGGGAATTTCCCTCAAGTAACTGGATATTTCAGGTAAAAAATCATATTAAATATCAATTATCTATAAAAATCACTTTACTCCATTTTAGTTTGTTGATATAGATACAAGTTAGCTGAAATATATCAGATAATGAATATTTATGCAAATTCAAAGAGAATATTTTTCCACAATAACTCTCTTAAAGGAGTGTTATTGGACCTGTGCATTAACCTTTGAAGTTTTTGCCTATTGCTTAAGAAGCTGAAATGGAACATACAACTTGCCAGAGGAGGAGGAATAAATTCTGTACTAATTAGCTGTTGGCTGATGTGAGAAAATGCTTGTTTGACCTGCATTGTTATACTTTCTGAAGGTTCCATTTAATTATCTTTGTTTCATAATGCCTTTCTAGTAAAAACCCCTTTTTTCACATTTTGCTTTTGTTCATTGACATCAACATAATTTTATTTGTCAGTTCTTTTCTGTTCCAACAGCTGTTGCATTTAAGCTATATTAGGTACTTTGGCAATATTGGACACTTATGAAACAGCTTTCCAGCTGAGAACCTCCATCTTGGATTTCATTCACAGTACCATAATCATATTAGTGCCACATGGATAAAGGTTATTTATTCTTCAGCTTTCTTTAATGGTTGAGAGTGTCATTAGGAGAATTGTGGTAAAACAATAATATTTGAAAGCCCATATTTCATTTTTAATACTTTGCTGTGTATGTAAGTGTATTTATTCATAATTTTACTTTTATATTAACATATAAAGTAAAATCAAAAGATATTTTATGGTAGAACTCTTTTGTCCTGAAGACTAAGGAAATTACTCCATAAAATTCCTATTTTCATATCTCCTAGTGTCACATAGGTAACTCTGGGATCTAAAAGTCTCTGCGAGTAGAAGAAAAACCATTACAGTTTTTTTTTTTGCCCTGTTGGAAAGGCTTTTGATCAGAAACACATTTTGTCTGCTGTCCAATCTCTGGTCTATTTAATATGGAGAAGGTCATTTCTGATAGAGACATCCCTAAGTATTGAATATATGGGCCATGGCAACTCATGATGGAAGTAAATTATTTTCTCAAGCAATTATTATATAAATAAACTTTTTTAAAGAAATGAACTAAATAGAAATTTAATTTTATTAAAATATAACAATAGTAGTAGTTTTTGCTTTTTCCTTTAGCTGTTCAGTAATATCTCGGATAATTAAAAATGTTGATGAGTTAAGTTATTTAAAACCAGTATTTCCTTTCCTTAGGTTCTCAAAATGACAGATGAAATTAATTTTCATAATGCTTTTGATTAATTTATCGACAAATATTATTATCATATATAGAATTATTATTCACTGACCCATATTAACAAATCATCAGAATAAAATGGCTTGTAAACCTAATATTTTCCCTCTCCTTATGTTACACAAAAAAAACAGATTTAAAAATCCAGTAATGTAACTTAACAGATGTGAAAAAAAGAACTATTCTGACAGTAACCTTCAGATGAATAAATCATCTGTGGTCAGTTTACTTGTATGTGTGATCATCAGAGACCTAACAGTACCAATTATTCTGATTACACCACTATATGGGTAAATGGTGTTGATTAGTTTGTCTTAAAGTTGTAGCCAGATTTATTCCCAGAATATTTTGAGAAAATGCATGTATATTTCATCTTTCTTACTGTGCCTCACCTTCTTCCCTATTAACCTAACTATAAAGTTCAGTTTCATTTCTGAATGAGTTGCTCCTTCTATCTTCCAATACACTTTCTCCAATGTTATTGTGGCAAGTTTTCTACTGAGGAAGCTGAGTATTATATAAGTAAAGTCAAAGGTTTGAAAGCAAGTTAGAAGTTTTGTGTAAGTTTGCTAAATTGATTCATATAAAAGTAGCTTTCTGATATCATATTATATTAGAGAGAGATCTCTTAATGCTTCAAGGTCATGGCAAATTTTTCCATGCTAGGAGATTTGTATATTTGACCCTGGTAAATGAATGCACCTGCTCTTCCAGGATAAATTCAGCTAACTGGATCAAGACTCATCACTAGTAGGGTGACTACTTGACAAAAAAAATCTTTAGACATATCAAGCAATTAAATAAAAGAAAAAAATTAAATGGATATTAGTTGCACATTATCCTGTACCATATCTACATCAATTTTGGCCACATGTCAAGAAGAGAAAAATAATTATTAAGATTCACATACTTTTTAGATAATTTGTAACCATTATTTAGAGAATCAGTATCTTAAACAACATATATTTGCCAAGTGGACATACTGGCAGGACTGAATTAAATATGATCCTGTGAAGATTACTTGACCCTCTCAGCTTCAGTTTCCTCATCTATAAAATGGGGATAATAATAGCCCATATCTCACAGGATGGTAGCAAAGATCGAATGAGACAACATATCAAAAGCACTCCAAATCTTAAAGCTGCTGGCATTGGGAAAACTACCCCTTACCTGACTGTACAGTAGTATCCCTAAAAACATGATAGAAGATATGGAGCCATACTACCTCTGGAAATCTGACTTCAAAGATGTCCATTAAAAAAGTTAGGAACTACTGCTATGCATCATCCATTAATGTTATTTATGGAATTTATGGACATTTTCCTAGTTGCAACATGACCTAGGATTTTGTTGTAACTTCTAAATGAGAAACACGCATTCAAAAACATTTGGTCTAACTCTTTACATGAGGAACATGGCGGGGGGGGGGGCAGGGGGAGGGCAGAGTTGGGGGAGGGGAGAGAAGTAGATGAGGAGAAACCATCTATTGGATTGTGCCTTTTTGCCTTCTATCTCCTGATATGTGTCCCCTGAGGGAGAGCAGAACAGATCACTTTGGGGGCTTAATTTCTATTAGTAACAGAAAAAGACAACCTCTTCCTCCTAGTGTACCCCCAGTACTTTCTCCTCACCATTGACAAAGAATCTTACATTCCCTGCTATACCTGAGAGTCTATGGGGAATAAGACATTCATCTCCTGCTTGGGTTTTTGCCTAATTTCCAATCTTCAAATGGAGGAGCAGTGAAACAGGGCCTCACATCTAACTAGCACCTCTCACCTGACTGTGGGTCTTCTATCTGTTGCTATATTTGTCTTCTGTCTGATCCCCAGCATCATATGGGAAGACGAGCAACACTTTCCATTCAACAATTTTCATGTACACACTTGGTCATTCTCTGCACATCATAGTGCTTTTGAACCCTTGTAGTCATCATATGAACTGCATTCCCTTTCCCTCACAATTTGATTACTTATTATCTTCCCCTTCAAGACTCCTACCCCGTGATTAGCACTACCAGCCCCTTTCATCACACTCTAGAATGCCTATTCCATAGAAAACAAACTTGACACCTAGCTAACATATTTGTGTAATGCCATTCCAATAAAATTACTAAAAATTACCTTGAGTTAGAAAAATAATAACAAAAGTCATTTAGAAAAAAGAAAAGGTCAGAAACTTCAAAGAAACCAAGGGGAAAATATGTAAAGGAAGCAGATTCAATAATGTCAGACCCTGAACCACATTATAAGATAAAGCATTGTAGAAGTGTAAAATGAATAATTTTGATTATTTTAAATTAAAATGTCTTGAGGGACAATGTGAGCCAGTCCAGTCATGGGTAGAGTCTAGTCCAGGATTCCCCTGGACTCCACTCCCCATGTGGACTAATTATGGCTGAAGGTGTTGTTGGCTTACCATCTTTCTGTGGCTAGCAAGGAAACAGGGTGTGATTACTGAGAAGTGACCCTCAAAGACTGCACAGCTGCCAATAATTAGGTACAAGCTGGTTAATCATTTTTCCACAAGAAAAAAACAGATGCAACCACCTTTGTTAGAAAAACACTTGTCCCAGAATAAATAAATGGACTACCCTGATAGTTCCTGCCTGGTTTGCATTGTCATTTCATTTGCCACACCCTTTCATTTGGGCCCATGCCCCTGCTCTGTGGGCATCAGGTAGTGCATTAAACAGGGACCTTAAAAGAAGGTATGATGAGGGTGGCCTCCTGGAAGCTCTGTAGGAAAAGACAAAGCTGCACAACAGAAGGAAAGGAGGTGAAAATTTTTCATTTCTAATGCATTAGACTTAGAAAGAAGTCACCAGGCTAACTGGAGGATGTCTTAGGGAAAAGTGTTAGGTAAGGATTAACATCAAAAAAAGTGAAAGACAGAGAGGAATTAACACTGTGGGTTATGGTTTAGTTTTGGTTTGCCACTCAGTCTCGACTTTTGGTTTTGGGCCCACAGCTGAGACTGGGGGTGGGACAGACACAGGCAGGGAGTAAAAGCTGCTAGCATTATTTGACATTGTTGATGAAGATAGCTGGAGAAAGAGGACTTTCGATAACTAGCAGTCAGCTTCAAGAATTTTTAGAGTGTGGAGTCGTGTTGTCGTGGTTTTCTCAAGAAGGAAATATTGATTTGGAAAATTAAGAAGCAGTAAATAGGCAAATGAAAGTGTACTAATGGGAGATTGGCCCCGGGGTTTTCCCTGTTTGAGTATTTTCTCTTTGGAACATGCTAAAAAGATATCTCCAAACCCCAGAAAAAGTATTTAATTCAAAAGTATTAAAGGTAAACAATGTGGTGGGGACAGATGAAGAAGAAAAAATGATGCCATGTATGAATGAAGGCCATAGGTTGTCATGAGCCTGCTCTCCCCAGTGCTCCTCTTATGCCATGACGACCTGTGTACAGGTCAGCAAGTCAAGTCTGCCAGAAAGGGAACAGAAACATCAAAAAGGGTCAGAGTTAGTAGGTTTAGTTCAGGAATCAATATATTAAAGATATGTTTAACATTAGAAATGAAGGTGCCAAAGGTGGCTCAAGCAATTAAGTGTCCTGAAGTGCTCTCTGCACAGTCTGAAGCTGTGTATGCAGAAGAAAAGGAAATTATCAAGTAAGTCTTACCTGGCTCCCCTTGCCATCTGGAGGGCCAAACAAAGGTTTAATTCTTTCAGGAGATTTCCAACTGTTGTCTATGACCTTTTGGATCCATTCTGTATTTTTCTGTATCTATCTGCCTTGTCTTTGTGTGAATGAGTGTGTGTGAGTGATTTGTCATTTTATAAGTTAAGGAATGTACAGTAAGTGTAAAGATAGAATTATAAAAAAAAAAAATTGTAAGGTATGGGCTATTTGCATGAATAGTGCGAACAGAAGTTTTTAAGATTTTTAAAAGGTTTGAAAATCTCTTCCTCTCTATTCCAACTCTGGCCAAGTTGAGTGCTGAGAAAGCAAAAAAAAAAAAAAAAAAAAAAGGAAATTTTTCCCCTTAAATCAAAGAGGCAAATGGATGAGCATTTACCCATTTCCTGACTTATCCAAAAGAGGAAAGTTTTGTCTATAAGGATGCAACCACAAGTTAATTGAATTCATTCTGATTGTTTTTTAAATTGTGTAAAGTGAAAGGTGTCACTCCTAACTTAATGCTAAAGATAAATCAGAATTTATTATTCTATTTGGCATTTTGGCAATTTGGGAAAATGCAAAGGTCTGAAAAAGAAACACCTCATAGGTGAAGTTTTGGGCTCTCCAGTATGGGGGAGAAAAGGGACAAAGGTGCCACTGGACCTCTTTTGTTCCAGTCCCAGTTCACCTTTACTGGTAGATTCAAACCTCTCACATTCCAAGAAGTTTTTAAGGAGTGGACACATAAATAAAGGCTACTGGAGGAAAAGGTAATTCTGCTGAAAACATTTTTTACAAAAATTTATTATCATCCCAGATCAGATTAAAAAAGAAAGTGCTGAAGAATAGTAGGGAATTTGGGTTGCCCTCCCGAGTCTGGCAAGAAGGAGGAGGCATACTAATTATTATATCAAGGACTCCACTGGCAACATCCCTGAGTACCCTGAGGCCCACATTTTTGGGCAAGCAGATGAACCTTTCCTTTCAAACCCCTAAATCTACAATCAGGCTTTACAGCTGTGAGGAGAGGAGAAAAATCTCTGCACTTGATAAACCCAAATTTTAAATTAAATTTTATGTTTATATTTATTTTACATCATTCATTTCCAGAGCATTTTGAGTTACAAATTTTCTCCCCATCTTTCCCCTACTCACAACCCCAAAACAGTGAGACCACTGTATAGCCCCTCCCCCAATCTCCTCTCCCTCCTATATCCTCCCCCATTCCCTCTCTGACTTCCCAGTAGCGCAAGATGGATCCCTATACTCCAGTACCTATTAATCTTATTTCCCAGTTGCATGTAAAAAAATAATAACTTTTTTGTAATGTAATGCCAAGGAAAGGCAACTTCCCAAGGTTCAGAATACCAGCATAGGTGCTCTCCATTTTATTCAGTGACCAACCAAGAACAGAGAAAGTCAAAACATGACATCATTCAAAATACAGCATTTACTAAGTGTGATTAAATAATCTCCAAGTACTACCCCACCCCAGGACCTTCCAATCATTCAATCAATTACAAAGTCCCTGTTCTAAATACTTCTCCACCCCTAGGCTATACCTTTATTTAGTCCACCACAAAGCCCCTCTTCTCAAATGGAGATTAGTTTCCAAACATAAGTAAAGTACATTCACTTGTTCAACCATAGAACACAAAAAGGTCAAAAGTTCCCCACCCCTGGATCACAATTGAATCTACCCCAGAGTTACATCAAGTTTAAGCACAGCACTTAATCCCCAAATGGAGGTCTTTTCTTCATCTTGACAGGAAGCAAGTTCTCAGCAATCTTAGTTCCTGGGGAGACAAGGCCCAGCAAGGCCACAAGATACATTGCCAGTCCCTTCACTAATTCATCCTCTGTCTGTAGAACAGTCCTAGAACCCCTGAAAACATTAGCAAAACCCTCTCCCAGGATTTCTGTAAACATACAACAAGAAAATCCTTCTTCAGGGCTTCTGAACCAACAGAAAGGTTCCCAGACCCCTGCAACAATAGCACTGTCCTTCACCAGTGGACAGTATTCACTCTGTCTGCAGGACAGTCTCCAGACCCCTGCAACAACAGCACTGTCCTTCACCAGTGGACAGTATTCACTCTCTGTCTGCAGGACAGTCTCAGTAGCTCTGAACCAACAGAAAGGTTCTAGGACTTCTTCAACAGGACTGTCTTTCACCAGTGGACAAATCTGGCAAAACAACATCAAAACAGACAGACAAAGTATCAGCAAAACAGCCATGTCTCCTCAGTCCTTGGCAGCTCAGGGGGCAGGTCTCAAAAGTCCAGGGCAATTCAAAGTGGCTCCCAGCAATTCTCTCAGTCTCTCTCTGCCTCCTGGAGGTGCTGCTTCCAAAAAGTTCTTCTGCCTCTCTCTTGTCTCTCCAAATCTACATCACCAGCTCCTCCCAGTTCAGGACTTTCTTTTCACATCAACAAGTCCATCCCACAGGTGGGATTAACAAGCTCTGGGTTTTAACACAATCAGTTTGAAAACCAAGCCAATACAGGGGACTATTTATGTTCCATTGCTATCAAACTTTTTTAAACATTTGATTTTAAAACTTTGAATTTCAGATTCTTTCCCTTCCTCCCTTGTCACCCACCATTACTGAGAAGATAAGCAATTCAATATAGGTTGTACATATCTAGCTATGCAAAACATTACCGTAGTGGATCTATTATGAAAGACTGACTATATTTCCCTGCATGTTATCCCACCCCCCACTTGTTCTATTCTCTACTTTGACCTTGTGCCTTCTTAAAAGTTTGTGCTTCTAACTTTTCTCCCCCCAACCTGACCTCCCCTCCATCATCCCCCCTCTAATCATCATCCCCACCTAAGCCAAACTCAATGAGAATAAGTTTGAATAAGGAGTTTTCTTTTGGGGATCTTTTACAAGAGGTGATCAGTGGATTCTTTCAACCTCTATTTTATCCTCTGGTTCTAAAACATCAGGGCAATTTTCCTTGAGAATTTCTTGAAGGATGATTTCTAGGTTCTCTTTTTGATCATGGCTTTCAGGTACCAATAATTTTTAAGTGATCTCTCCTGGATGTATTTTCCAGGTCAGTGGTATTTCCAATGAGATATTTCACATTGCCTTCTATTTTTTCATTTGTTTGGATCTTTTTAATAATATCTTGATTTCTCATAAAGTCACTAGCTTCCATTTGCTCCAATCTAATTCTGAAAGAATCATTGTCTTCAGTCACCTTTTGACATTCTTTTTCCATCTGGCAAATTTAGCTTTTTAAGGCATTCTTCTCATTGGCTTTTTGAGCCTTATTTGTCATTTGAGTTAGTCTGTTTTTTTAATGTGTTATTTTCTTCAGTCAGGTCATTGACTCTCTTTTCCTAATTTTCTTGCATCATTCTCATTTCTCTTCCCAATTTTTCCTCCACTTCTCTTATTTGGTTTTCAAAATCCTTCTTATGCTCCTCTATGGCATGTAATCAGTTCATACTTTTCTTGGAAGCTTTTGGTACAGGAATTCTGACTTCATTGTCTTCCTCCTGTTCCATGCTTTGATCCTGTCTGTCCCCAAAATAGGAATCCAAAGTCAAATTGCTGAGCTTGCTTTGCTTACTTTGCTTACGCATGTTGTCACTCAATTACTTGACTTTTGAGCTTTTTGACACAATAGAACTCTGCTTCCAGAGGAGAGTTTTGTCCCAAATTTCTGGGGTTACAGAGTTGCATGAGTTATTAGTTGGGTGCCCTCTCTGAAGCCTCCACTGACTCTGGCACCTGTTCACAAACCCTAGGATCCACATCCAAGCAGGTTAAGGCAAGCACAATTACCCCTTATACTGGTTTCTTGGTTCCCCTACAATCTGCAGGCTAGGAGCTCTGTAGCAGCCATGTGAAAGGGACCACTGAACCTCAGCTGCTTTTCCCTCTCGGGACAGAGTCCGGACTGCACTCCCAGAACCCCTGTTCCCCAAGTCTACACTGACCTCTCACTTTGTCTTTGCCATTTATGGGTTGATAATTATGGAAACTGCCACAGCTGCTGGTGATCCACTCTCCTGCAGTCTACTCCATTTGGTGGCTGGTTTTGGCTGCCCTGAGGCTAAAACCACAGGCTCATGTGGGGCTGGACTCTGCTCCCAGCACACTGCAATTGACCCTTCCTCTCCACCTACTCTGCTGCCTTCAGCGGGAGATTTGTTTCTCTCAGTCACTTTGTGGGTTCTGTAGCCCTAAAGTTTGTTTAGAGTCATTTTTAGAGGTATTTCAGGTGGTTATGGGGGCAGCACACAGAGCTTTCCTGCTTCTTTTTCTTTTCCCCCTCCCCCCGATAAACCAAATTTTTGATCAATACTTTTTGCAAGTGATGATTTAGAAGTGCAATTAATGTCATAATGTCATTGTGTTATTATGGTCTTCCTAAATTGTAGTAAAATTCTATTATATACTAAAAATTGAATAATTTTTATTAGTCCGAAAGAGTGTTAAAGACATTTTTCAATCTAATTTTGTCAAAACTAAAAGATAGAGAAAAAATTTTGAGTAAAAAGTTATGTCACTTTATCAGTTCTGCTAAACCCTGTCTTATAATGTTTGTATATGCCATATAGGAAACCAGGTATTTACACCTTTACCCGTAGTTATAAAGAATGTTGCAGCTAAAATAATTTGGCTATCAGTTAGGGAATTTGTTTACCCAGCTATTTAAAAAATTCTGTCTTAATGCTAAAACCTAAAATTGTTAATTAATTGTTCTGTGTGGTAATGAGGATACTGGATGAAAACTTTATTCAGGATAATTCTATCCATTTAAAACATTCCTACTTATTCTATAAAACTGTCAAGGTCCCTTGAAATTATTTCCATAAGCAAGGTCATCAGCCTGGGAAAGGAACTTGTTTTAGTTATGAAGTTCCTAATAATGAAACTAGTTTGCTGAAAAGTTGCAAGTCCATGTTCAAAAGATTTAAAAATTTGTAACAATTGGCTTTTATAGCAGGACGAGTTTAAATTTGAGAAAGTAAAAAAGGATAAATGAAATCCCTTACATAGGAGAAACCTAGTATATCTTTATTGTACTCCAACTCACCCAGGAAATGAAAGAGCTCCAGCAGCAGAAGAAGAAATCATGGAGTCATAACATGGGAATAAAGGAGTAGACGTCTCCTAATGCAGCCAATACACAAAAAGCTGCACTCACATGGAGACAGATCTGACATTTATTTATTACATCAAGCCAAAGAACTGAAACCTGCTACCCCAGGATTTGTGTTTCTTACTATGATAATTCTGATTTCAATACAAACTGAACTGGTTTCATCCTGATTTAAGTCCTGAGATACATACCCATATCACGTTAATTTTTTCATATATGGCCTATAGCTACATTTATTTGATCCCCTCAAGCCTTCCTTACTTCTACCAATGTAAATCATTTACAGATGATATGTCAATAATATAGTTTATTGGAATATAACTTACTTTAACTGTACTCTTAAACAATGTATATCTGGTAGAGATTCTGTTGTAGTAATTGTTGAAAGACCTTCATTTGTCTTTTTCTAACTAATTTAACTCATGCTTAGTACCAAATATCAGGATGATATGTATTATATATGATTTCTGATTCCTAAAAAGAAGTAAGGGATGGAGCAGTGTTAAAATTGACACTTGCAGACTCATTTGAGCCTGCACCTGGAAGTGCCAGGAAGAAGCCTACAAGGGCAGTGTGGGGAGAAGGACACACTCTCAAGAAAACTTTATTTGGACATTTTTTTTTGCTTTGGACTGAGGGGATTATAAGGCTATATGCTTTGTGTTTGTTTAAGGCTGCGTGGTTACTCTGGTAATGAGTTATTATGTTATGTATCTTTCAAATGTGATGTATTGATTTTATGGGGATTATGTTGTACTTAATGCTAATTCAGATATGTTGCCTATGTATTGGACATGAAAGATCTGGGGGCCAAATGTCATGATAAGGGGAATCTGAACATTTTCCCTGCCACTTGCTCTAAATAGGCTAAAGTGGATCTGAGAACTTTCCCTGATTTGAAAATATACTCTGTCCCCTTGTATATTGTCCATTTGCTGATCTTATATAAGGGGGGGATGGAAATTAGAATTAAGAAAACTATGAAAATTTCAAAATGGTGGAAATAAAAGATTTTTAGGATTATTTATTGTAGGTATTTTGGTTGTCAGTGCTATAATCATGTCTTTCACTATATTCATCCTTTCCTTACAAGAATTAATACAAATTAAATTTCTGTAAGCCACATATCAGGAATTGATTCTGATAATATTGCCAAGAAGATACTTGATTGGGTAAGCAGAACTATCCCTTTAAATAACTTTACTTCCATAATCCTCCACTTTGTCTCATTAGTGTATGTACTAGGAGGTCTGTGCTTTGTTGCATCTTATGTTGTTCCCTCCATTGGTGGGTCACTCTCAGCTCTGGGGAGACAGATTCATGGATCCAAGTAACTTGATAAGAAAGGGGCAGATGTTGAGGGCCAATGTGAGCCAGTCTAGTCATTGGGAGAGTCTGGACCAGGATTCCCCTGGACCCTTCTCCCCATGTGGGCTAATTATGGTTCAGGGTGTTTTGTTCACCATCTTTCCATGGTTAGCAAGGAAACAGGGTATGACTACCAAGAAGTGACCCCCAAAGTTTGTACAGCCATAAATAATTAAGTACAAGCTGGTTAATCAATTTTTTTTCCACAAGAAAAAACAGATGCAAACACATTTGTTATAAAAACCCTTGCCCCAGAATAAATAAATGGACTACCCTAATAGTTCCCACCTGGCTTGCATTGTCTTTTCATTTGCCACACCCTTGTGTTCAGATCCATGCCCCCTTGGTGTGAGCATCAAAAATGTTCTTGTATAAATAAAAATTATGCAATTAGAGATAAAATGAAAGCAGAAAACTTGGAGGGGGAGGGAGAACTTTCATAGACAATCTCTCACATAGAATGGGATTGCGTTGGAATATTGCTATCATGTAAGAAATGATGAGTTGGTTGATTTAGAAAATCATTCAAGGACTTGGATTTTTGAAGGAAGATGCTATCAGAGAGACAGATGACAACTGGAAATAAGCAAAATATCATCTTAGATATAGGTATATAAAGGTATATAAGTATGTTTATAGATATCTATGTCTGTGTATATTATATATATACATGTATATGTATCTGTGCTTAATTTTAATATTTTTTTGGTGGGGGAGTGAGGGGAAAAAAGCAAAAAGTGCATAGTAGAAAACAAGAGAAAAGCTACAAAGAAGCAAAGCAAAAGCTAGACAGCTTTGAAAATAATGTGTAGTATTTATTATATGAGGTTTCTTGAAGTGGAAATGTATTACTTTATATTGAATCCTCTCATGTTCTACTGTGCACATGGCAGTGTTTTCTTTTCTTTTCTTATTTTGTACTTATGTTTGAAATACATTTAAAATCTTAAAAATAAATTTAAAAAAAACTAAAAAGAAAAGAAACTTGCTGACATCTTAAGTCTTTTCTTTTCCCACTCCTTCAATCTTATATAGTGTTGCTAATACCTTAAACTTGCTTAAGGACATAGACTCCATTTAAATGAATACTTTCACAAATTAAACAAAAAACACAACCCTTGGGGCAGTTCATTGCAGTTTTCTTTGATACATTTCACCTTCCTTTAACTGAATTCAAATCCCTTTAGAAAGCAAAAAGTCCTAAATGAAAGCAATGATTAACTTGTTACATTTTCATAACTGGGGTCTAATTATAAGTTTGGAAATTCCCTGTATAACAAAGAAAAAAGCCATTGCTGTTGACAGCTTGCAGAGATGATAAACAGTGGTAACTGATGATGTATGGGAATTTGAAACAGCTGTGACTTTTGTCAGGGTGGAACCCTGCTGGTTTTAGTATGTGAGAAGGAAGATGCAGCTACCTAGAAGTAAACAACAGAAGCCTTTCTGTGAAGATGCTCCAAAATGATTGAGCTTTAACAATTATAAGGGATTTTGTTGTTGTTGTTTTTTAACCTGAAGGTGTTATCCTTACAGGCCATCTTGATGAACATTTAGTTCTCTTCTGGGGTTCGTCTACACCTTTGTATGACATATTTACTACTGCAAAAATAGGAACCTGGAAAAACTGAAATGATTTTATTTCACTTTGTAAAATACAACTGTTTTCATGGAATTTTATATCAGCAAATTTCTTTGTTTGTATACGAAAAGAGGAACTGAAATAGAAATTGGTTCTGAGATCTATGATTTTGTAGAGGAAAATCCCATGGGAGGAAACTTATGTCTGCTAATGCAAGTTGGCCTTTTATCTGCTACTTATGTTCTTAAAGATCTGCCTAGAGAACTGAGAGATATGTTCTGAAGTCAAGGTTTGAATCCAAGTCATTTTATTTCAATGACAACTCTCCATGCACTTTGTCATTTGCTTCTGATGGGAAAAGAAAAGAAATATGAGGTGATATGTAATTTAAGACCTTCAAGGAAAAGCAATTTTATTGTTGGTGGCTGTTTGACCTACCTGCTCAATAAACTCCAGAGGATCTCTACTTTTCACTGCTGGAGATCATGATGTTTTTTAATTTGGAAGGTGACTCATGTTTGTGTGGTAAAATTTTCATTACCCTGAGGCCAACTTGATGACAACAGGACATGGATAATCTGACCCTTCTGCCAATGGACATCCAATTAAATAATCTCATTCAATTATCACTTACTAGTCACCTACAATGTGCCAAGCACTGTGCTAAGGGCTAGTAATATACATGAAAAAGAGACTCTCCCAACTCCCAAGGAGGCTGAGAGAGAGATCAACACACAAAAGGAGGTGGGGAGAGGAATTAGACACCTAAGAGTATCTTATTATATAGAATTAAAATCAGGCAGAGCAGGGCATTCAGAGTGGAGTGAGCCAAAAGTCCAGTTTCTGCCTGCTATAAAGGCAGGCACTGGACAGAATTTAGTGCTCTCCCCTCCAGACCTTTAATGAGAGGGGAGAAGAGACAAAGAGGTGATGTCAATCAAGGCTTGAGTTAGTAGCATGATGGTGAGGTTAGAGATGATGAGCTTAAGATGGACAGCTCGTTTTTTGTTCTCTTGTTCAGTGGAGTTGAAACCAGTCAGAGCAGCAGATTCAGAATAAAGGGCATGTGGATCCATTGTTATCTCTACAGATATTGGAAGCTATTCCAACTTGGTGTAGGACTTGTAAGTGAACCAAGGTCATTTTTATGCCATAATGAGGGGAAGATCTAAGTTGAAGTATTATCTTAATATCAAAACAAATAAACAGAAATGAATGTTAGAAAAATTTTATTGCTCCTTCAAGCAATTTATACTAAGATATAAACTCTGTTGAGCCCTTTTTCAGTGTGTTATTAAGCCAAAGGTGTTGATTTCTGCAAGATAATATCAAAGGGATACAAATTCTCTCAGTCCCTACCCAGATAAGGAAGCTTTAAGTGATAGAATTGGCCTGCCATCTGAAGATCAATCAATCAATGAACAAGCATATATTCCATGTGGTATACCTATATCAGGAAGACCTGGGTATACAAAGACAATTAAAAAAGTAAAAGAAAAGAGTCTCATCGCCTAAGAGGCATATATTATATCAACTAAGCAAAAAAGTAGCATAATGAGAAGAATGATGCACTTGGAGTCAGGAAGTTCTGAGTTTGAGGATTGCCTCTGCAACTTAATAGCTGTGAGGGAATGCATTACTTAGGGAAGAATCCTCTTTCAGCTTCAGTTTCTTTATCTGAGAAGTGAAGAAGATAATACCTACCTCACAGGGTTGTGGTAAGGATAAGATTAGATAATATATTAAAGGGATTTGTAAACCACAAAATGCTATATAAATGTCACTTATCATCACCACCATTAGGACACAACATGCACATGGGGTTAAGCTTCTTACCCAAGGTCACATGGCTACTTTTTTTGTTAAGTGTCTGAGGCCTGATTTGAACTCAGGTCCTCCTGACTCCAGGGCCGGTGCTCTATTCACTATACCACCTAACTGACCCAATATATTTTTAAAGTATATAGTAAGTATATTAAAAACAATTATAAGATGATTTCTGGGAAGGGGGAACTAGAAACTGGGGTGGCATCATAAAAAGCCTCCTTTGAGAGGAGGCACACTGAGTGGAAATTCAAAGAAAATTAGTATTTTAAAATATTGGAAGTGAAGTACCTTTCAGCCATGAGGACATACTCTGAAAAGATATAAATAAAGGAGATGGAGGATCAGATCTAAGGAACTGCAAGAAGATCAATTTGACTGGACTGAAGTAGGGAGAACTAGGGGGAATGTATAGTGAAGCTGTAAAAGTTGCCACCAGGCTGTGAATGGTTTTAAATACCAAAAAGAAGAGTTTGCATTTGACCTGAAAACAAATAGGGGGCCTCTAGATTTTATTGAACAAGGAAATCCAACGCCAGAACTATGCTTTAGGATTATCCAGACTAAATTAGAAGAAATCCAGAAACAGAAATTTGGTGATCAGATATTCTTTATATTGTTTTCAGTTCTGAAAACTGAATTTGAGAAAGAATATTGAAAAGCCAGAGAGCATGGAAAGCATCCAGAGTAGGGCAATTGAGATGGAGAAGTCTTTTTTTTTTGAGGTACTTAGTATCTCTCATTTATTATTACTCTTTTATATTTTTTAGTTCAAATAATTCATTTCCACAAGATTTTGAGTTACAAATTTTCTCCCCATTTTCCCCTACCCTTCACACCAAAATAGTGATTCCACTGAATATCCCCTCCCCCAATCTGCTGTCTCCCATATCTCCCTCCATCCCCCCAAAAATTTCTGTTTCTGGATTTCTTCTAATTTAGTCTGGATAATCCTAAAGCATAGCTCTGGCACTGGATTTCCTTGTTCAATAAAATCTAGAGGCCCTCTATTTGTTTTCAGATCAAATACAAACTCTTCTTTTTGGTATTTAAAGTGATTTACAGCCTGGTTGCCTAGTTTTCAGTAGGGCATGGTGGATCTCTATGCCCCAATGCCTTTATATCTTATTTCCCAGTTGCATGTAAAGTAATAGAAATAATAGTATGTTTATATATATATATATATATATATATATATATATATATATATATATATATATATATATGTGTGTATGTGTGTGTGTGTGTGTGTATATTTAAACATTTGATTTTAAAGCTTGAAATTCCAGATTCTTTCCCTTCCTCCCTTGTCATCCAACCTTACTGGGAAGATCAGCAATTCAATACAGATTGTACATGTGTAGCTAAGCAAAACATTTCCATAGCATTTATATTGTGAAAGACTTGCTATATGTCCCTCCATCCTATTCCACCCCCACTTGTTCTATTCTCTACTTTGATCCTGTCCCTTTACAAAAGTGGGTGCTTCTACCTTCTCTCCTCCCCAGCCTGCCCTCCCTCCCATTATTCCCCCTATCATCACCTTCCCCCCCTACTCTCCAGTAGGGTGAGATACCCTACCTATTTAGTGTGTATGTCATTCCCTCCCTAAGCTAAATTCAATGAGAATAAGTTCGATTCCTTCTCCTTTGCCTTTCTGTTCTTCCCCTGCATTGTAACAGTTTTCCCTTGCCCCTTCTATATGATATAGTTTACCCCATTCTGTCTCTCCCAATCTCCTCTCATAATATTCCTCTCTCACCTCTTAATTTCATGTTTTAAGTATCATCCCTTCCTATTCAATTGGTCCTCTGACCTCTGTCTATGTATATCTGTACACATATACACACACTAACATATGTATTCATATGCCCTCCCATATAGACATGTGTGTATACACACACACATTTCTTTTCCCTTCAACCGTTCTTATACTGAGAAAAGTTTCATAAGTTACAATTATCATTTTTCCATGTAGGAATGTAAACAGTTCAACTTTGATAAGTTCCTTATGATTTCTTTTCCTTGTTGACCTTCTCATGCTTCTTGTATCTGAATGTCAACTTTTCTATTCAACTCTGTTTTTTTTTCATCAAGAATGCTTGCAAGTCCTCTATTCCACTGAATGACCATATTTTCCCCTGAAACGTGATACTCAGTTTTGCTAGGTAGGTGATTCTGGGATGTAATGCCAGCTATTTAACCTCTGGATTATCATATTCAAAGCCCTTCAATCCCTTAGTGTAGAAGCTGCCAAATACTGTGTTATCCTGATTGTGTTTCCACAATATTGATATTGTTTCTCCCTGGCTGCTTGTGATATTTTCTCCTTCGTCTGGGAATTCCAGAACCTGGCTATAATATTCTTGGGAGTTTTGGGTTTTTTTAGATCTTTTCCAGGAGGTGATCAGTGGATTCTTTCAACCTCTATTTTCCCCTCTGGTTCTAAAACATCAGGGCAATTTTCCTTGAGAATTTCTTGAAGGATCATTTCTAGGTTCTTTTTTTGATCAAGGCTTTCAGGTAGTCCAATAATTTTTAAATTATCTATCCTGGATTTATTTTCCACTTCAGTGGCTTTCCAATGACATATTTCACATTGCCTTCTATTTTTTTTATTTGTTTGGATCTATTTAATAATATCTTGATTTCTTATAAAGTCACTAGCTTCCATTTGCTCCAATCTAATTCTGAAGAAATGATTCTTTTCAGTTAGCTTTTGAGAATCTTTGTACATCTGCAAATTCAGCTTTTTAAAGCATTCTTCTCCTCATTTTCTTTTGAGCATCTTTTGCCATCTGAGGTGTTTAAAGTGTTATTTTCTTTATTCAGGTTGTTGCCTCTCATTTTATAATTTTCTTGCATCATTCTCATTTCTCTTCCCAATTTTTTCTCCACTTCTCTTATTTGGTTTTCAAAACCCTACTTAAGCTCCTCTGTGGCCTGTTACCATTTCATATTTTTCTTGGAAGCTTTTGGTGCAGGAGACTTTGCTGACTTTCTCCTGTTCCATGCTTTGATCCTTTCTCTCCCCAGAATAGGAGTCTAATGTTGAATTGCTCTGCTTTCCTTGCTTCCTTTGCTTGCTCATGTTGCCACTCAATTACTTGACTTTTGAGCCTTTTGCCACAGTAGAACTCTGCTACCAGAAAAGGGAGTTTTATCCCAGTTGCCTGGGTTTCACAGCTGCTGGAGCTATTAGTTAGGTGCCCTCTCTGAAGCCTCAACATGTTCTTCCAAACTGGTCCCACACCTCAGTATCTCCACCCTAGATAGCAATTCAGATCCAAGCAGTTTAGAGCAAGAGCAATTACCCCTCAGACTGGTGTTTGGTCCCCCTACAATCTGTAGGCCAGGAGCTCTGAAGGAGCACAGCCACCGGTGGAGCCTCAGCTGCTTCTCACCCTGGGCCAATGGCCAGATCACACTCCTGAAATCCCTGTTCCTGCAAAGTCTACACTGACCTCTACTTTGCTTTTGCATCTATATGTTGATTATTCTTCATACTGCCACAGCTGATGGTGATCTGAAGTCATTCCAGTCAGCAGCTGGTCAGGCCACCCTGAGGCTAAAACCTCAGGCTAGCTCTGGGCTGGGCTCGGCTCCCAGAGCCTTGCGCTGGCCCCTTCCTGCCAGCCTGCCTGGCTGTCTTCAGTGGGAGGTTAGCTTTTCTTTGTCATTTTGTGGGTTCTGTAGCTCCAGAGTTTGTCTAGATTCATTTTTTACATGAATTGGAGGAGTTGGAAGCCAGATCTGCATGGAAGTCGTGTTTCTACTCCTCCATCTTTACTCTGTCAATTGGAGAAAAGTCCTAAGGTTTTTATTCTTATTTCGCCTCCCCGCCGTTCCCTTTCCCTTATATTTCTTTGCTTTAAACTTTCCTTTCTTTGAAACATAAATGAAAATAGAGATCAAATTTATCTATCTATATATGTATGTATGTATGTATGTATGTAT
>NW_027186349.1:5781457-5783857 GCF_028583685.1 Petaurus breviceps papuanus
TCTATCTATCTATCTATCTATCTATCTATCTATCTATCTATCTATCTTATTGAATGTGATTTCCCCTTTTTTTCTTTGAGGGGTTGAGTGTGGAATCTTATACTTCAAAGATACCATTTTCTCATTGTCCCTTAATAATGCCATGCTTATTCACAGTCTCATATCTAATCTACTTCCTGCCCTCATATTTGCTATTGTTATCTATCCATTTTTTTCAAGGCCTAGGAAAGAGTAGTAAGTCCTAAACTACTATTACCATCAGCACAAGCACCAGCACCATCACAGTTCTTTCAGTCCTTCCTGACCACTCACAGCCATACTAATTTCTTTCCTCTCTGAACTCTCTTAACATTTCCTGTTTCTATATTTGCTTTCCCAGTTGTATCATACAATAGCCTGTTTCATTAGATATTTTTATCTAATACTATCAGCTAAAGTTTATATAAAACTTTGTTTTTCAAAATACAGGAATGGGGAACTCATGGCCTTGAGACCACATTTAATCCTCTAGGTACTCAAGTGTGGCCCTTTGACTGAATCTAAACTTCATAGAAAGAATCTCCTTAATAAATGGCTTTGTTCTGTAAAACTTGGACTCAGTCAAAAGAACTAACCCAAGGACCTAGAAGGTCACATAGCCTCGGAGGCCATAGTTTTCCCACCCCTATACAGTATGCCATTTAATTTACTTCTCATAATGAAACTGTAAGGCAAGTCCTAGATGTATTAATGAGAAAGTGTCAGAGGCAGTATTGGAAATCATATCCTTCTAACGGTACTAAGTGATAAATAATGCTCTCCTTCTCTTCTTTCTATATATGATCTATAAAAAGAAATATGGAAAGACCATTTCTGTGTATTCAGCATATTTGTCAGTTCAAACAGTAATATTTCAATCAGCTAACATTTGTTGTTGATTAATAATGTCTGACTTTATGACCCCATTTGGAGTTTATTGGTAAAGATACTATAGTGCTTTGCCATTTCCTTCTCTGGTTCATTTTACTGATGATAAATTAAGAAAAATAGGGTTAAGTAACTTGCCCAGGGTCATATAGTTAGTAAATGTCTGTGGCTAGATTTGAACTCACGAAGATGAGTCTTCTTGAATCCAGGCCCTTAACTCGATCAATTTTGCCACCTTCTGATGCCAAGTCTAGTGCTCTTTCTGTTGTGCTACCTAAGTGCCATGACAGCTAGCATTTATTAAATGCCTACTGTATTCCAGGTACTATGCTACAACCGGTAAGTTTATAAAAGGGGGAAAAAGAATGAAAAAAAATCCCTCCTTACAATGAGCATATATTGTGATGCGGGAGATAAATGCATTTAAAATTACACAGCAAGTATATACATACACACATATACAAATATGTGTGCATATGCATGTATATAATGTACACAACACTTATATTTATATATAAATACATATGTATACCTATACACATATGTATGTATATATGTATATGTATTATGTATAAACCCATTTAGTTAAATTGGGGTAGAGGAAATTAGAAGGTGTACCTTAGTTTTATCTTTAATAGAGGCTTCCGTAAGCAGAGGTAAGGACAGAATTTATCTAGTCACTGTCTAACAAATGAGCATCTACTTTGTTTCCAATACTTTGGTGCCAAAAGAGAGTTACTACAAATATTTTAGGAATTCAAGCTTTTCTTTCTATCGTAACTCTAATTAGTCTTCTGTATTATTACCTTAATGTCAAAAGTGTAAGAATTATTTTCCAGGAATCCACAAATGTGTCAAATGTGTGTCTTTGTCTTGTATAATCTAGGTAAATAAATCTGTGAATAGATAATTAATTTATGACTTTTATTATAATTGTTATAATAGGTGATATTATAGCTCTGTATCCATGACCAAATGATCCTGTATTTTATTCTACTTTTTCTAGTAGCTTATCAAAACCACTAAGAATATGAATAAGATGTAATGGTACTCACAGGAAAAACAATTTATTGATTATAGGATTTATAAATCTGTAAATTCAAGGAAGTTACTCACATAGGTGTATACAATTGTGAAATAATAAATTATGAACTTTGATTCTTGGTTTAAATATAAAATCTTGAGAAATTCTGTGACTGCTCTTTACTTTGATCTTCAAGGACTTCTTTGACATGAAACTGAGAAAATATCAAAGGATAAAAAGCCACCAGAAAAAAAAAGTTATATAAAACTACTCTGCAAATTAATTTTATTGTGTGTCATAAAAGCTTAAATAATTAAATACATAATTCTACACTTGTGAAACATGTAGCACAGTGCCTGGGACATTGCAGGCAATTAATAAATGCTTGTTTCCTTCTTTCCTTTCTCCCCATTCCTCCTTCCCTCCTTCCTTCCTTCCTTCCTTCCTTCCTTCCTTCCTTCCTTCCTTCC
>NW_027186349.1:5783867-5791421 GCF_028583685.1 Petaurus breviceps papuanus
CCTTCCTTCCTTCCTTCCTTCCTTCCTTCCTTCCTTCCTTCCTTCCTAAATTACAACATATCAGTCATGGTGTTAACATAAGCAGGGTTTATGTGTCTGAATTCTAAAGCAGCTTTTTGTGTGAAAGAAAATTCTAAGTTCTTAAGAAAGCTAGAAACTAAATTACATTATATCTGACATTTTTCTAATGAAACAGATCTTTGATTCATGCATTTCAGATTAAAGTATATGAGAAAGCCAATATTTACTATGGTGGTGAAAGTTGTGGAATAAAGTCATTACCTTAATTAATTTTCTACATTGGAATAAGATATTTTTCTCTGATTAGAAGAGTTGAATAGTGGTGAGAGATTATTCAGGTTATGAATATTTTTAGGTAATATCTTACAAGTTACAGAAAAGCATTGAGAGAACGTGTCAGTGCAGGAAGGATTGCTATCATTTCTATTTCAGTTAAGGCATTTGGTAATATTATACTTTTTAAATTTCTTAAAATTGATCATTCATTTTTAAAATACCAGCATATTTAATGTGATATTAATGTCCAGGATAGAAATAGTAAGTGCTAATGCACACAAGGCATTGTAATAGACTAGTAATGTTAAAGAAAAAAAATCCATCCCTTTAGGATTTTAAATTCTAGTGCAGTGAAATAATAAAAAAGTTTGACATTTCTTTAATATTTAGATAGTACCTTATATTTCTTATCTTACTTTAAGTTAAATGTATTTTTTTAAATAATTGAAATTTCACCTTCTTTCCAACCTACTAACACTGACAAAGAAAGAAAAAGAAAATCCCTTCTACAAACATATAAAATGAAACAAAGAAAATTCTAAATTTGCTATTTCAGGAAAAAAATTCCCAATCTGAAGTTTGAGTCCATAATCTCTATATTAAAAATTAGGTAGAATATTTAATCCTGAATATTATTGAATCTGTGTCATCACTTTGATCAGAGTCGCTCAGTCTTTCAAAGTTGTATTTCATGTGTTGTTATTATTGTATGAGTTCTTCTGGTTCTCCTCACTTCCCTTTGCCTCATTTATTCATTCAATAAACATTTATTACGCACCAATAATGTGCCACGCATGGCATTAAGTGCTGAGAATGAAAGAATACAAAAGAGGTAAAAGACAGTCCCTGTACTTAATAAACTTACAATCTAATAGTGACAACAGCATGAAAATACATATGTAGGAAACAAACTATGTACAGGATAAATAGAGAAAAAAATGGAAGAAACACACTGGAATTAAGTTGGGTTAGGTAAGGCTTCCTGTAGAAGACAGGATTTTAGTTGGGAGTTAAAGGAAATAGGGAAGTCAGTAGTGAGAGATGAGGAGGGAGAGTATGAGTACATCAAAAACAGCTAAAGAAAATGCCTGGAGCTGAGATATGGAGTGTCTTGTTTGTAGAATAACCAAGAGGTCAGTGTCACTGGATAGTAGAGTACTGATATGGTGATAAGAAGTAAGAAAACTGGGCAATTAGGAGGTGGCTAGATTATGAAGGGCATTGAGTGCCAAACAGAACATTTAATAGCTGTTCTTAGAGGCAACAGGAAGTCACTAGATTTTATTGAGTAGCTTATGTTATCTGACCTGTCTTTTAGGAAAAATCACTTGAGGGGGAAACAGGGAATAGATTGGAGTGGAGAGAGACTTGAGGCAGATAGACCCACCAGCACAATATTGCAAGAATTCAGAATTGAGGTAATGAGGCCCTGTGCTAGACTGGTGTCAATGTCAAAGGAGAGAAGGGGGAATATTTGAGAAATGTTGCAGAGGTAAATTCAGCAGGCATTGATGATAGCTTGGATATGAGGGTTGAAAGATAATGAAGGATACAGAATGATTCCTCAGTTGTGAGCCAAATCCCTGTGAGGGACCTGCAGGTTGGTATTATTCTCAGTAATAGGGAAGGTTGGAGGTAGATTGGATGACTTAGGGGGAAAGATGATGAGTTGTATTTTGGACATAATTGAGTTTAAGATGGCTAATAAACATCCCAGTTCAAGATGTCTGAAAGACTATTTGAGATGTGAAATTACAGAACAGCAGAGAGATTGTGACAGAAAAGGCAGAATTAAGATCATAATCATAAATTCATGGGAACTGATGAGATCCAAATGAAGTAGTTCATCAGTTCATTCAAATCTTCCCAGGCTTCTCTGAAACCAACCCCTTCATCATTTCTTTCTTTTTTTTTTTTGGTCTTTTTGAAGGGGCAAAGGCAGGGCAATTGGGGCTAAGTGACTTGCCCAAGGTCACACAGCTAGTAAGTGTCAAGTGTCTGTGACTGGATTTCATCTAATGTCCTCCTGATTCCAAGGTTGGTGCTCTATTCACTGCTCCACCTAGCTGCCCCCTCCTTTTTTCCTTTCATCATTTCTTAAAGAACAATAGTATTCCATCAGTCATATACAATGACTCAGTCATCCACTCCTCATTTGACAGGCATCCCTTCAGTTACTAATTCCTTGTCACTGCCAAAAGAGCTGCAATAAATTATTTTTGCTTATGCAAATCATTTTCTGCTTTATTTGGGGGGGATATTGATGATGATTATGATGATGATTGTAGCTAGAATTTATATAGCACTTTTAGGTATGCAAAGCAATTTACAAATATTTGTATCATATTTATCCTCACAGCCACCTGGGGAGGTAGGTGTCATGATTATCACCATTTCACTGATAAGGAGCAGACATAGATTGAAATGACTTTCCCTAGGTCATACAATTTAGTAAGTACTTGAGAATGAATTTGAACTCAGGTCTTCCTAACTCCAGGTCCAGCATTTGGTCCACTAAACTACTTGCTATGTCTATAGAAGTATAGAACTAGTAGTGTTACTAATACATATGCCTAGTTCCAAAATGCTTTTCAGAATAGACAGACCATTTTAAAGTTCTACTAACAATGAATTAATGAACCTACTTTCTCACAGTCTCCTCTATAATTTGTGATTTTCTTTTCTTTTTCTTTTTGGACAACTTTGTAAACCTGCTTGATGTGAAATGGAACCTCAGAATTTTTTCTAATTATTTGTAATTTAGAACATTTTTTGACATGGACATTTATAGCTTGTTTTTCTTCATCTGAAAGCTACCTGTTTATTTCCTTTACCCATTTATCTATTGGGGAATGTTTCTTATTCCTATAAATCTGAATCAGTGGCCTCTATATCTTAGAAGTGAGGTATTTATTGAGGAACCTGTTGAAAAAACCCCCTGCCCCACCGCCACCCCTACTCCAGACATTTATCATTGCTTTCCTTTGAACCTTAGCTGTTTTTTTTTTCTTTTTTGTTTGGACATTGACATAATTACAAATTCCGTGTTTCCATCCACCCCATCTCTTATATTTGTCTTTTTATTTCTTTGCCCTCTTTATAAAGAGGGTTTTGAGAGAGGAGATTGCTCAGCACTTCTGCTGTACATCTTCCTTCCCTCATTCACAGCCCAAACACTGATTCTTATCTTTTCTTTGCTTCATTTAATCCCCTCATCAAGATCCACCTTTCTTAGTTAGATTTCCTTTTACCTAGGAGTAATTCCTTGCATAATCTTTTCCATTTTGCCCTTTTTCTCTTCTCATTTTTATCTATTGTTCCCTTATTAAGTGAAATGTTTTTCAGTATCTCACTCTACATGTGTGTATTCTTTATTCCTTTGACCTGTTCAGATGAGAGTAAACCTTATGTCTAACTCACTCTCATCCCTTCACTTCATCCTTGTTTTTTTTTTAAATGATCTTCTACCTGTACTTCCTAATTATATGGCTATGTGAGATAATTTCTCCCATCAATTATCTTCTCTTTCTTCTCCCTGGTCCCATCCAGTATATTTCTCTTACCCTCCTTTCCATTCTTCTAAAGTAAAATACACACACACACACATACATATGTACACATACACACAAAACAAAATAGAAAGCAAAACACTCTTAGGTCTCTAATTAGTTTCCCTCTATGATCCCTTACAAACCAAAGCCATGAGAGAACATATTTATAGTTTCCCCACATTAGAATGGGTATTGCTTAGTCCCGTGTAGTTGCTTGCTAATGTTAATGAGAAAATTAAGATTGCCTTTTCGTGTTTTTCTTAACTCAGTTTTTCATTTTCCATTTTCTATGCATCTTTAATTTTTTCTTCAACAATGCTTGAAAGTTCTCTATTACATTAATAATCCATTTTGCTCCTATGGTATTATTATCAGTTGTTTTTTTTTTTTTTTTTAGCAATTGGGGTTAAGTAACTTGCTCAAGGTTACACGGCCAGGTGTTTCTGGGTGGGTGCTAAGTGTCTGAGCCCGGGATTCGATCTCCAGGTCTTCTCAACACTGGAGCCGGTGCTCTTACTCGCTGTGCTACCTTATTATCAGTTTTTATGGGTAGGATCAGTCAGTCAATAAAAGTTTATTAAGTACCTACAATGTGCCAGGCACTTATGATACAAAAAGAGGCAAAGGACATCCCCTGCGTGCAAAGAGCTGAGGATATATTGGTGGAGACAGCAATCAAATATATACAAAATAGCTATATACAAGTCAATTCAAAATAATTAACAGTGGGGGGGGGGAGACTAGAATTAAGAGATGTTGGGAAAGCTTTCATATGGATGATGAGATTTTAGTTAGGACTTGAAGGAAGCCAGGGAAGAGAGTAGGTAATGAGAAGAAGGGAGAATATTCCAAGCATGAGGTACAGTCAGAAAAAGAAAAAAATTATCAGAGATGAGAGATGGAGTATTTCGTTCATGAAACAAAATTGAGACACATTCAGTAAATTAAAAAGTAGATAGGAAGGAGTCAGATATAAGAAGAATGGACTAGAAATGTGTTTGTGTGGAATGGGAAGGAGGTAAGCTATGAAAGGCTTTGAACACCAGTTAGATGTATTTCATCTTGGAGGAGATAGGGATTGACTGAACTTTGCTAAGTAAGAAGGTGATATGATCAGACCAGGGTTTCATGAAAATATTGTTTTAAGAATGACTTTGAGCAAATACATCATTTTGACTATTATAAATATCTAAATTAACTCTAAAGGACATATGAAGAAAGATTCTATCCATATCCAGAGAAAGAATTGATAAATAGAGGTATGTACACAATTATATATATAGTCTAATGCTAGCCATTTCTAGGGAGGTAAGGGAAGTAAAAAAAAAAATTTACATAATAATTTTATTATGTATTTAAAAGGAATAGCAAGTTGTACACAATACATTTGCAGATTAGTGTGCAATCATCTGTTTTATTACACTATTTTATGGAAATGCTTATTTTATTCCATAAATTAAAAATAAAACAAATAATTGTGGGGAAAAAATCACTTTGGTAGCTGAATGTAGAGTAAATTAGAATGAGAAGAAAGAAGCCTGCAAGCATTAGGACAGGGGTTGGGAAGGATATAAAAATTGTGACCCAGGAACTGAACTTCATCAACAAAGTAAAGGTAGCACCCTAGAGGTCTATAGACAAGAGTCACTGGGATTTTGATAGGATATGAATTGCATGAACCTTAAATAAGGAGAAACTACTGAGTGATGAGGGCCTGAGGGCCAGGGAGAAACCTTCAGTGGTAATGAGGAGTAAGAAGTATTCCAACTACCCTGAGTCAAACAGTGAGCCGAGAGGAATGAGTAAATGTACAGCTGGTCATTGTGAGCAAGGAGACTGTCAACAGAAGGTAGTCACATTTCAGAATAGCTAGATGATGAAGGGAGTTAGAAAGGGAGGTGAAGATTTAGGAAGAATCTAAGCTTGCTGTCTATGGAACAGGCATGCCAAAGAGAGCACAATTAAAAAAAAAAGTTGATTTCACACGAAATTGTAAATCAACTATGTACAATTTTCTACCTCCAAATAGACAACAAAGTTGTCATGTAAATTTCTTTTCTTTTCCTTTTTTTTAAATCTTCTCTCCCTCTTCTCTCCCCCAGTTCCCTTCCCCTACCTCCCACCCTGGAGATTGCTACCATTAGTCACCAATGTGTAAAAGTATTCTATACATACACCTATTTTTCAGTTTTTTTTCTCTGGTTGCAGATAGTATCTTTCTCTTTATGTCCTTTAATTTTAATTTCCATACTTATAATGCTCAAAATGACACATTAGCTGAAAGTCACTGTAATGGGAATGCAAATTTGGAAGATCTTCCCTGCCCCTAGGCTAAAGTGCACCTGAAGCCTGAGGTGGGAGGCTTGTTTTTCAGTAGATACTTCTTGATTGGCCAGTGAGTCAATAAGGTTGTTACATTCTCTGAGCCAGGAGAAGGCTATATAAGCCCTGATATGTAGCTTTGTTTTTGGGGGCTCACTTTGAGAAGTGTTCTGTTATTTGATATGGATTATGGGAAGCCGTTGTCTGGAGTCCCCCCGGCTTTGAAAAACCCAGATGTTGAAACCCAGATGTTGATTGGTTATGGATGTAATGGCTGGACAGTTTGGAAAGCTGTCTACTTGATCTGTTTCTGTCTTGATAATTCTGCCTGTATACTTTGAAGTTCAGGGTGCTGACCTTTTTCCCCTGAACAAGGTAAAAGATATATGTCTGACTGATTAAAGTAAGCTTATTAACCCATTTTGAGTTGCTTTCCTTTATCAAAGCAGATCCAAGAACCAGTGTTGGCAGCAAACCCTGAGGACGCTTGGGGTGCTTGCTGCTACAGTCACTTTTAAAACAATATTGCAGTTGTTGTATAAGATGTTGCCTTCTTTCTTCCCACTTCCCTTTTCATCATTTGGTGCAAGACTTTCCATGCATTTCTAAGATCATTGACTCACCATTTCTTATAGCACAGTAGTATTTCATAACCACCGTACCCTACAAATTATTAAGCTATTCCTCAGTTGATGGGGATCATTGCAGCTTTCAATTCTTTGACACCATAAAGAGAGTTGTTATAAACATCCCATTCACATTCAAAGATATGACTATTTATGAATTTCCCTCCATCATATTTTTGCTATTTTCTTTTTCAGCCTCTCTTTCAAGCCTATCCCTATCACCTTATTTTCTCATTCTACCCTCCCACCTGCCACTTCACCATCCCCTCCAATATTCTCTCCATCCCCTTCCTCTACCCACACAATCTCAGTGCACATATGCCTCCAAAGATGCCCCATCCTCTCCCCAACTTTATCAAATCCCAGTCCACACACCACTCCAAAAATCTCTCCCCAAACCTGTCTCCCAGTTTTCTTATCTCTCTACATGTTCAGAAGATTTCTCCACCATTCTAGGTGTACATATAGTTTCTTCTTTAACCCAGATGAGAGTAAGCTTCCAACATAACCAGTCCTCCACCCCACCTGCTTTTTCTGAATTCGTTCTTCCTTTAATATCCCATTTTAATAATACTATTGCTCTCTTTTACCTTTTCCAACCCAATTTTGTTTTTCAGAATCACCCCATCATACAAAACTCAGACCAACCTCTCTTTCAACCTACCTTCATAATAATGAAAGTTTTAAGAATACTGATAATATTATTGTGTATATCTATCTATCTATCTATCTATCTATCTATCTATCTATCTATCTAT
>NW_027186349.1:5791431-5824738 GCF_028583685.1 Petaurus breviceps papuanus
TATCTATCTATCTATCTATCTATCTATCTATCTATCTATCTATCTATCTATCATCTGTCTGTCTGTCTATCTGTCTATTTACATATACATGCATACATACATATACACAAGCACATATATGCATACATGTATATCTGTATGTCCACATACATACACATGTGAGTATGTGTTCATGTGTGTGTGTAAATAGTTTGACCTTGATATGATTGCCTTATAATTAGTGTTTAATGTTTTCGTTATATTTCTTCTGGATCTTTTATATTGAATTTTCCATTGAGTTGTGGTCTTTTTGTTACAAATACCTGAAAGTCTTTCAGTTCATAAAATGTTAATTTTTTTTTCATTCATATTTGTACTCAATTTACCTGGGTAAGTTATTCTTAGACACAATGCTAGATTATTATATCCTGACTATAGTCTATGATTTTTTTAAAGCAATTGGTGTTAACTAACTTGCTCAGGGTTACACGGACAGTTATTTCTGTGTGTGGTGCTAAGTATCTGAGCCCGGATTTGATCCCCAGGTCATCCTGACACTGGGGCCGGTGCTCTTACTCACTGAGCCACCTGGTGACCCCTGATTTTTTTTTCTTGATGCCTGCAAGATTTTCTCTTTAATGTGGGAGTTTTGGAATTTGGCTATGATATTCCTGTAAATTTTTCTCCTGGGATCTCTTTCAGGTAGTGAATGGTAGATTTTTTTTTCTATTTTTATGATTTTCCTTAATATTTTCTTGTAATATTGTATTCATATTTTTTTTGGAGGGGGATCATAACTTTTAGGTAGTACGATAATTCTTTTATTGTCTCTCCTCTATTCTCCAGATCCAATGAGATGTTTCAGATGCTCTTCATTTTTTTCCCATTTTATTATATCTTGTTGTCTTATAATGTCATTCAATTTTAAGTCTGGTTTTCAAGGAGTTATTATTATCTTCCTTAAGATTTTGCACCTCTTTTTCCAATTGGTTAATTTTCTTTTCAAGATTTTCTTGGATTGTTTATTTTTAATTTTTCCCTTATTTTTTCCTTGATATCTCTTCTTTGTTTTATTTTTTATTCCTTTTTAAGTTTTTCAAGAACTCTTTTTTTTGGTTTTGTGACCATTTGATATTACTCTTTGGAGTAGGACTGTCTTTTTTTTAACGTCTTATCTTCTGTATATGCCCCTTATCTTCTTTTATAACAAAGTATCTATCTATGGTCAGATTCTTTTTCCCTTTGCTTACTTGTTTTTATATATTTTTATTTTTTTTTATTTTTGTCAGTTTAATATTATGATCAGTTTTTAATCCTGAGTTTTGGGTAATGTTGCCCTAGGCCTCAGGTCCTCCTTACTCTTATTTTCTGAATTCTGTCTAGGGGCTCAACCTCAGGGACTCCTCTGCTCCTCTAAGCCACATCAAGGGGCACCAGTCATACTGTTTTTCTCTTTATGGTACCACATTCATTAGTCATGTGCTTCCTCCTCCTTGCCCACAGTCACAACCACATTATGGGATCACTTCTGGTCAACACTGCTAGGTCTGGTTTTCAGAAATAGTGGGGAGCAAGGTGGATGGGTTGGTGCTTCATTCCTGCCTTACTCAGTTGTCTACTGTGATTTATGTAGTAAAAGTTCATGAGGTGAAAGTTCCTGAGACTGTGAGAGTAATCGGAATGGACTTTGGATGATAATCTACAGGCTTTCAGAATCATGGGATGTGTAGCATGTGAACAAGTTTGAGAATGTTCATCATTGAATTGAGGGTTTTGTTCCTCAGAAGTGGCTACAGACACATACAACTTGTATGGAAGTCACATAGATGGTCCAATGAAAGTTCCCATTGTATTATTCCTTCTGAAAGTTGAAGATTTTAGGTAGGAAAAGTCACAATAGGAGATAAAAGTCGAACGAATACAGTAATAGATGGAAGTCCTATCAACTTTCCTCTTCTTCTTTTCTCAAAGGATAGGTCCAATAAAAAATAGAAGGTCAAAGGGAAGATTACTCCTCTTTTCAGTGGATGTTCTCCATATTAAGGATGAGAAATCAAGCTGGCAACAGGAAATGGAAGTTGCTGTGCTGACCACTACCAGTCTTACCCAAGAAGACACATGTAGGAGGAGATGCAACAAACTTATTCAGAGGAAGCTCTTCCTCCTCTTAACATCTGAGGCTGGAGATCTGCAACAGAAAGTAGAAGGTTGCTGGCATAGGGGGAAGTTACTTTTTGGCAGATAGATGTCTCCTGTCCAGGCCCCACTGACAACTTTTCTCATGGGACAAACAAAGAAGGAGATGGGTGACATATCACTTTTGATTGTAAGCCTTCTGAAATAGAAAATTCCAGGTTTTCTGCTTCCTTATAGTATTGGGGGCTAATCTTACGTGGTTCCTTAGTACTTTATTTATTTTTGACTGACACACACAGATAGATAGATAGATGGATATATATATATATATATATGTGTGTGTGTGTGTGTGTGTATGTATATGTGAATGTGTGTATATGTGTATGTATGTGTGAGTATGTATGTATATGTGTATCTTTTTGAGTTGAAACCTGACCTCAGACATTTCACCCGAACAAACCACTTAACCCTGTTTGTTTTATTTTATCTATAAAGTGAGCTGGAGAGGGAAATCACAAACCACTTAAGCATCTTTGCCAAGAAACCCCAAAATGGGTCAGGAGTAGTCAGATGCTATCTATATCTATATCTATATCTATATCTATATCTATAATCTGTCTATATCTAATCTGTCGATAATACATATGCAGATATATATTTGGATATATAGATATTTGTAGTTATATGTAGACAGATACATCAGATGTAGATATAGGTATAGATAGATCTATATCTATACGATCTATATCTATATTTACATCCACAATATGCATATGTGTATGTATACATGTGTATGTATTCACACATGTATATTTATATCTACATATATGACTAAAAATACATGCACACGTGTGCATAAGCACACAAAAATCACACACATACACATACACAGAATGACAAATCTCCCTAACTAATCTGGGTTAGACAAAAGACTTACTTTGATTTTTTTTTAAGTTTCCTGATAGATAACTTGTTCTTGTGCTTTTTCTTGATCTTTTTGATGGAATTACAGGACAGAGTTCTACTTCCTCCTCCTACTCTATCATCCTCCTCTGTTACTGCCTTATTTATTCCTCATAACTACACTGGAAGGCAAATATTAGAAATATTCTTATCTCTGTTTTACAGGGTGAAGAAGTGAGGCAACATACTTGTTCATAAACCAAAGATTATCTTATATATCTTTAGAACACAATACTTTCTTATATCCCCTTTCAATGAATAGAGTGATGGGCCTTTAGTTTTGAAAACTTGAGTTCAAATCCAGCTTCAGGATTTCATTAGCTGTGTGACCTTTGGCTTAACCAGAGGCTTAGTGACAATTTCCTCAACTACAAAATAGGGAAGAAATAATAACTCCTACCTCACAGTGTTGTATGAAATATGAGACTTGATGACAAATATGAGATAAAAAATGAAATATTTGTAAAATGTGTAGCATAGTGCCTGGTACCTAGTAGGTGTTCTATAAATGCTTATTCCCTCCCCTACTTTCTCATTGAATGATTTTGATTTTATTATATGTTTATTTTTTTGCCATTTTTAATGTAGAAATCAAAACTAGCCACTTGTAATTCCACAAACAGCAATCACTTTGTGGGACACAGACTTCACTTCTTTGTGATTCTTGAAGCAAATATTAGCTTGTCAAACAGTCCATTTTATGGACAGTACCACTTTTCAACATTTACTATATATTTTTTAGCAAATTCACCTGACTTAAAATTATTATTGCTTCTGTCTTTCTTTTATATCTATATTTCTTATTGATTTTGAGGATGCTTTAGTACCAAACCCAAAATTAACTGAAACAGCTGTGTTATGCCAATCCCAAACCCAATAGGAAGAGGGGAAACACATGGAACATCTGTTCTGTGATGAAAATAGGCTAATTGCCACAATCTCCATGGCATTCAGCAGAGATTTTCCAGGTTCCAAAAGAGGAAAAAAGAAAGGAAAACAAGTTAGAAGAGATTGGTGTTCACCAAATGAAAATCGTTCACATTGCTCTGAAAGATCAAATGTTTAGGCATGTGTTAGTTATACACTTAAAATATTTTAACAGCAAAAAAAATATAATAACAGCTGGCACATTTCATTCACTCATTTTTTTGGATACCATATCTTTTCATTTTAATAGTGAAAAACTATGTCAATAGAAGATAATAAAATAATTGGTTATTATATATATATCAGTATTTCCTGCCAGTAAGAAATAAAATATACTTTTATGATTTTGCTGTTTTGACTACTCTTCAGCTATGGTACAGATCACAATCTATTAAACCTCAAAATCGGTTACTTGCAGGTCAATTCCATGGTGATTCAAAATCCTTTTGAATTTTCTTGTGTGGTCATGGTATTTAGACTTTGGTTCCCATTTCTTGGGATTTTCTAGAGTTTGTGCTCCACTAATGAAACTTTCTAGATTTCTGAATCACATCCACTTCATAAAGGGGCACTGAAGTAACACTTAGGTGAAAGAGATCAAATAATAACAACAACAATAATAACATTCTTAGCTAGCATTTATAAAGTGCTTTAAGGTTTTGGGTAAAAAAAAATTAACATATATTGTCTCATTTGACCCTCACAACATCCCTGTGAAGTAGGTCGGTACTTTTTAATTTATATTTTATATAGTGAAGTTCAGTTACTTGCCAAGTCCAGAAAGTGAATGTCTGAAGCAGGATTTGAACTCAAGTCTTTCTAACTATATGCAGTGTTCTATTTAGTATGCCACCTAGTTGCCACTAAACATAAATTGTAAATAAGTAAAATAATAATATACACTACATAAATGAATACCTAAGCTTAATTAAAGTTAAAAAAACTGCTTTTTTTTCTGTTCTTGACCACTAATAGTAAAAAGAGAGGGAAAATTGATTAATATTAAGCCAGATGAAAAATTTCCTTCACTAATCCTAGGAAAATATTTGAAACTACACAAACTCTATGAAATGTCAGTAGAATCCATTTAGTGCTTCATCAGGACATTAAATATCACCACATTGGTTTGAAAAAATTGGAAAAAAAACACTAGAACTTATTGGTCTCCTCTGTCCCTGTAAATACCATTCAATATAATGTAGATAATTGGACCACATTGCTTAAATTAAACTTATATGAATATATGCATATACACATACATGTAAGCAAATATACACACGCATGCATACACACATATAGACACACCTATAAACACACACATATATATAGAGAGAGACATGCATTTATATATCTAAATACACATACTTATGCATATATGTATTTGAATGCACACACATATACAATTATCTATGAATACACATACTGGACACCATATATGCACATGCGCATGTATATATACATATACATATATGTGTAACATGGATATCATATACAATATATATTCATATCCATGTTATATATAAATATGTATATTTGTGTGTTCGATATGTGTGATATCACATATGGAAACACATATTTATGCATACATATATAACTATGCATACATGTATACATACACATCCATATTTAAGGTTATGGAATTTAAAGATCTTCCATGCCCCTTGAATTTGCTAACATAGCAGAAAGGAGTGGGGCAAGAGGAATGCAGAAGCCAAGCTAGAGTGCATGTGGTGACTGACAGTGGTGCCAGCAGCAGCGGCAGAGGTAACAGCTGAGGCACAGCTGCAAACTCCTTTTTTGAGCAAGCCAGAATTTCTGCTAAGGACTCCTGCTGAGGACTGCCAGGGACAGGAACTACGGGGGGGCAGAGCTGCTGGGAGCACACTTCCTGGACGCTGAGTAGTTGCTGTGAGTAGGGAGAGGAAGAACTTTGCTTGAGGTAGCCTGTTCTGTTTTGAAGGCTTGAGAATGTGGGTGTTTACTACATTAACTATGTGTGCCAACGTCATAATTACTGTAATGGCTTTGACTTTCTGGTTTTGGGACTCAATTTTCTGGCATTTGAATAAATGTTCTAGCTTTATTCCCCATGTAGAGAGCCTGATATATTTTGTGATCAGCATATTTATAGTTACCATAGGCATTGTGAATATTACATTTTTGATACACCATATCAACATCCCTATTCACACTCATGTACAAATACACACTTATATACATGTATGTATATATGCAAATACATATGTAATATGCCCATACATGTGCACCCACATATATAGACACTCAAATACACAGACTATGTTTATGCATGCTGTTGTTTTTCCGTTGTTCCCTGTCCTTTGTTTTCCAAGAGAACCAATGACATCACATGGTGATATCTTGATGTATCTGTGAATTGCATTTAAGTGAAACAGAATTGCATAAAGACCTCAACCTCCTGCCAGAAGGAAGTCTTCACATTTTGGGGGTATACATACCTCTAGATTTGTTTGAGGCTTGTCAATTATCATAAACCTGATTTAGTCCATGTACTGAACTGTTGCACATACTACAGTTTCTAGGAGCTACAGAATGAGAATTGGGTGACAGGTGGACAGTAAAGGTAGATAAGTAGATTTGAATAGACTGGGCAAGCCCTCATATCAGAGAAGCTAGTCCTAAGTAAACAACCTATACACTTGTGTACACATACACACATATACACACAGGTACACATATGAATATGATATATTACATATGCACAAATATATTTTTCAAAGTACCTTTTTTCCTGCCAGTGAACTTAGAGGGAAGTTGGAACTATTTGAACAAATGAAAGTTGGTAGTAATTCTGATGGGAAATGAAAACTGCAGAATTAATATGGAGGAAGAGTTAAACAATTTTTTTCCTTGAACAAATTATTTGTCAAGGTAGGGGATTAGGGATTTATGAAGTATGTTAAGCAAAAGGACCAGAGGAATCAAGGGAAAAGAAAAGAAAATAATGTGTGAAGCAGAGGGTATGCCACTAGGAATGAAGGTTTGTAGGCAATAATTCTTTACATAGAGTAAGAACATTTTAAATGGTGATTATGCAGAAATCTATTTGTAGACGAAAAATTGGTTTAGACTTTTAATGGTAAACTGGGTTTTCTGTATTTCTAATTTTCTTTCCAAAGAGGAAAATAAGTCCTTTTCCCCTCACTCAGATAAAGAGCATATGCATTGGAAAACAATAACCCAAAGCCATATCCCTTTTATATGGTGTATTACCCAGAATATCAATTGGGTTTATTTCACTGTAAATTAGAGAGTGAGGATGACCCTCAACTCTGCCTTGGAGCCCATAAGCAAAGAAATGTATATATTGAAATGATGTCAAGCATCTTTAAATGGATGTAGAACCCTAAATAATGTGGTTGAGGGAAATTTAAGGACAAAGCTAAAAGACTTGAAAGAGTAGCAAATTATACAAAATGCACTAGCTTTATCGTTGGAAAAAAGGATCACCTCTTACATATTCCACAGAGTAAGATTTGACTAAAAGAAGTGAAACACTTTTTGCTACTTTAGCATTTTGATAATATTTTAAAAGTAAATTTGAGGCAGTATAGGCCTTCAGTATCACATATGATGCTCCTGCTTATAAATAACTTTTCTCACTGTTGGATGCCAACAGACTCAGGCCCACTCAGTTAAAAAAATTACAAAATTATAGCCCTGTTTGATCATTTAAGTCACTTAGGAATCTTGAATGCCAGCATCAGGTTCAAATGCTATTAGACATAAATGTATGTTTAGAAGATACCACCATCTTAGATTTAACACCGAGTTTCCAAAAATAATTTCTCTTTCTCTAGGAAAAGCTTATAATTGCAGTGAATGGGTAAACATGTTCAACTTTATGTCTCATAGAATGAGTTAAACTATGTAAGTAACCAATTTCTGTGTGGAGAGGACAATCTTTTTAGTGAGAAAAGATGTATGGCTTAGTTTCAAAAGTGGGAAAAATATGAAAGTATGAGGAAGTCTGAAGTAGAGATCTTATTCTAAATTTAACAAGAGGCACATTAAAAGCTGTATGTTAGTGTCCTAAAGCATATTCAATCGTTTTTTAAAAAATATTTATTTATTTTTTGTTTTTACCATTCATTTCCACAAGATTTTGAGTTACAAATTTTCTCCCTGTTTTTCCCCTCCCCCTACTCCAAGATATCAGGCCTACTGAATACCCCTTCCTCCAATCTGTTCTCCCTTATATCCTCCCTCATACCACCCCCCCTCACTTTCTACTAGGGCAAGATGTATATTTATACCACAGTGCCTGTATATCTTGTCTCCCAGTTGCACATAAAAACAAATTTTTAACATTTGTTTTTAAAACTTTCATTTCCAGATTCTTTCCCTTCTTCCCTCCTCCTCACCCATCCCCACTGGGAGGACATGCAATTCAATATAGGTTGTACATGTGTAGTTACACAAAACATTTCCATAATAGTTATATTTTGAAAGACTAACTATATTTCCCTCCATCCTATCCTGCCTCCCACTTATTTTATATTCTACTTTGACCCAGTCCCTTTTCAAAAGTATTTACTTCTAACTACCCTCTCCCCCAATCTACCCTCCCTTCTGTCATTCCCTGTCTTATCCTCTCCCCACCTCCTTTCCTGTAGGGTAAGTTACCCAATTGAGTGTATATTTTATTAGGTCCTTAAGCCAAATTCAATGAGAGGAAGGTTGACCCATTCCCTTTCACCTTTCTGCTCTTCCCCTCCATTGTAATAGTTTTCTCTTGCCTCTTTTATATGAGATAATTTAACTTATATTATCTCCCCCTTTCTCCTTCTTCCAATATACTCCTCTCTCACCTCTTAATTTTATTTTTAGATATCATCCCTTCATACTCAACTCATTCTGTGACCTCTGTCTATTTATACATGTACACACATATACACAAACTCACATATGTTTATACACACACCCTCCTATACAAACATATATGTGTATGTATACACATATAAACACACACATATTACATATATTACCTTCAACTATACTCATACTGAGAAAAGTCTCATGAGTTACAATTATGTTATTCCATGTAGGAATTTAAATAATTCAACTTTAATAAATTCCTTAGAATTTCTTTTTTCCTGTTTACCTTCTCATGCTTCTCTTGCTTCTTATATTTGAAAATAAAATTTTATTTTCAGCTCTGGTTTTTTCATCAAAAATGCTTGAAAGTCCTTTATTTCATTGAATGACCATTTTTCCCCATGAAGCATTATATTCAGTTTGCTGAGTAGGTGATTCTTGGATTTAATTGTAGGTTATTTGATCTCCAGAATATCATATTCCAAGGACTCTGATCCCTTAATGAAGAGGCTGCTAGATCTTGTGTTATCCTGATTGAATTTCCACAATACTCAAATTGTTTCTTCCTAACTGCTTGTAGTATTTTCTCCATGACCTGGGAACTCTGGAATTTGACTATAATATTCCTAGAAGTTTTCTTTTTGGGATATTTTTCAAGAGGTGATAGGTGAATTCCTTCAATTTCTATTTTGCCCTCTGGTTCTAGAATATCAGGGCAATTTTTCATGAGAATTTCTTGAATGATGATTTCCAGGCTCTTTTTTTGATCATGGCTTTCAGAAAGTCAAATATTTTTTAAATGATGACTCCTAGAATGATTTTCGAGGTCAGTGGCTTTTCCAGTGAGATATTTCAAATTGCCTTCTTTTTTTTTCATTTGTTTGGATCTGTTTTATACTATCTTGATTTCTCATAAGGTCATTAGCTTCCATTTGCTACATTCTAATTTTGAAGCAATTATTCTCTTCAGTGAGTTTTGAAATTCCTTTTACCTCTGTCCAATTAGACTTTTTAAGGCATTCTTCTCCTCATTGGCTTTTTGGACCTCTTTTACTATTTGAGATAGTTTATTTTTAAGGTGTTATTTTCTCCAGTTAGGCTATTTACTCATATTCATGATTTTCTTTCATCATTCTCATTTCTTTTCCCATTTTTTCCTTCACGTCTTTACTTGATTTTCTTTTTTTTTTGCCTTTCAAATGCTTTATTAACTTCTGATTTATATCATTCATTTCTGCCAGATTTTGAGTTAAAAATTTTCTCCCCGTTTTTCCCCTACCCACCCCCCCCAAAATAGCAGTCCCACAGGGTGTCCCCTCCTCCAATCTACTCTCTCCCATATCCCTTTTGACTTTTCCAGTGGATCTCTATGTCTCAGTGCCTGTATATCTTATTTCCCAATTACATGTAAAATAGTATTAATAATAGTACACACACACACACATATTTGAATATTTGATTTTAAAACTTTGATTTCCAGATTCATTCCCTTCCTCCCTTGTCACCCCCACTTAGTGGGAAGATAGGCAGTTAAGTTTAGGTTTAACATGTGTGGCTAATGGAAAAATATAACATAGTAGATATATTGTAAAAAACTGAATATATTTCCCTCCCTCCTATCCAGCCTCCCACTTGTTCTATTCTCTATTTTGATACCGTCCCTTTTCAAAAGTGGGTGCTTCCAAATTCCTCCTCCCCAGCTTGCCCTCCCTTCCATCATGCCCCCTCTCATGCCCTTCCCCCCCCCACTCTCCTGGAGGGCGAGATAACTTATTTAGTGTGTATTTCGTTCCCTCCTCAAGCCAAATTCAATAGGAATAATATTGACCCATTCCATTGTGCTCTCCTATTCTTCCCCTCCCTTGTAACCATTTTTGCTTGCCTCTTCTATTTGAGATAGTTTACCCCATTCTGTCTCTCCCCATCTCCTCTCATTATATTCCTCTCTCACCTCTTAATTTCACCTTTTAAGTATCATCCCTTCCCATTGAATTGGTCCTGTGCCCTCTGTCTACGTATACCTCTAAACATATATACACACATTCAAATATGTATTCATATGCCCATATACCTATATATATATATATGTATATATGTATATTTCTATTCCCTTCAAATACTGAGAAAAGTTTCATCTGTTACAATTATTGTTTTTCCATGTAGGAATGTTAATACTTCAACTTTGATAAGTTCCTTATGATTTCTTTTCCCTGTTTACCTTCTCATGCTTCTTGTATCTGAATGTCAAAGTTTCTATACAACTCTGTTTTTTTTTTTCAGCAAGAATGCTTGAAAGTCCTCTCTTCCACTGAATGACCATATTTTCCCCCAAAACATGATACTCAGTTTTGTTGGATAGGTGACTCTTGGTTTTAATCCCAGCTCCTTTGACCTCTGTCATATCATATTCCAAGCCCTTTGATCAATCTCTCAGTGTAGAAGCTTCCAGATCCTGGGTTATCCTGACTGTGTTACCAAAATATTCAAAGTGTTTCTTCCTGGCTACTTGTAATATTCTCTCCTTAATCTGGGAATTCCAGAACCTGGCTATAATATTCCTAGGAGTTTTCTTTTTGGGATCTTTTTCAGGAGGTGATTGGTGGATTCTTTCAACCTCTATTTTGCCCTCCAGTTCTAAAACATCAGGGCAGTTTTCTTTGAGAACTTCCTGGAGGATGATTTCTAGGTTCTTACATTGATCATGGCTTTCAGGTGGTCCAATAATTTTTTAAATGATCTCTCCTGGATCTATTTTCCAGGTCAGTGGCTTTTCCAGTGAGATATTTCACATTGCCTTCTATTCTTTCATTTGTTTGGATCTGTTTAACAGCATCTTGATTTCTCATAGAGTCATTAGCTTCCATTTGCTCCAATCTAATTCTGAAGCAATGATTCTCCTTATTGAACGTTTGAGATTCTTTTTCCATCTGGCAAATTCGGCTTTTTAAGGCAGTCTTCTCCTCATTCCCTTTGTGAGCCTCTTTTGCCATTTCAATTAGTCTGATTTTTAAGGTTTGATTTTCCTCAGTCAGGCTGCTGACTCTCATTTCGTAATTTTCTTTCATTGTTCTCATTTCTCTTCCCAATTTTTCCTCCAGTTCTCTTATCTGCTTCTTAAATTCCTCTATGGCCTGTAACCAGCTTTTCGTGCAGTTCTGACTTCACTGTCTTCCTCCTGTTCCATGCTTTGCTCCTTTTAGTCCCCAAAATAGGAGTCTAATGTTGGTATCTTCTGTCTGCTTTGTTTCCTTTGTCTGGTCATGTTGCCCCTCAGTCACTTGACCCCTGGGCTTTTTGCCACAGTAGGACTCTGCCACCAGACAGGGGAGTTTTCGTCCCAAATGCTGGGGTTTTCTCAGCTGCTGGAGGTATTAGATGGGTGCCCTCTCTGTGGTCTCCACATGCTCTGGCAAGCTGGATACACACCCCAGGACCTCTACCCTAGATTGCAATCCAGATCCAAGAATGTTAAAGCAAGAGTGATTACTCCTCAGAGTGGTGCTTGGTCCCCCTACACTCTGCAGGCCAGGAGCTGAAGCTGACACGTGGTGCTGGCTGGCTGTGCCAGCATCTCAGTGGCTTCTCACCCTGCGGGCAAAAGCCACACCCTCCCACTTACTGGTCCCAAAGTCCAGACTTCACTGACCTCTCACTTTGTCCTTCTCATCTTTGTGTTGATAAATCTGGAAACAGCCACAGCTGCTGCTGATCTGGAGTCCCTCTGGCTGGCTACTGGTCAGGCCTGCCCTGGGGCTTAAGCCTCAGCATGGGGCTGGGCTCGGCTTCCAGAGCACTGAGCCGGCCAATTCCTGCCAGCCTGCCAGGCTGTCCTCAGCGGGAGGTTAATTTCTCTGTGTCATTTTGTGGCTTCTGCAGCTCCAAAGTTTGTTTAGAGTCCTCTTTTTACATGGTTTGGGGAAGGTGGAAGCCAGAGCAGCAGGGACATCCTGCTTCTACTCTGCCATCTTGACTCTCTGCCTCCCTCTCTCTTACTTGATTTTTACAATCCTTCTTCAGCTCCTCCATGGACTGTGAGCAGTTCATATTTTTCTTGGAAGCTTTTGATGCAGGAGTTCTGACTTTCTTGTCTTCTTCTGGTTCCATGTTTTGATCCTCATTTTCCCCAAAAAAGGATTCTAGGGTCTGATTGTGCTTCCTCTGTTTGCTCCTCTTTCCAGTCATTTGACTTTTGAGCTCTTTGCCATGGTAGAGCTCTGGTTCCCGAGGGCAGAGAACTGTGTCCCAAAGTTCTGGAGTTTTCATAGTTGCTGACAGAGCTATTTTCAGAGCTCAGAGGAGGCACCTTCTCTACATACATCAAAAGCTCTGGCCCACTGGCATTCCTCACCCCAGGTCTATCATCCAGGACTGTGACCCAGATCCAAGCAGGTCAAAGCAAGACCAATTACCCTTTGAATAGTTGCTTGTTCCCCCTACAATCTGCAGGCTAGGAGCTCAGGACACAACCATGTGGCAGCAGCTGAAGCCCCCCCCCTCTCACCTCAGGAGCAGCCTGGATCAGGCTGTTCTCTCACCAAGTTCCAACAGAGTTCCTAACTGAACTTTTATTTTCTTTTTGGCATTTATGGGTTGAGAAGTTTGGAAAACATCACAGGTGCTGGTGATTCACTCCCCTGAAGTCTGCTCTGGCTGGTCTCCGCCATGTTTCTGGGCCAGTTTCACCTGGCTCCCAACCCTGTGTGATAGACCCTTTCTGTAGGCCTGCCAGGTTACCTTCAGTGGGAGATTTGTTTCTCTCTGTCACTTTGTGGGTTCTGTCACTCTAACATTTGTTTAGAGTCATTTTTTGTAAGTATTGGAGGTGGTTGGAGTGGGGGCTCAAGCAAGTTCCTACTTTTACTCTGCCATCTTGGCCCCACCCTGGTATATTCATTCTTTTATTTAGTAAATTTGATTCAAAAACATTTCAAGTTTAATATTATATTTAAGCTTTTCTTGAGGTATACGATTAAAGTTATGCATGATATTGTAGTATATAGAGGGTTGGATTTAGTGTCAGAAATACATGATTTCAAGTCTTGCCACAGTGACTGTGTGATCATAAGCAAGTCACTTAACCTCTTGATTCCCCAGATAACTTTCAAATAATATAAACTACAGTTGAGTCTCCCATCTGTCTCAGTAGGAGTTCCTAATTTGTGCATTTTTTACATGCATATATATATACATATATATATATATAATATATGGAAAATAACATATCTAATTAATTTAATTAAAGTGAATAGATTTTAATTTTACCCCTTATTATCTCATTGCTATAAACTATCATTGCAATAAATTAGTTAATATTTGTGTCATGTAAAATTCAGTTTGAGAACCTGCAAAAATTAGAATGGGAAAGAGGTTTAGAAAGGACATAATATCTTTCTTCATATATGTAAGGAATTGTCATGTGAGTCTTTGAATTGTCCTTGATATCAAAGGGCAGGGACATGGGAGGGGGTTGCAAATCAACAGTTTTAGGTTTAATGCAGGAGGAAACAAACAAACAAAACAAATAAAAACAAAACAAAACTTCCTGAAAATTAGAGCTATCTTTAAGAGTAATAAGCTGCTATCCAAGTTACTATAATCAGCCTCTTTGGAGATCTCTAGTACAAAGGCTGAGTGAATACTTGTTGAATAAAGTAGAGAAGGAGATTTTTCTTTACCTTTGGCAATCTGTTTTGGGACTGAGCTGTACAGATTGGTGAGTGATTGAGTGAAAACTACAGATCTGGATCATTCTTCACATCTCATCTAGATCTCCACCAGGAAATCTGGAAACTACCCATTACACACACCTTTCCATCTGTTTTGCTCCTAAAGGTTTCTCCTCCTTCTCTCACCCATAAAGTAATCAAAGTCATGCTACTATTATTGTTATAAATTATTAGAAAGGGTATAGGAGACAGCCTTATGACTCCATTCACGATCATTGTGATTCCCAGGACCAAAACTTCTTTCCTACTTTCTTCCTTGGAGTCTATTATTCCTCTATATGTGTTTTATTCTCCCATTAAAAAAAACCGATGTCTCATTTTTGTGTTCATATCTTCAGGGGGTTAGCATAGTGCCTGACACATTGTTGATGATTAATAAATGTCTCTTTATTGATCCATTTATTCATTCGGCTATGACTTGGACAGGATGGATCTTCAGATTCTGTGATTTTGGTTTTTTTTTTAAATCAAGTAAACAAGCATTTAATAAGTTCCTACTATGTGCCAAACACTCTGCTATAAGCTGGAAAAAAAGTTTTTAAGGCTAAAGCATCTAATAGCCCTTTTTTGCATCATAATGCAAGTTAGGTATTAAGATAGAAAGAAAATTGAGTATAATTTACATAAATACATGTGATTATGGAGCTATCAGTGAGATTTCAATCCATTATGGATTTTTTTCATATTCTTAAATCTTCACTGGTCTGTTCTTTTGAAGAGATTTTAAATTTAAAGTAAAGGCTGCTTAAATAAAGAGACCCCAAACTTTTAATTTTTCTGCTATGATAAATAGTATGTGAGACATTTAGCAAGCAATAGTAGAGACTAAGATAACATGATCATATTTCTGTCACATAAATGCAGTTCACTTTTCCATATTTTATATGACAAACCCTTCAAAGACTTTTAAATTTCCCCATATTTTTGTTCTCTCTTTTAGAGAGTTGGTTGAACAGGTTTGCAAAAATAAATATTCTGAATATTTTTTTTCAAAATATTTGACTTTTGAGTGACATTTTGGAGTTGGTGATGAATCATTGCATCATATTTTTAGGCATTAATCAGGTCATTGTATGAACCATAGCAACAGGGAAGAGGTTAGTTAGAACTGCTTTAATTTTCATAAAACATCAAAAATAAATGACTTTTAATCAACATACCCATTCATGTTCCAGCTTATTGCAGTTTTACATAATTCTGTCTTCCATGTGTTAAAAAAAATCTGCTTCACAAGTATAAGATAGAGGAGGCATGGCTGGGTGGCCGTTCTTATGACAATATTCTTAAGTCGATAGGCTTCTTCAGGAGGCACAGATAATAGGAAGAAGGAGGCCGATGTCCTGTTATGATTTACCTTGCTTAAACCATGTCTGGGGCATAATGTTCAGTTCTAGGTGACATTTTTGGGAGATCATTAATAAGCTAAAGTGTTCAGAAGAGGACAAAGGAGAGAGTAAAGGGCCTCAAAAACAACTTCTAAGAAGACTGGTTGAAGTACTTAGAGACATTTAGCCCGAAAAGGAGAAAAATATGAGCAATGGTCCCTAAGTATTTGAAGAGCTGGCATATAAAAGAGGTAATAGATTTGTTCTGCTTGGCCTCAGAGAGTTAAACTAGGATCAAAGGGTAAAAGTTGCGGAGAGGAAAATATAGGCCTGATGTGCAGATCATGCCTAACAATATCTCCCCTGTGGAGGAGGCTGAAGAACCTTCTTCTAAGAGAGTTTTGATGATGTGCCATATATATAAGCACCTTGGAGAGATATTGGAGCATCCATGTCTGTTACTAGTTCTGGTTGGCCTGTCATATGGTCAATAGGAAACTCTTTGATTAGCTGTGGAGGCATTAAAAAATATTAGCAACCAGAGCCATGACTATTTACTCCTGGCTGCTCAGGTCATGGTTTGATTATTTTGTTCATAACTTTTCAAGGGAAGAGGCCTTGTGGTTTCTCCCTGCTGATGGAGACATATGGTTTTAATGAGGTAGGTCCTGGTCTTTCTCTCTGCATTTTTTCTATTCTAAGTGAAGGGACTGGAAATTCCAATCTTGTTTCACCTGATCAGGAGAACAAACTTCTGGCTTCCTGACATCTAAGCATCTTAACAAGTTTATAGACAGTTCAACATCAATGCTGTTGTGACTTTCAGGGGTGACTTTAGGGATGAAGCCAGGAGGTATCTGAGATAAGGACTCACCTATTATTGATACTGGATTTTGCATGTGAACTTGATGGGATCCATGCTGTAGAGGAACTGAGCTAAACTTGAATTGATTCTATCCAGAGATCAAGAAGTTATAGAAGAAAATGTTCTTCCCAAGGTATTGGAGGGAAATGTCTGTACTTTTGTTATTGTTATATCTTTGAACTAAATATCCCTTTTAAGAGGCTAATTGGTGTTAAGTGGTTAAATGGAATTAGGGTGCTACTGAATAGTGTGTGTGTGTGTGTGAGAGAGAAAGAGAGAGAGAGAGAGAGAGAGAGAGAGAGAGAGAGAGAGAGAGAGAGAGAGAGAGAGAGAGAGAGAAATCAGATATTGAAAGCTCAAGAGACCACTCCCAAATTCTTAGGCATTATTCGAACTCTGAGGTTGAGATGTAGTCAACCTTACTCTAAAAGAAGGATGCAAAGCACACTTGCTATATGAGGAATCACTTTAAAAAATTAAAACATTAGCATTATTTAGAAGTGAATTAGGCTACTTTGAGAAATAATGGATTTTCTTTCACTAGAAGTTTGCAAATGAATATTGAATGGTAATTGGTCAATGTATGTGTTAGAGGATAATCTTTTTCAGGTGTGGGTTAAATTGAGTGCTTGTGAAGACCCTTTTCCATTACAAATTTATGACATTATAATAATAACAGTATAGTAGCAATTTGTAAAAAACCTATTTTAATTGTAGTTATTTCAGGAAGCTTTTAATATAAAGGCAAAATAAAAATGGGCATTGTTGTTAACACATATTTGCATACAAGAATGGTTAATTTCCTGGGAGACAACACTACCTGTGTTTCATGGATCCTATGTCACTAAAAGGGACCATACATTCTCTTGGGAAGAACTAGTAAAAATTTGTCAGGTGCATAAAAATGGATAATCTGACATCTTTCCATCTGGCTTTATTCTAATTTCATAAAGTCTACATGTGAAGAAATAGACCTCAGGCAAGAGTGTGAGTGCTTTTTGTTTCTGTACCTAGAATTTTCTTCATTGGTTCTGTTTTATTCAATCTTCATTGAATTATACCCCTACAGCAATTAGAGTGGCATTGACTTAAATATAAGTTTTGCCTAATCTGTACATGGATACCTTTGAAGAGGGAGCATGGTGCCAGAGTTTTGATGGGGGTAAGGACTGGACTTGGAATCATTAGCTCTTCCATTTATATCTTTGTGACCTGGAACAAGCCATTTGTCACTTTCTAGGCATCAGTTTTTTCACCTGTAAAACTGAGACAGTTAAAAGAATCAAATACATGGCCCACAGAACTTGCAAATATAGCCCAAGGAAGATTAAAATGTAAATGATAAATATTTAACAAAATAAGTAATAATAAAATATAAGTGATATCAACATATGGTTTTCTAAGTCAATATGTGGCCTATGAGAAACCTTATGTACAGTTTAGTGGCCTCTTTTTCTATTTGAGTTTTACACCATTGGATAAAATCTTCCTTTAGGCCCCCTTTTAACTGTGGATCTAGAATGTTATAAAACTTAAACAACTTTTTCTATCCTCTCCATTCACCTGAGACAGAGGTTATATTATCCAAAAAATTTTTCCAAGGTGTGAAAGAGAAGAAAATTAAAAAAAAAAACCCTTTTTATTTTCTTTTTTTAAACAAAGGACAGAGCTACTGTTACGGAGGCATCTGCAATGTGTTCTCAGGTAACAGCTACTGAAATGTACTGAAATGGGGCTGCTAGCAGGCTAAGTGAGTAGAGCACCAGCCCTGGAATAAGGAAGAGCTGAATTCAAATCCTGCCTCAGACACGACACTTATTAGCTAGGTGACCTTGGGCAAGTCACTTGCCCCCAATTGCCCTGCCTTCCCTCTCCAAAAAAAAAAAAAAGAAATGTGATTGACAATTTTCTCACCTTAACAATTGAAAGTATTGGACTAGATCACTTCTAAAGAAAGTCCTTTATAGTTTTATCTCCATGATCCTAACATTTATGTTCCTACTATATAGCTTCTTGGGCTAATTCTTTCTATTCTCATTCACTTAGCACTTAAGCCTGGTGCTAACTCATGATCTTATTTACTTTAGCTTCATTTTGATTTCATTTATTCCTCAGGCATATCAGCTCTGGAGTATGGGACAAGAGAATAGGAGTCAAAGTCCAACAGATTTTGTAGCAAAGTCAGACCATGGAGAAAATACTGAAGATTTTTGGTGAATCAACAGTTTCATTTTATCCCATCTGGAGACACATTTAGATGGTAAACAGGGCCATTGGCTGCTAATATTAATATTATTACTAATGCACATTTAGGGTACTTTAAAATTTTTAAAATGCTCGACACATATTCTTTCAGTTGAAACTCAAAAGAATCTTCTGAAATAAGCACTACACATGTTATCTCAGTTTTACAGAAAGAAGCTGATACTCAGAGAGCCTGAAACTTGTACATAGTCGTGTAGTTAATGTGTCAAAGCACACAAGCTATTTAAACTCTCAATTTAGTTTTTTTTTCCACCTGTGAAATGGGATTAAAAACATCTTGACAGTATTATCTAAAAAGCATGTCTGGTGACCATGGCTTGGTAGCTTTCTCAAGTCACAAATTAAGTAAACAGAGTAAAGTCTTTTCATTGGGAATTATAGTTTTGGGTTCACAATTTCCTTTCATGACTGCTGTATGATCCTATGTTACAGAACTGTTTGGTAGGTTGTTTTTTTATTATTTCAGTTCCTAATAAAGAGCTATAGTAAATGAGTATAATCTGCTTTATTCAGTTTTGAAATCTTTAATTGTCATAAGAGAAAATCACAAATATTACATACATGTAGGTAAATTCACAATATCTACACATGAAAGGCATGAGTGGAAAGAATTATAAAATTTAAACATGACACAAACATCTTGTTAAAAAGAAATTTCATATCAAAAATATCTAGTTGGCCTTATCTATGTTTTAATTATTGTTTTCACTCCAAAGTTATCAGTGCTATTGATATTATTCTTCCTGTTCCCTTTTTAGCTATTGGTGGTGGTGGATTTTAGAAAAGAGAAAAAAACAAACAAACAAACATAAAACTTTGAAATTCATGGTCTTACAAATTATTTTGTGCTGGTATCACAGTAATTTTGGAATATAAGAATAATCCTCAGATAGTGAGCCTGTTTTTTTTTCCTTTTTAATACAAAATATAAGTTATGATAAATACATGTATTGTCTCTAGTAGGCCTTCTTTCCAGGATGGCGAGATGCTTCACTCATTTGGACAACACATACTTTTGTTCCTTAGGAGAAGCAGCAAAATCTAGGGGCTGTGAAAAGGTTGGCATCCTAGGGCTACTGGCTCTATTTCACCCATGCTAAATCCTGCCTTTCTTTGATGTTATGTGGGATAACAAGTCTAAGAAGATGCAAATTACAATGCTAAGAACATGTGTACCATTTCCTGTTTCTCCCATTAATCCTAAGGGAGGATCCAGTTAAATAAAATTTAACCTAGAGATATTGCCCTGGGCAGAAGGGAATCAAAGACAGAATAATTCAATGTTTCCTAAGCATTTACAATGCTAAGACTGGGAAAATCTCAGAAATAGAGAAAGAGGAAGAGAATGGCAGAATCTGGCAGGAACTTTAAGGAGGAGGGTCTAGTGAGACCAGGGTTCTTACTGATACTAAAGCATATGTTTTCTTTCTTTTCTTCCTCTTTAATTCCCTTTCACCTTTAGGTGTTGATGTTAAGCTTGGAATAATTGATTGGTTTAATCTCCTACAGGTATTACAATAGATAATGAAAATCTTATAAACAGCCCTCAAAATGGTAGAATATTGGAAGGAAGGGGTGACAGTGGAGAGGAGGAAAGGAACAGGGGAACTTTCTGACTCTCCTCACACATCCCAGAATAATTTCCACCCTTCCCCCAAGATCGAATCCACTTCTCCCACCTTCACTTAGTAAATGTCTGAGGTCAGATTTGAACCCAGGAAGATGAGTCTTCCCGAGCTTAGGGACTGAACTCTATGCCAGTTAGCTGCCAATCTCTTTCTACTGCCCCTGAATGCTAGTACTTTATCTCAGTTATTTACTTCCAATTTATCCTACATACATTTTGTTCGTATGCAATTAGAGTATGAACTCCTTGAGGGCAGGGACTGTCTTTTATCTTTCTTTGGATCCCCAGTACTTAATACAGTGTTTTATACATAGTAGATACTTAACAAATCCTTGTTGACCTACTGTTGACTGGTGTCATCAACCAGATGTAACTGGCCTCTCACCTATGGGTGGCAAGAGCTAAGCAAAGTAGGCTAGAGGCAGGAGAGGCAGGAATCAAACAGATGGTTAATTTCAAAGTGAGGGAAAGGGATGGCAAGCAAGGACAAATGAGGCGGATATCTCAACATCAATGACTGAGCAGTGAGCTGTAGTCCTAACAACGAGGGGTAGTAGCAACAATGTGAGAAGTTTGATTCATACCAGAGCTTCATGATCAGAATATAGATACAGCAGGTGCTTGGTACAGCTCAGAGAACACCTGGTACTGGGGAAAGTAATACAATATTTATATGAAACATTTCTGGAATTTTTGCTGTGACTGAGGTCATGTAGAGGGTGAGTGTAAAGAATTGTTGTTATGCCAAGATCAGGGCACAGCCTGCTTGCTGGCCTTAGCTCTGGAAACCAGGGTGTCTCCTAATAACTTGAAAAACTAAAATAAATTTAGTTAGTAGTTCCTCCAGGGCATTGGAAATCAAAAGCAGAAAGTTTTTCAGCATTGACTCCATTAGACCTCACCCTCCAGAACCAAAGCTCCGGGCGCTCCTCAGGTTTCAATTAAATTTCTCTGGTAACTACCTCAGTTTTGTAGTGGAGAGGTTCCCCCTCCCCCAGCAGTTGGTTCCCTAAACCCTACTCTTGAGAGCCATGAAAGAATAAACCTGGGAATTTCCACTTGTGGGAGTTTCCCAGTCTTGCCCCAAGTCTGCTTTACTTCTCTAGTCTTGTGGTTTCTACCTCAACAAAAACCTGAACCTTTGTGTAATAGACCATGGGGTGGGCACTTATCACCCTCACTCCTCAACCACTTCAGGAAAGATCTCTTCATTTGTATATACACTAGCTCCATTGTCAGCCCTTTGGTTTTCACTGCACAGTCCCTAAAATTTGAGAATTCTTTTAACTGGTAATTATTTCTGTCTAGTTTACTTTTAGTCTGACTGTGCTGATGTTCCAACTGATGAAATAATCAACAACAATAAAGGAATGATGATCTTAGCACTTCCTTTACATTCTCCTCCAGCACCCACAGAGAAAAATACTTTACAAATATCATCTCATATTATCCTTGCCATAATACTGGGGTATACATAATATCATTATCCCATTTAAGATGAGACAATTGAGACAGAGATAAAATGACTTGCCCAAAGTCACCCAACTATGAAGTGCCTGAGGTAATATTTAAACTAAATGGTCACATTTTCTTTTTAAACAAATTTAATCATTATTCCAACATCTATTTTTTGTATAAACATAACAGCTCTATGATCATGTTTAACCTCTCAATTTTAGGAGAACTTTCTAAGACAAAGTTGATACCAATTACAATAATTGCCCACATGGAGAGATTCCTACACTAGGAGGTCTAAACCCCACCTTCCTCCAAATTACAATAATTAATTAGATTTCCATATTTACATAGTATTTCTGCTTTATTCATTTCCTCAGATAGAAAAGGTTTCAACACCATCAATCAGGGAAATTTATTCTCTTATGCTATTAAGTTAATATCTTTATATATTTATCAGGATAAATCAGGCTAAAATAATTCTGCTTTTGTTTTCTAGGTAGGAAAACCATAATAAGAACTTTCAACAAGAGATAAGGTATTCATTTTCCTTCAGTTTCTTTCTTTACATTGTATGTTCCTTTTCTAAGACTGAGAAAGAATCAATAGCTAATGTTGTCTTAATAGGAAAAGGAGACAATCTCAATATAAACAAAACTATGAAAACAAAAGTTTTATTTAGAAATCAAATCAATAATCAAGTCAAAAATATTATTTTCAGCACCCTTTTCTGGTGAGCACCAGAAAAGTTTAAGCAAAATTGCTATTATTAAAATTGTAATTTTTGTAAATTAAAAAATTTGTAAATTATTAAAATTTCAGGATGAAGTGAAAGATATTTTTCAGGGACACTTACAAAAAATCAGTCACTAAGTATAAAACAAATGTTATTACTATAATAAACAGTTCAGATATTAAGGCATGTTAAGAAAAGAGTTCTACATATCTACATATACCACCAGAGCAGGAGAGCACATCTGAGTAGTTGGGGGGCTCTTAACAGATTCCTCTCCAGGGAATCAAAAGGTCCTTCTCATGAGTGTGGCCCCAAAGTAAAAAAAAAAAAGTTTTATATTAATAGGCCCAAGGCCAAAAGGGATCACAACCCACATGGATCAATGCCTAATTGGCCCAGAACCAAAAGATGTGAATGTATTCCTGCAAGCAAACCTCCTTGTAAAAAAGCCTCCCCCTAAGCAAACACTTCCTTAGGCAAATTCATCCCCCCAATGGGTTTCTGTTACTCAGAATGGATCACGGCTGCAATTGAAATATCTGTGTACCATTACACCTGGGAACATAACTCCTGTTCCAAGGGAAAAGGGGACACATGTGGTCACATAGGCCTATTAATGGACAGGGAAGATATTCCTTTTCCATTATCATTATATCAGATCAAGGAGAAAATACTGCAAGCAGCCAGAAAGAAAAATAAAATATCATGGAACAATAGTAAGGATTATGCAGGAACTTGCAGCTTCAACATTAAAAAATCAGAGTACTTGGAATATTACATTTCACAAGGCAAAGAAGAATGGATTACAACCAAGGATCAACTACCCAGCAAAACTGAGCATAATCTTTAAGGGAATGAAATGGACATTCAATGAAATATGGGTCTTCCAGACTTTCCTGATGAAAACACCAGAACTCAATGGAATATTTGATCTTCAAATACAAGACTCAAGAATAGCATTAAAAGGTAAACAGTAAAAGAAAAACAAAACAAAATGTGTTATTCAATAAGGGCAAAATGTTTACATCCCTACATGGAAAGATGATATTTATAACTCTTGAGAACTGTATATTTATTACATCATCCAAAAGGAAAATACATAGAGGTGATGGGTTTAAGTTGATTTTGATGTAATGATACAAAAAAAACCCCTTAAGTGTGGAAAAATGATTGTAATGGTAGAAGAGAAAAGGAGAAGGCAGGAAAGTGTGAATTACATCACTTGAAGAGGCCCAAAGACATATTGCAGTAGAGGGAAAGTAAAGGGACAGAGGCATAAAAGGGAGGGGAGAAATAATAAGTGAAAAGGGAAAGAAAAGGGAAGTGAGCTGATAGAAAGGAGGGCAGATTAAAGGATGTGTTGGGTCAAAAGCAAAACTCTAGTGAAGAGGGAAAGGGAGAAAGGACAAAAGCATAAATAGTATGGAGAGGAAGACACAGATAGTAATCAGAACTGTGAATGTGAACGGGCTGATCACTCCGGTAAAACAGAAGCAGATAGCAAAATAGATTGAAAAAGCAACATAATCCTACAATATGTTGTTTGCAAAAAAATAAACACGCACACACATACACATTTGAAACAGAGGGATACACACAGAGTACAGGTAAAAGGCTGGAGTAGAATATATTATGCTTCAACTGAAGTTAAAAAAAAAAGCATGTGTAGCAAGCCTGATCCCAAACAAAGCAAAAACAAAAATTGATCTAATTAAAAGAGGTAAGGAAGGAAAAAAATATCTTGCTAAAAGGCACTATACACAATGAAGTAATATAATTACTAAACATATATGCCCCAAGTGCTATAGCATCTAAATTCTTGGAGGTGAATTTAAGGACGTTACAAGAAGAAATAGACAGGAACACTACACTAGTGAGGGACCTCAGCCTCTCCCTCTCTGAACTAGATAAATCCAACCACAAAATAAACAAGAAAGAAGTTAAGGAGGGGAATAGAATTTTAGAAATGTTATATACGGTAGAGCTCTGGAGAAAATTGAATGGGGATAGAAAGGAATATACCATTTTTCTCAGCAGTATATAGAACCTACACAAAATAAAGCATGTGCTAGGGCACAAAAACTTCACAATCCAATGCAGAAAGGCAGAAATATTAAATACGTCGTTTTCAGATCATGATGTAATAAAAATTATGTTATAAACATTCTCAGTCTAGGAATAAACAATACTTACTGGAGAGCCAGGAAGGTTTTCTTTATCTTTATTTTACATTTATTCTGTCCTGCATAAATGGGTAGACTCCTGAAAAGACTACAAAAACATCAGACAAAGGCAAGCCCTTTTATGCTGCTTCCATTTGAATTTCCTGCCTTTTTTTCTCTCTTCAGAACTGGGATTTTTCCAAACTCTTCTAGGTTACAAACTTTATGATCTAACCATTACATAAGCTAGTTAAGCATTCCTGTTAATGAAAAGTTTGTGACCATACCTTGACCCCAAGTCTGTCTGAGCTAGCTTAGCTCAGACCCTTTCAAAGGGTAAACTTCCACATTTCTTCCAACTATATGATTGGATAGGGGGCTCTACTCTTCATATCTTATACTGATTTATACTTTTCTGTATGTTCTGTGCAGGATCTGTTTTTGTTTTGTTTTGGATTTTTTTTTTTTTTGCTTTTTTGAGAGGAGAAGGTAGGACAATTGGGGTTAAATGACTTGCCCAAAGTCACATGGATAGGTGTGTGTGTGTGTGTGTGTGTGTGTGTGTGTGTGTGTGTGTGTGTGTGATGTGTCTGAGGCCAGATTTGACCTCAGGTCCTTCTGACTCCAGGGCTGGTGCTCTATTCATTGTGCCACCTAGCCATCCCAGTATCTGTTTTTGAAACTTCCATTGTTCCCATAGAACTTTGTGGGAACCAAACCATTAATATTTCTCACAATTATATGTAACAACAGGCCATGGAAAGATAGAATTAACATTAATTAGAAGCTAAATAATCCTAAAGAATGAGTGAGTCAAACAACAAATCATAGAAACAATCACTAATTTCATCCAAGAGAATGACAATAATGAGACATCAAAATTTATGTAATGCAGAGTGTAGTTCTTAGGGCAAGTTTTATATATCTAAATGCTTACATAAATTAAATAGAGAAAGGAGAGGTAAATGAATTGTGCATGCAACTAATAAAGCTAGAAAGAGAACATATTAAAAATCCCCAACTAAATACCTAATTAGAAATACTAAAAGCCAAAGGAGAGATTAATAAAATTGAAACTCAGAAAACTATTGAACTAATAAATAAAATTAAGGGCTGGTTTTATGAAACAAATGAATACAATTAATGAATCTTTGGTCAATGTGATTAAAAAATAAGAAAGAAGAAAACCGAATTACCAGTATCAAAGTGAAAAGGGTAAATTCATCACCAATGAAGAGGAAATTAAAATAATAATTAGAAACTATTTTGCCCAAATGAATGACCATAAATTTAAGAATCTTAGTAAAATGGTTGAATATTTGCAAAAAAATACAAATTACACAAATTAACAGAAGAGGAAGTAAAATACTGATTCCATCTCAGAAAAAAAAATGAACAAGCCATCAATGAACTCTCTCGGAAGACAAATCTCCCAGGCCATATGGATTTACAAGTGAATTCTTTCCAACATTTGAAGAAAAATTAATTCCAGTAATATTAGAATCTTTGGAAAAATTGGCAAAGAAGGAGCCATACCAAATTCTTTTTATCATAAAATATGTTACTGATATCTAAACTTGGAAGCTAAAACAGAGAAAGTTCTAGTCCAATTTCCCTAATGCAAACATTTTAAATGCTATATTAGCAAAAAGACTACAGCAACTTCTCATAAGAATAATACACTGTGACTAGGTAGGATTTATACCAGGAAGGCAGAGCTGGTTCAGTATTAGGAAAAAAAAACTCTCAGCATAATTGATGACATCAACAACAATACTCACAGAAAAAAATTTGATTATCTCCATAGATGTAGAACAAGGTTTTTGACAAAACACCACACCCATTCCTATTAAAAACACTAGAGAGCAGAGGAATAAATGGAGTCTTCTTTAAAATGATAAGTAGCACCTTCCTAAAGCCATCAGCAAACATTTTATGTAATGGGGATAAGCTAGAATAATTTCCAATAAGATCAGGGCTGAAACAAGGATGTCTATTATTACCACTGGCATATGGTACCAGCAATGATAGCTTTAGCAATAAGGGAAGAAAAAGAAATTGAAGGCATTAGAATAGGGAAAGAAGAAACTAAGCTATCACTCTTTGCATATGATATGATATGCTTAGACAATCCTAGACAATTAGTAAATTTGCAGGATATAAAATAAACCCACACAAATTGTCAGCATTTCTACATGTTACTAATAAAGCCCAACAGCAAGAGATAGAAAGAATACTTCCAGGTAAAGTTACTATAGACATTGTAAAATTTTTGGGAATCTACCTGCCCAAACAAACCCCAGAACTATATGAACATAATTATAAAACACTTTCCATACAAATAAAGTCAGATCTAAATAATTAGAAAACCATCAGTGGCTTGTGGGTAGGCTGAGCAAATACAATAAAAATGACAATTCTATGTAAATTAATTTACTTATTTAGTACCATATCAGTTGAAATAACAAAAATATTTTATAGAGTTAGAAAAAAATAACACAATTCATCCAGAAGAACAAAAGCCCCAGAATATCAAGGAAATTACTGAAAAGAAATGCTAGGGAAGGAGGGCTAGCCATACCAGACCATAAATTGTATTATAATGCAGCAATCACCACAACTGCTGTTTACTGGCTAGGAAACAGAGTGGTGGATCAGTGGACTAGTTTAGGCACACAAGACATAACAGTCAATGGCTATGGTAGTCTACTGTTTGATAAACCCAAAGACCCCAGCTTCTGAGATAAAAACTCACTAATTGACAAAAACTGCTGAGAAACCTGGAAAATAGTATGGCAGAAATTGGGCATAGACAGATATCTTACATCATATACTAAAATAAAGGCAAAACTGGTACACAATTTAAATATAAAAGCTGATACTAAAAAAATTAGGGAAGCAAGGAATAGTTTATGTCAGATTTAAGGAAAATGGATGATTTTATGACCAAACAAGAGATAGAGAACATAATGAAATGCAAAATGGATAATTTTGATTACATTAAATTAAAAAAATTGTACAAACAAAACCAATGCAAACAAGATTAGGAGAGAAGTAGAAAATTGGGAAATAATTTTTACAACCAGAGTCTATTAAAGAGCTCATTTCTAAAATATATACGGAACTGAGGATACAAGTCAGTCCCCAATTTATAAATGGTCAAGGTATATGAATGGGCAGTTTTTAGAGGAAGAAATTGAAGCTGTCTGTAGTCATATGAAGAAAATGCTCCAAATCACCATTGATTAGAGAATGCAAATCAAAACATCTCTGAGGTACCACGCACCTATAACACTGGCTAGACTTGATAAAAGAGCAAAATGATAAATATTGGAGAATATTTGGGAAAACTGGAACACTAATACATCATTGCTGGAGTTGTGAACTGATCCAACCATTTTGGAGAGCAATTTGGAACTATTCCCTAAGGCCATAAAACTTTGACCCAGCAATGCCACTTCTAGGGTTGTATCCCAAAGAGATCGTCAAAAAGGGGAAAAGGATCCACATATCAAAAAAAATTGTAGAAGCTCTTTTTGTGGTGGCAAAAAATTGGAAACTGAGGACATTCCCATCAATTGAGAATGGCTGAAGAGAGTTGTGGTATATGAATATAATTATGAGCACACAGACTTCAGAAAAAAAATCAGAAATACTCAAATGAACTGATGATGAGTGAGGAGAGTAGAACCAGGGGCATACTGTACACAATAATAGCCACAGTGCATAAACTCTCCAAATGGCCTGGTTAGATATGAGCAATGAAGGGAATGCAATATGTTATGGGACATGGTGCTTAGCAAGCCTAATTCTGATTAAAATGAAACTGTATAACCAATTATGTATTTTAAAGCAATGATATAGTGTTTTATGCCTCCTCTCCCCCATCCCACAAAGTACTTGAATCAGTTCGCACTACCAGAGTCTGAAATGATCCTCAGAACCTGAGATACTCATACCCATAAGGACAATGTGCAGGTTAGCTCTCTTAAAACAAAATTATATTCAGTAAGAGACACATGAACCAAAGTCATTAATACATGGGGCTGAGATAGGAAGTTAAAATAAGAAAGCCCTCCCAAATAGGTGGCATTTTATTTGGCCTTTAAAACATGAGTTGAAGTTTAGGAGAGGGATTTTCACGCATGAGGGGAAAAAAAATACGAACAAAGGTAGTAGATAATCCTGGGCAATGTGGAGGAGACAATGAATATTCAAGTTAATCTTGAACATAAATTATCCAGAGCACAGTGAGATGAAATAAGACTGAAAAGGTAAGAGAGTGACACATTACAGAGGACCTGGAATGCCAGACCTAGGTGTTTGACCTTCATTCAATAACTTCAAGGCAAGATTTTGAGTAGTTTATACATTTGTAAGATCAATCTGGCAGTGGTATGAAAGATAATTTGGAAAGTGGAAAGAGGAGAGGCCAACACTCATTCATATGTATCAATTTATCTTAAAATAAGTCACAATATTTATAAATGACTATCTTAAAAGTATAGTTCAGTGGTAGATAACTGAAAAATTTGGTTGCTCTTATTTGTCCATTTATATGGCCCAGGCTTAGTAGGAACAACGGTTCTTAAGATAGTCAAAACGAAGTAAAGTAGAATGCTTATGTATCTGGATTACTTTATTTCCTTGTTATATATAGACATGTCCCAGGAGTGGTGAATTGTTAACCTGAGGGAAGACACCTATTGACAATCATCAGGGAATCTTGAAGAAACTGGTATTTAGGTTGTTTGGGGACCAGTTGGTTGGTAAAATAAATTATATTATTCTATCAATCCCCAAAGTTTGAGAAATAGGAACAAAATAAACTAAAATAAGAATTTGGAGTATAGCAAACTCTTGCAAGAACCTTTACTCCTCTTTAACATATGGCATGTACAAATAGCTATTAATAAGAGTGAGAATTCACTGCCTTGTTGAGAATAAGCCATGATCAATATTTATGTTATGACAGAAACTAAATGGAACGGAAGGGATATATCTATCTCCGGAGTCATGGAAACTCTCCAAATGACCTGAATAGATATGAGCAATCAAGGAAACACAATATGTTATGGGGCATGGTGCAAGCCTAATTCTGATTAAAATGAAACTGTATAACCAATTACATATTTTAAAGCAATGTTTTATGCCTCCTCTCCCCCATCCCACAAGGTATTTGAATCAACTTACACTATCAGAGTCTGAAATGAACCTCAGAGCCTCAGACATTCAGACCCATAAGGTTAAAGTCATTTTCTTGTTTTAATACATTGGCCTTTCCCCCCTCTTCATTTTCTGCAGTGTGTATCATTTATATCTTCCACATTGCAAATAGAAAATAAGGGTTGTGTTTTATTAGAAGAGTAAATCATGGCAGAGAGATAGCAATAGTACAGAATATTTAGTTGATTTTATATCAGTTGTCTACTTTTATACTCTGAACTTGCACTATGTAAAGAGAGATTAGTAGAAGTTTGTTTACACTCTAACCTCTGCAGGACTAGCAATAACAGCAAACATTCATATTTAAGACTCATTTTGTTCCCACTGTAGTGTATGGAATCAGTATGATTTACTTTTCACTTTTTTCAATCAGGAAGAATTTTACAACATTTACAAAATAATGTGAGCTTTAATAGTCAAAGGAACAACTGCCAGGAGAAACATTACTTTGTCTCTCTATTGCTACCCTATGATCCCAGTACATTGTTTTTCCTTTTAACTTAAAAAAAATACTGTCAAAACCTTGTCAAACATAGATTTCAAAAATAGCTCTCATAAGAATTTGTCTTTTGATACCCATAATTTGATATCCATAAATTGCTACATAGAACCTTAACAGAATGTCTAAATTAAATACGAAAATTTGGCTAAGACAAATAAATATGTACACTATTTTGTTTGAGACCATTATGGAAGGGTAGAGTTAGAAGTCTTTAGTTTCCTGAGACATGATATTCTCATTTTCCATCTCCATTCTTTTTACCAGTTTGACTCCTTGCCTAGAATAATCCTTCCTCACTCCTCTTCAAATCCTTGTTTTTTCTTCAATATTTATCTCAAATGTCAAATTCTGCATGAGACATTACCCCTTTCTTCCAGAGGCTAGTACCTTCCATCCTATACTTTATTACTTTTCATCTATACCTTTTTAGTTTTGTACATATTTACTATTTATCTATATATGTGTGAGTTTTTTCTGTGTTAGAATGTCAGCCACTTGTTTTCTTTAATTGTTTTAAATTTTAGACAAAAACTAAAACAACTACATAAGAAAAGAAAATGAAAAATTATAAGATTAAATATTAAATATAAAATAAGAAAAGAAAAAAATTTGTGCAAAGCAGAACACAGGAGAGGATTCAGATTATATAGCAATAACTTCATTTCAAGAAAATCTATATATTAAATACTGTGCATTATATTGCAAGCTATCCATCTTTGCTTCTTTATAGGATTTATTTTATTCTCTTACACTTTTTACTTTGTTCCTTTTCTCCCTTCCTTCCTCCTACCTGCCACCTCACGGCTTCAACTGAGCATGGAGGTAATTGTACCTAGGTATTGATATGTACATACATACATACATACATATATACATACATAAACATATACTTTACCTAAGAGATTCTACTTCTAATCTTTTTTTATGTTTGTGCATATCTCTTTTTTCCTGTCTCATCTATCTCTTCTACTTTACTTCTACCTGCTACTTAACCTACCCTCACTCCAGCAATCCCACCCTTATCCTCCCATTTCCCTAAATCTAAACTCCCTTCTAGACCCCCCTTTTAACCTGTTCCCTCACTCTTCTAAAGATCCCGCTTTTATCCTCTCAGCCTTCCCTATCCCCTTAGAGTTTTATTTCTTTCTAAATTTAGAAGACTTTTATGGCCTTCTAGCAAAGATGTATATGTATTTTCTCCTCTTAAATCCATTCCTGATGAAAGGAGATTTCCAGAACAGCCACCTCCCTCATCTACTTCCTCTGCATTGATGTATTGGTTCTTCCTCTTGCACCTCATTTGCATAAGATAATTACTCTTTTAGCTTTTCTTGAACAGTTTTACTTTTCAAAATCATATCATACTAAAGTCTAACCTAATCTTTCTTATAAGATACCTAATTACTAGTAACAACCTTAGACATAGGTTTTACATTTTCCATACATAAAATGTAAGCATTCAATCCTTATGTAGTCTCTTGTAATTGGTTGTTGTTATGTATCTTATATTTTTCTTGGCTCTTGTATGTCAAATCTTCCATTGAGTTCAGTTTTTTTTTTAACAAAATCCTGAAAGTCTGACAGTTGATTAAATGTCCATTTGTTTTCATTAAAAATTATGCTTAGCTTTGCTAGGTATGAGATTTTTTTTTTTGTCTGGAGGCCCAGTTCTTTTGCTCTTCAATAAATAGTGTTCCAAGACCTGTGATCTTTTAGTGTCACCAACACTAGGTCTTTTGTGATTCTAATTGTGGTACCATGATATGTTTTTTTCTTGTTGTTTGTAATATTTTGTCCTTGATCTGGTTTCACGTTTTGACTATAATATTCTTATGAATTTTCTTCCTAGGATCTCTTTCAGGAGGTAATCAGTGGATTTTTTTTTCTATTTCTACTTTCCTGTCTTGTTATGTAATGCCATGCAAAGGCAATTCCCAAGGTTCAAAATACCAGCATAGCTGCTCTCCATTTTATTCAGTGACAAATTAAGAACAGAGAAAGTAAAAATATAGCAGATTTCAAAATACAGCATTCACCAAGTGTAATTCAATATTCTACAAGTACTACTCCACCCCTGGACATTACATTCATTTAGTCAATCACAAAGCCCCTCTTCTCAAATGGAGACTAGTTTACAATCATGAGTAAAGTATATTCATTTTGTCAGTCACAGAGCACAAAAAAGTCAAAAGTTTCCCACCCTTGGATCACAACTGAATAGGCCATCTACCACAGAGTTACAACAAGCTTAAGCACAGCATTTAATACCCAAATGTTTCCATATGAATTCCTTTAATTATTTCTAATATTATTGCATCAAGATTCTTTTTTTGGTCAGAACTTTCAAGTCATCCAACTCTTCTTGATCTGTTCTTTAGATCTGTTGTTTTTCTTCTGTGATATTTCACATTCTCTTCTATTTTTCCATTTTCTCTATTCATTAATCCTTTTGTTTATTCATTCCTTCATCTATTTATCTACTTATTTATTTATCTATCTGTCTATCTGCATCTATCTATCTATCTATCTATCTATCTATCTATCTATCTATCTATC
>NW_027186349.1:5824748-5828983 GCF_028583685.1 Petaurus breviceps papuanus
ATCTATCTATCTATCTATCTATCTATCTATCTATCTATCTATCTATCTATCTATCTATCATAACTTTGTTGACTTCCCCTTTCCCAATTCTGATTTTCAATGAGTCATTTTCTTCCTTAAGATTCTGGATCTCCTTTTCTAATCGGTTGTCTTTCCTGCCATAAATTCTTGTTTTTCTTGTATTATTCTTTTTTTTTCTTTTTAATGTTTCTTCAGTCTCTCTCATTTGATTTTTAAAGTCTATTTTAAGTTCTTTAATAAATTCTTTTTGGGCAGGTGATCTTTTGTCATTACTCTTTGGCTAGAGGAGGTTTTCTTTGCTTCAGTATCCTCCTCTGAAGATGAACTCCTGTCTTCTCTATTCCCATAGTACCTGTCAGTGGTTGGGTTCTTTTTTTTCCTTTTCCTTTGCATTTTTGGGGAATAATGTAGTTTTGCTAATCACCTCAAGCTCTGGGTTAAGGGTGATGATGTCTCTGGCCTCTGATCCTCTTCACCTCTCTCTTCTGACCATGAACTCAAACCAATACATTCAGTGTCTTTGTAAATGCCCACAGTCAGTGGCATACACACCCCTCTGGTTCTGTACTCATTGCTTGTGTGCTGATTTCCTCCCACCCCTGCCACTTTCTGTAGCCCAGCTGGGTCTGGCTTTTCTTATCAGCAGAGGTTCCCTCAATATTCCCTGGGTCAGTCATCCAGCTTCCCTCACTGTCCAGAGAAAAGTTCTTGTTATTGGACCTGGGGCAGCCTCCCAGCCCTGCAAACCCTAGGGCATGCCCCTTGTTTAAGCAGCTTGGGGCTTTTTGTTAAAGGGGACATGAGCCTTTAGGTGTCTACTCTTTACAGAGGGGAAATGTATTTCTTCTGATCTTCTTCAATAGTCCCAGGAGAACCCCTGCTATGCCGCTACTCTTATTTGTTTTCAGAGCTCTATGTTCACCCAGGGGCACTATTTTATCTGTTGTGGAGGAAAATCTTGAGAGCTTGAAATTTTCTGACCTTCTCTACCATCTTCCCAGAATCCTCTTCCTCTTGTTCTTCTTTGGATATTGAAATGTTTGTGTCCTTTGGTGATTTAAGTTCAAAATTAAACAAGGAGGGAGGGTGGGAACTGTCTCTCACTCCTTGAGAGCAGGGACAGTTATTTCACTTTTATCTGTATGTCTCCAGGGCCTGTCAGAGTGCTAGACACATCATAGATATTTATTAAATACTTGTTTATTTAATGATCTAACTTGACCTTCTCTCTTTTGCATGCTAGATCATATAGCTAAATCAGTGGAAGAGAGGGGACTAAGGTCTTCTGACTCTCAGTTCAGTATAATCCTCTCCACTGCACTCATGTGTTTCCCATGATCCAAAACAGGAGTCATATTTGCGGCCCTTCAAATTTCCTTATTAGATAGAAGCAATTTTACCCTTATTAGAGTATTTGTTTAGCACTGAGTTGGTGGTAAGTTCTCTACCATATACTGTGGGGGATACAAAGAAATATAGCTCCTGTCCTCAAGGATATTTAAATGTATATGGGAAACACAAGAGTAATATGTATGAAAGAAGAAAGCACAAGACCAGGGAGTATATGTTTTAGTGAAGTATCATAAATATTGTAGTAGATCAGAGGATTTGAGATCTTTCAGAAAGTCAGTTAAAGAAGGCTTCAGAGAAAAGGTGGGAATTAACTTAGGCCTTAAAATCTACAGAGATGCTTTTCTTTGATATGATAAAAGATGGGAAATTTGACATTTTAAAAACAAGAAGGTGATAGAATGAAGCTCTGTTTAAGGCAAATAAGTACGAGCAGCATAAACCATCTATGCATAGATACTACTTAGAATGTTGAAGAAAATCCCATTCATATCTCTGTTGTTTAGTGCTTTTAACAGAAACTGGTATTGGATTTTGTGTAAAGCCTTTTAAGTATCTATTGATAGAATAATATATTTTTATTGTTTTTGTTATTAATATAGTTTATTATATTTGTGTTTCTTTATATTGAACCAGTGGTCGCACAACTGATAACAGTGAATAATCATTTTGTTGTTCTATTATTTTGTTGGCTATGACATTTGCTAATTTTTATTTAATATTTTTCCATCAATGTTCACTATAGATATTGAGTTTTCTTTTTTTTAAGATTTATTTATTTTTTTTATTTTTCAAATGCTTTATTAACTTCTGATTTAAATCATTCATTTCCACCAAATTTTGAGTTTCAAATTTTCTCCCCATTTTTCCCCTACACACCTCCCCAAAATAGCAGTCCCACAGGATATCCCCTCCTCCAATCTGCTCTCTCCCATATTTTCTCCCATACCCCTTTCAACTTTTCTAGTAGGGCATGATGGATCTCTATGCCCCAGTACCTGTATATATTATTTCCTAATTACATGTAAAATAGTATTCATAATAGTATACACACATATTTAAACATTTGATTTTAAAACTTTGAATTAAAGATTCATTCCCTTCCTCCCTTGTCACCCACCCTTACTAGGAAGATAAGCAGTTCAGCATAGGTTGTACATGTGTAACAATAACATAGTAGTTATATTGTAAAAGATTGACTATATTTCCCTCCCTTCTATCCCACTTCCCACTTGTTCTATTCTCTACTTTGGTACCATCCCTTTTCAAAAGTGGATGCTTCCAACTTCCCTCCCCACAAGCCTGCCCTCTCTTCCATCATCCTCCCTCTGATCCCCTTCCCCCCTATTCTCCTGTAGGGTGAGATACACTATTTAGTGTGTATTTCATTCGCTCACCAAGCCAAATTCAATGAGAATAAGGTTGACCCATTCCCTTTTGCCTTCCTGTTCTTCCCCTCTAATGTAACAATTTTCCCTTACCTCTTTTATATGAGATAATTTACCCTATTTTGTCTCTCCATGTCTCCTCTCATTATACATCTCTCTCACCTCTTAATTTTATTTTTTAAATATCATCTCTTCCTATTCAATTGATCCTGTTCCCACTGTCTTTGTATACCTGTACACATATATACACCCACTCACTTAGGTATTCATACTCACATATACCCTCTTATATAGACGTGTGTATATATATATATATATATATGTATGTATACACACATTTATATGACCTTCAACTCTCCTCAAACTAAGAAAAATTTCATAAGTTACAATTAACATCTTTTCATGAAGGCATGTAAATAGTTCAAATTTGGTAAGTTTCTTATGATTTCTTCTGGTTTACCTTCTCATGCTTCTCTTGCTTCTTCTTTTGAATGTCCAATTTTCTATTCAACCCTGTTTTTTTTTTTTCATCAAGAATGCTTGAAAGTCCTCTCTTTCATTTAATGACCTTATTTTCCCCTGAAACATGATACTTATTTTTGCTGGGTAAGTGAGTGGGTTCTAACTTCTTTTTTTTTTAATTCAGATGAAAATGAAATTAATATTATGCCTTAACCATCACTCTTTCATCCATATTTTTATACTTTTCATCTCATGGATCCCTATTATGAGAGATATTTTCCTACTCTTCTCCAACATAATCTTGTAATGTTTTACTTTCCTTCTTCTTCTAAAACCATCACAACCAAATCAAACTATTGTAATGGTAAGGGAATTAGAAGATCTTCCCTGGCCCTTAATGGTTGTCACTTGGAGCCCAAGAGAGTCTTACTTAGGGGATGCTTGTTTTTCAGGAAGGCACAGAGCTTTCGTTACTTTGTAATTAGGCAGTGGGTGATAAAGGTTGTGATGTCCTCTGACCCTGAATAAGGGTGTGTGTGTGTGTGTATTTGTGTGTGGGTGTGTTTATACATACAAACACACATATATATATATATATATACATATATATATATATATACTTAACTATAGCTAGGTAGATATAGATATATAGAGATAGATATGTCTATATCTAGATATAGATATACTCTGAGGTGAGGTTTTGCTTTGGGGCTCACTCATGGGAAGAGTTGTATGATTTGGCCAGATGAGATTCTGAGTAACCATTGAGCTTCCCAGCTTTGAAAACCCAAATGTTGGTGCTTATCTCTCTGGTAACTATATATGTAATGGTCAGACAGCTAGAAGTCCTGTCTGTTGGTTTGTTTAACTGTATTATTTTCTCTGTCTGTATTGTTTGTCTGCTTGTAATTTCTGGGTTTTTTTTTTTTGAAGTTTAGGGTGCTGACTTTTACCTCTGAACTAAGTGATCTATCTATCTATCTATCTATCTATCTATCTATCTATCTATCTATC
>NW_027186349.1:5828993-5853990 GCF_028583685.1 Petaurus breviceps papuanus
ATCTATCTATCTATCTATCTATCTATCTATCTATCTATCTATCTATCTATCTACCTATCTGTCTGTCTGTCTATGTATCTTTTTAATGAAAGATTGTTGACCCCTTTAAAGTTGCTTTCCTTCAGTAAAGCAGATCAAAGAACCTGTGTCAGCAATCAGCCTGGGTATGCTAGTGTGCTTGCTGTTACAACTATCCCAAGACATTCTACCTAATTTTTCTCTGTGGCCCTTAGATAAATTAAAGCAATGAAAAAACAGATATTACTTCTCCTCCATTAGCACACAAACAAATAAGCTTTGTGTGGTGCCTAATAAGTGGTCTTGTGTGTATTCTTCCATCTTTCTCTTGTCTCCTAAATTTTCATATCAACTGTTTACTCACTTCTCATCTTTTTTTCAAGATTGCTTGGAGATCCTTTATTTCACCAAATGCCCAACTTTTGTCCTGTACTATTACATTCAATTTTGTTAATTAGAATATTTTTGGTTATAATCCTTTAATATTCTTCTTTTAGAATCTAATATTCCATCATCTCCTCTATTTTAACAAATGGGCTAACATATGTACAACATTTCATAAACCTCAAAGCACTTCTATAAATTCTAGCTATAAGTGTTATTATTATTATTATTATCATTATTTCACCTTTGACCTCCTGTATGATTTAGGCTATGGTTTCTTATCACTTACACTCTTCTTTAATGTTGGTTGTAGTATTTCATCTTTCTAGAAGCTTTGTATTTTGGTAATGACATTTCTGAAAATTTTCACTTCGGAGATTCATTTATTCTTTCTATTTTTACTGTGTCCTTTGGTTTAAAGAGAGCACAATAATTTCCATTCATATAATTTCTTGAAATATATAGGAGATTAGATTTTTTTACGGAGAGGGTATTCATGATTTTTAAGCCGTCTGATGATTCTTGGATTCTCTTCTTGATTTGTTTTTTCAGGTTGTTTTCATTTAATATTTCTTTCTGACTCATGTGACATTTTAGTTTTCCACGTGGTCCATTCTAATTTTGGGGGTGTTGTTCTTGTGAACTTTTTAACACCATCTTTTCTAAGTTTTTAATATTCTTGCCCATTTTTTTTCCTTCTCTAACAATTTTTTCTTCTCCCTTTCTCCACCTCATTTCCAGGATGTTCATTTCTATGATTCTGTAATTGAACTTGTGGACTAATTCTCCTCTTTCAAATTCAATTATTTGCCCTTTTCTCAGTCCAGAGTATTTCTCTGTGTGTGCATGTGTGTGTGTGTGTGTGTGTGTGTGTGTGTGTGTACAAGTGCTTTAATTCTGTTTCTCATATACCCAGCCTTATTTATGAATTAAAAACATGAAAGTGGATCAAACTTTTCTCCCATACTCCTGAATATTATGAGTAAGTGCTTCTTCTTTTCACTTCATTGATTAAGCTACAGCCATATTTTCTGCAGGAATTGTCTGACTTTGCCCAATGCAGTAGCTCAATGCTGGGCACTGGGTTGGGCACAGACCATCTTTTTGCTGGCTTAGTTCTGGTTTGCCTTCATGCTAGACTGGTCCTATCTCCTGTAGCTGTTAGGTATGAGGCCCTTGAGTCCTCTCTCATAGCAATGGACAATAGATTGATCTGTTTCCTGACATAGATAGAAATGAAACTCATGGGATGCCTTTCCTGTAATGGGTTCTGGCCTGGTCTGATCTTCTTAAATGGAGATTGATGAGGGCTCCTGAGTAGACACTTGCTGTATCTTGTCCCATCTCTTGTAATGGGACTGGATCTTGCCTTCCACAGTCTACCTGCTCCACAAGTCCATCAATTGCTGAGAATCATTTTGTGTACCCCTGGATTAGCTGAGGGATTTTATACTGTTTTTTCTTTGTTCTTCCTTAGAATTGTTCATTTTGTTGAATTTTAAAAATGCCTTTCTTTGTGTGGAAACTGGGCTCCTTTAGGTTATAATATATGGCCATCTTTTCACAATCAAATTGATTCCAAAGTATTTGATGAAACTTAAATAACCAATATGTTCAGGAAAGCAAACAAACTGACCAAATTCATCTTGTGCTACAACTTGAAAACTGTCAAATTCTTGGGACAGAGGGGAGAGAAAATGAACACATAGATGGAAAATCAATTTTACCAGGTTTGGTCATGTAACAGGATAACTTGGTGCTCAGAAATCTGAAAATATGTGCCTATAAACACTTGTCCCCATATACAAAAACTTTTGTGCCTTCTTATGCTAGACTGTCATTACTTTCCATGGAAGTCTTGGTTGTTGTCACTTTGTAGCATTCAAAGCAGATTCAAATGGCCTTTTTTATAGAGATTAACTTTATTCATCTTTTAAAAAATGAAAAAAAGAATTTAAAGCATATTGCGTACATGTGTATGTATACATACAGGTGCATTATGTACATGTTTGCATATATGCAGTATTTTTGTGAATATAGGAGTGTATCTACACACAGCATATATATATATATACATATATATATATATATATATATTCCACCTGTTTTACTTCTGATTGTGGCTGGAAAATCAATGATAGTCACTTGACCGGCTGCTGCTTTGAAGTAGAATGTAGTATCTTGGCTATTGGTTTCATCAACTACAACCCTCAATCAATGACATTACCACTTAGGTCTGTGCTGATGCCTCACAAAGCTCTGCTGATGACAAATTCTAATGCTGATGCTGACTTTCTTTTAGTTTCTGCCTTCAGTAGTAAATGCAGTGCCTAGCATAAAGTTCACTTATACCTTCCACATCGTAGGGGTTAGGGACGTGGCACCGACAGATCTAGAAAATCCACATAAACTATTTTGACTTTCCCTGCATGCCAGAGAAGTCTAATTTGATATTTCTTTTTGTATAGTGTGTTTACAGTTATTTATTGTCAAATTTGGGTTAAGTATTTGGTCATATGCTCTTGTAATGTTACAGGAATATATTCCCTGCCCATTAGTAGACTGTAAAGCCAACCAAGAGCAGCTGATGGTCACAGAACAACTAAGTGACTAATTCCACATTATATCTTCCTTACTATAGGTTCACTATTTGTAAAGAAAATCAAGAGAAGCTCTCCTGAGGACTGCTGCTGTGAATAATTTTAAGGATTTAATCACATAGTATCTTAAACTCTCTATTCAGCAATAATATAAAACAAAACATTCAAGAAACCATAACACAACATTCACAACAATATAACATAACAATTTATTACTAAGGTGGCCACATAGTCTTTAATAAAACATACCCAAGTAAATTCTTCTTTCATATTACTTCCAATCATCCTTAAGTGGTAATGGAAAGTACAAAGGCAGACTACCCCTAGGTCACACTAAGTTACAATATCATCAGTTAGCACTGAGCACCCAAGTAAAGTCTCCTTTCATCTTAACTCAAGGCTGACTTTCAAACCATATGAATCTTTTTTCATGCTCCCAGTTTTTGCCTGGATTCACCTGACTATTACCTTGATTCACAGGTAGGCAGCTCCCTATTCCTGTTCCATATTGCAGCTCACAGGGACTGCTGCACTCCAAGCTTTTCACAATTTATGTTTCTAGGAAAACATAGCTCAACAGGACTACAACAATATTTATACACATTGCCAGGATTTTCATATCAATTCACTTTCTGTCTGAGAAATCAACACAAATCAACAGAGTGCTTCTGGCTGATAAAGTGCACAAATCAAAAGAGGAAATGCTTCTATATGACAAAGTAACAAATCAACAGACAAAATGCTTCTGTCTGACAAGGTATTACCAACACAGAACAACAGACAGAACAACAGAGTGCCGACATTGCAAACATTCTCTCTCTTAGCTCTGCTTATTTCCAGCAGAAGCTCAAGCTTTCATCTGCTCTGCTCCTTCCTGTTCCACCCTTCCTGTTTTGCCTTTCTGGTTTTGCACTTTTGGCAAGCTCCTCCTACCATGGGCTCCATGTGATGACATTAGGCCTATTAAGGACAGAGAAGGTAATTTTTACACACAATTGGACCCTGTCTGTTGGATTCTTTCTTGGATACTCTCTTCTTTCTACTTATCTGTAATTAAAGAAAGATTGTTTACCCCTTTAACATTGTCTTTCCTTTACAAAAGCAGATCAAATAACCTGTGCTAGCAGGTCATCCTGGGTGTGCTAGGGTGCTTGCTACTACAGTTCTATATTATTTGTTAGCCTTGATGTGTATTCTGTGGCTTCTGCAAAACTCCTCCAAATTCCCATTTAATTTCTTATGCTGATGGCATTATATCTAAACCACAATTGGGAAAGTCATGATGTGGAAGGGATAACTGTAGTTACCTAATAAATGCTAAATGACTGACTAATTAGAGTCTATGTCCTGGACCTCTGACACCTTGTTCTTCTGACCTTTTGAAATTTACAAGGTTATGACTATTTCCACTACTTCTCTTTACCTAAAAATAAGAAAAATAGACTAAAGAGAAACAGAACCAGGAGCAAAACAATGTACTTACAAGTTTTACCACCTGGGTGAGGATATACAGATCTGAAGCTCTTACTTTTAATACCCAAAAGTTTGCAGGATATTGGTTTCCACTTTCAAATGCAGTCAGGGAGAAAAAGTTTAATTTGTTCAGTTAGGACCTTTTGTATGTACTCCCACTCCCACTCCCACTCCCACTTAAGCTCAGCTGTCCTTCACCACACAGGAAGCCGTATATGCCTGCACATGCACTGAAGTACACACATTAAACACAGCCTACTGTTCCAGCTTTCACTGTCCAATATATTATTTTAATTAGTACACAATAATTTATTTTAGAAGACAAAAAATTCCCTAAACTCACGTGACAAAATGGAAAATGTATACAAGAAAATCTATGAGAGTCTTTTATTGAATAGAATGGAAGAATTGAAGGAGACAGCATAATCATTTTCTTTTAAAGGATTTTATAAAAAGTTTAGATTACAATTTGTTTTACATGGTTTAGTTTCTGCCTTGCCGCAATTTAGAGACTGTGAACTCCATTATCTCATAAGATCTTTCAAGTCCTCTGCAAGAAAAGCAGGTCATGTTACAAATGATAGAACAGAAATAATTTAAAGAGACACTTCTGCATAAAGTCAATGTAATATAAATTTCAAAACAATATTGTATCACCATTAAATTAGATCTGGACTTTTTGTCCCATTGGCATAATGTGCTTTATAGTTTAGCCATTCATAAATTTAATGTGTAATATTAAACATTACATAAACATTTGTAAGTAGGTAAACAAATAAAGAGAGATGAAAGGCTGTGACCAACCAGTATAAACACTATTTTTTCTATGATGGTTATTTATATTTAAACAGCTACAAAAAATGCTTACAAATGAAGAATCAACACCAAAGGCCAGCTGTCTTGAGTTTAAATTTATTTTCATATTGCTGACATATCATATTACTTATTTTTAAAACAATGACAATCATAACATCTTATGAATAAAGGAGTTGGTAAAGGGAATCCTACATCTGTTGTTTTTGATTTATATCTCCGGAAGGAGTCACGCTTTCTAGAATCTTAGATTTTTTTTCTTTTACACACATCTCAGATTTCACACTGAAACTGAGTTTGTTATTACATTGACGGCTGAGACACTTTCCTCTGTTAAAAATAGAGCAAAAAGTATGCTCTTATAACTGTCACTCATAACACTGTCTCCTTACCTTGCCTTGACTATATCACAAACCTGTGCAGTGTGATACATTATACGGACAAGTAGATGTAGGGCAAAATTAGCCTTTTTCCATATGGAGTCCTATCAGAGGCCTATTGACTATGTCCATGTTAAGCATGTGGAGTCATCAACTCAGAACATCAGAAGTAATTTCCAAATCATGAAAGGAGCTTTAGAGGCTGGTTTTTATTATCTAACCATATTTATGCATCTTCAATATAAGGAAATAAATAGAAGATTAAGTAAGACTGTTCATGAACTTTGTAATGCCAGCAGCTAAAGTAGAATAAAGTTTTCATACATCTAGCTAATTAACAGTTGGAAAGAGGATAAATTTAAATGGAATTTAGAGCACCCTTCATGGTTTACACACATATGTAATTGCCTCTAGTACCCCTAATCACATTGATGCACAATTTGCATGGAACTGGATGAATGATCCAGAAAAATAATACCCTACCTATATTTTAAGAAATTTTTTTTTAGTAATTCTCACATTCCTTGAAGCTTTGTTTTCAAGATTCTTGTAACTTGATGTATCTTAATAGAACAAAATGACCTATCCAACAGTGTAGATGTTATCATAATATAATACACACTGTGTTTCTTTTCTAGGTATTCATATAATTTTCTGAAAAATGCTTAAATTATTTTATAATTCATTTGATAAACATTGAACAACCAACTACATGGAAAGTGACACAATTCTAAGTACATTTTGGGTTGTAAAGTTACATAGGGTAATGATCCCAAGTCACTGAGTGAAAATCTTATGATAGATTTATGAGAAAAATGAATAATAAAAGATCAGGTTTGAATAGATTCTGAACTGTACCTTTTGAAGATCAGTGGGATCCCAGATCCCTTGATGTATGTAGGATGCAAGGAGTATAGTAGCAGAATTTAAGAACAAAGCAGAGCAAAACAAAACATTCTCCCAATTACAGCTTAATACATAAGTAATGCAAGAGGGTTTTAGTAATGAAACTAATTGGAGAATAGCAGTGAGAATTCCTCTTTAGACAAATACTCTTGTTTTTTAGCATGGGAGTAGATAACTCTACTCAGAAAACATTATTGTTTGTTGGTATGAGGCATAGTTCTCTTTTAAAAAGACCACAATAGCCCTGAATTAGCCTTGTTCCAAATATTTTCCATATTTTTTATATACTATTTTCCTTCACAGAGTCTACACACCAGACACCCTCACCTACTTGATGGTTCCTGTAGCTTCTTTGATCCTAACAAATATCCTATGAGGAAATATCTTTAGGCAATATCCCTATTTTCCAGATAAGCAATAGAGTCAGAAACGTGAAGTCATTTGTTTGTGGGATAAATATTAGAAGAAATATCAATTTGTTTGTTTTAATATTTCTTTTCTTTTTTCATGCAAAATGTATTTCCATAGTAGCCATGTTGCAAAATAAAACATACACATACATAAAGCAAACAAAGAAACAAAGGACCAAACAAAAACAAGAAAAATAAAGGAAGCTTCAAAAAAAATCATGCTGAAATTTATACTCAGAATTTATCATATCTTTCTCTGTAGGTGGATAGAAGTTTTCGTCATAGGTCCTTTGAAATTATCTTGAATCATTGCCTTGGTCAGAGTAGCTAAGTATTTAACAGTTGATTATTGTTACAATATTGCAGTTACTTTATACAGCATTCTCCTGGTTATGCTTAATTCACTTTTTATCACTTCATATAAGATTTCCCAGGTTGGATTTTTTGTTGTTTAGTTTAGTTTAGTTTTGTCTTTTTGGAGAGGGAAGGCAAGGCAATTGTGTTTAAGTGACTTGCCCAAGGTCACACGGGTAGTATTAAGTTTCTGAGACTGGATTTGAACTCAGGTCCTCCTGACTCCAGGGCAGATGCTGTATTCAGTGCGTCACCTACCCGTCACTGGTTGGTTGTTTTTTTTTTTTTTAATTTTTAAACCATTCTGTTTGTCATTTCTTACCACACAATAATATTCCATCACAATCATATACTATAACTTTTTCAGCCATTCCCCAATTGAGAAACATCTACTCCATTTCCAGGTCTTTCCCACCCCCCCCACACACACACATATGCACACACACATGCACATGCTGCTATAAATGTTTGTACAGTTTTGAAGGAAGTGTTTAAACCCAGGTTTTTTTTGACTAAGTCCAAGCCAATTTCCAGAACAGCTCACATACCTTATACTCACCAGTACTTTGTCATTGTTGTTAACAGAGAAATATGAGAAATATGGAACAGATAATAGTGAAGCACCTTCCTATTAATCTGGTGAGTGAGCTTTTAGTCCTAGATTTACTGCTTTCTATGTGATTTTTGAGAGCCCTATGACCTCTCTTGGCTTCATTTTCCATATCTGCAAAAGGAGTGGATTGAATGAGATTAGCTTGTGAGGTACCTTTCATCATTGAATATCTTTGATCCTGTGTTGTTTACTGACCTTAAGGAGATCATGATATACTTGAGAAGAAAATATGAATATACATAAAATATTAGCTAATGAGATACACTGTAATGAGATACTTTGAAATGTAAAGATAGAATAAGTTATGTAGGAATTGAAAAGAAATCAAATGAGGTTTGGAGTACATATATGTGTGAAACCTTAAAGGATGCTTAGAATGAGGAATGTGGAAGAAAAAAGAGTTACCAGGGGCTTTTAACCCCAACCCATCTTTCTAAAGTGCCCCCCTCCCACTCCCTTACCAAACCCCTAGAACCTTTGCAATTGGCATATAACAACACATGCTCAATGAACTGAATGGGGTGGGGTGGGGGTAGATGGATGAATAAAGTTCATTCAGAATTTTTTAAACTATAAATCACATGGAATTATAATTCATATACAATTCAAAATGTGACAGAAGAAAACAGATTAAATATTCTGAGCAAATATACTTCCACATAATCAATGCATATCGCATTTAATAAGATTTGTAGGACATCTATTTAAGTCAGCTGAAAAGACTATACAAATAGACCCCTTTCCTTGATGGTGAAGATGATTCTCATAAGGGGCTCATTGCCACAGACTTCTGATATCTTGTATCTAATTCATATGGAAAAGAAACCTTCAGTGGATTATAAGTGCACCCATTCTGTTTATTTATTTTCAATGTAATTCATGTGCCAGAATTGGAAAGCAGATTAACGACAATAAACAACCAGGCAGCATCTAAGGACATAGAGCTAGATGGCACAGAGGATGGATTGCTGGATCTGGAGTAAGGCCAATCTTCATATCAAATCTTGCCTTAGCCGTGTCCTAGTTGTGTGACTATGGACAAGTGACTTAGCTTCTCTCCACCTCAGTCTCTTCATCTGTAAAATAAGAGTAATAACAGAAACTACCTGGCAAGGTTTTGGGGAGGATAAAATGAAATTATATTTGTAAAGTGTTTCACAAACTTTAAAGCACAATATGAATGATTACTATTATTGTTGTTTTTATACCACTTAAAGTTTTCAAAGTGTTTTTACAAATATTGTCTCATATTTATCCTTGCAACAACCCTGGGAGATAGGGTTGGAGATATTATCCCCATTTCACAAATGAGGAAGTTGATGCTGGCATAGGTTGAGGGCTATGCCTAAGATAACACAGCTACTAATAATCTGAAGATGGATTTTTTTCTCCAAGTAGGTACTTTACCTATTCTCTCTTTACCTTTCTGAATAGACTCTAACCTGAAGAAACTTATTAGCACTCTTCTGAGAAAACAGAACAAACAAATAAACACACCAGATAAACTGTACTATTCAGGTAAGAAACTTCTTAATGTTGTCTGTTCCATAGGAAAAAAACAAAAACTATAAATGTTTGTTAGAAATACTCCTCTGTTCCTTTTTGGCATTTCTCTGCCTCCTAGACTGTTCGGAACTTAGAAATATTCTCACCACATAATTTATTCAAAATGTCACTGAAATCTGATTCCATAACTAACCCTACTGATTTATCATATTTGGAGAGGAAGGTGATAACCTTGCTAGCACCTCATACAACAGTGTCAACTCAGATTTATCTTTGCCTTAATGACTAATAATTTGGGGAACTGGGCTGAAAAGACTGGGTTTTCAAGCTAGGCCAGATACCATAATAAGATTGTGTTCCAAGATGGCAAATGTGTTGACAATAACAGGCAACAGTATTTCAAAAGTTGAAAAAATATAAGAGAAGACTGACTGATAAATTATAATGGACTGTTACAAAACATTGTAGGGCACTTTAAACAGCCTACAGATTACTTAAAATCATTATGCTTTGACTTGGTGTTATCATAGATTGACTTTATGATTAACTATTGTAAGTCTTTATGCTCTTAACTTCCAGCAGCCAAGACTGCAGTATAAGCAGTAAATTGCTGCAATCCTCCCATATTCACCTCCAAACAACTATAAAATAGAATCCCAAAACAAATTCTAAAAGAGCAGAAACAGCAAAAAGATGGAGTGAAACAATCTTTTAGCTTAAGAAATTTGGAAGATTAGCAAAAAAGATCTGTCTCACTCAGGCAAAAGGGGAGAGGCAGAAGAAAAATTGGGAAAAAATGAGAGTGATGCAAGAGAATTGTGAAATAAAAGTCAATAGCTTGGAAAAATAAAACAATGACTTAAAAAGTATAATTGGTGAAATGTAAAAGGAAGTACAAAAGCTAACTGAGGAAAATGACTGCTTAAATGTTAGAATTTAGCAAGTGGAGGCTAAAGATTCTATGAGACATCAAGAATCAATTAAACAAATTTAAAAAAATGGAAAAATAGAAGAAACTGTAAACTACATCATTGGAAAAACAACGGACCTGCAAAATAGATCCAAGAGAGAACATGTCAGAATCACTGAACTATCTGAAAGCCATATTCAAAAGGAGAACTTAGCATCTTTCAAGAAATTATGAAGGAAAACTGCCTTGATATCCTGGAACCAGAAGGCAAAATATGCATTGGAAAGAATGCACTGATCCCCTCAGAAAAGAGATCCCAAAATAAAAACTCTTAGGAATATTATAGCCAAATTTCAGAACTCTCAGATTAAGGAAAAACTACTGCAAATGGTCAGAAAGAAACAATTAATATATTGGGTAGCCATAGTCAGGATTACATAGAATTTAGTAGTTATGACAATAAGGACTTGAGGTCAGGGAACATGATATTGTGAAAGGTAAAGCAGCTAGGATCACAACCATGGATCAACTATCTGGCAAAGGTAAAGTTATTTGCCCTGAACTAGTCCATATATGAGAACAGATTTGAATTCACTCACATCTTCCTGACTCCAGGTCCAGTGCTCTGTCCAGTATATCACCTACCGGGGGTTAGGCAAACCTAAAAGAGCAAATAAACAGATACATCCAGAACTGACGAATGGGAATTTTCTTTTTATGTCAGCTCATATTTTTCTCCTTTTCCTTTAATGGAGAACTGGTCCTTCTTGTTTCCACCCAGTCCGCACCTCCTTACACTCCCATAAGCTAAGAAGCAACTCTCTAGGCTGTTGGTTGGTTGTCAACTGTTCTGTAGGTCTTCCATCCAGTCACAGATTTCATTGGATGTTATATCTGAGAATGAGTCAGGAAGGGCATAAATTTTGCTTAGTATCTAGGGTCATACCTAGTTTTCTGTTTTCTATTAATGAAAGGTAAAAAGTAAGTCTAATGTATGAAATGCTAGTATAATTTTTTTCTGGTCAAATGGCCTGTTAAAATAAAACAAAAAAGAGAATAATGGAATAGTGTCACTTATTTTTAAGGTTAAGTGCTTTATATTATGTCACATAAAACCTGCGACATTGGGGAGGCTAGGCGGCACAGTAAATACAGCACCGACCCTGGAGTCAGGAGGACCTGAGTTCAAATCTGGCCTCAGACACTTAACACAAAAACTAACTGTGTAACTTTGGGCAAGTCACTTAACCCTAATTGCCCTCCAAAAAGCAAAAAAAAAAAAACCAAACAAACCCAAACTGTGACGTTTAAATTCCACCTCTTTTATTCTTCAGTATATTTGTGAGTCGGGATTATGTAGCTCAGTGAGTAACTTGCCTGACTGGTTAGTAGTGTGTTGTCAGATGTCCTATGCATCCTTTTGACTTTGCTCATGACTATCACAACTGGAGTCAGAGGAATTTAGTGAATCCAAAAGACATAGAGTTTAAAATGAACCTGTGAAAGGATTTGTTTGTAATTTGCTTGAAAGTATATTATTTCTGGAGAAAACACAGCTGGTGGTTTTTATCTCTTACATCTTTCTCCTCAAATAGTTTAAAGCAGAATCTCGAAAATGTATACTGATGATTTTATTTAAGGGATATAAAATATGTGACATAAATGACTAAGGTACTCTAAAAAGAAACAAAGAAGAAAAAGGAAAAAAAAAACATTTCTTTTATTGACGCCTAACATATTACAAAAAGGAAATTTTCCATGTGATTATTTTACTGGTTCTTTTTGTCATGCATGTTTGATAAGGACCTTTGGGGTTTTCCATCTGCCCCACCTTATATTATTGGGGCTTTCCATCTCATCTGTATCTAACCTTTGCCTAATGTGCTGTTTCTCTAAATTGGAGTGTGAACCTCTTGAGAGCAGAGACTATATCATTTTTTCTATGTATATTTCTGTCATTAAAAGTGCTTTCCACACAGTAAGCAGTCAATAAAAGCTTTCTCATTCATTCATTTATTCATTCATTAATTCACAAGCTGCTTTATGCTGCTTTTCCTCTAAAATGCCTGCTTATGTCCACCATGCCCTTCTCCAAGTCTCTTTACTTTGGGACTGTAGTAACATATTACTTTCAGACAGGCAATATCATTAGAATATCATCATAGTTCAAAAGATGGGTATTTGTTTCAAATAGAAGCTTGGAATAAAAACTTCAATAATAAACTGTTTCATGTGTCACTTAAAGGATAATGAAGTGCTTAACAAATATTAAATATTATTAGCTTCATATTACAGATGAGGATGCTGAAGTTGACAGAAGTTGAGTGACTTGCCCAGGGTCAAATAGCTAGATAATTTCTGAAGCAGAATTTGAACTCGTTTCCTTGAGTACAAGTTCAGCTTTCTAAGAGAATTTAAATTTTTTAAAGTAATTAAATATATTTCATCTTTTCCTATTCACTTCCAATATCAGTTTATTTTCTATTTTAGGAGTCCAAGAGATGCAGTTTTTAGCATAGATATTGGAACATTGTAGTCATTTGAAAATGTTTATTGATTGACTGATGGGTGGATTATGGATGTATTTCATGAACTGTCCATTTAAACATACATCATAATTGACCATATAGACAACAGAGAGTCTTTAGTGAGGTATTTTTCCCCTGTGTGGATAATTAGGTCAATCATTTTTGAATATACACACACACATATGTTTCACAGTATTCCAGGACTTGATTCAATCACTATACATTCATCAACAAACAACTGCAAATATATTTGAATTGCTTCACAATTTATCCCTTTTAACTGAAACTTTGTATAGCTCTCTTTTTTTGTCATACAACTATTTTCTCTCTTTATTTTTTAAAATTTATTTATTTATTTTTAATTCATTTTTAGTTTTCAACATGCATTTCCACAAGATTTTGAGTTATAAATTTTTCCCCATCTTTCCCCTATACCCCACTCCAAGATAGCTGAATGCCCCTTTCCCTAATCCCCTCTTATATTCCCCCCATTCTACTGCCCCCCCCCAACTTTCTAGGAGGGAAAGATGAATTTATATACCTCAATCTAATTTTGAAGGAATAATTCTCTTCACTCAGTATTTGGAATTCCTTTTACATCTGAGCAATTCAGCTTTTTAAGGCATTCTTCACCTCATTGGCTTTTTGGACCTCTTTTGCCATTTGAGTTAGCCTATTTTTTTAAGCAATTGGGGTTAAGTTACTTGCTCAAGGTTACATGGCCAGTTATTTCTGGGTGTGGTGCTGAGTATCTGAGCCCGGATTCCATTCCCCGGGTCATCCCGACACTGGGGCCGGTGCTCTTACTCACTGTGCTACCTGGCTACCCCGAGTTAGCCTATTTTTAAGGTGTTATTTTCTTCAGTATTATTTTGGGGCCTCCTTTAGCAGGCTGTTGACTCACTTTTCATGATTTTCTTGCATCATTCTCATTTCATTCCCAATTTTTCCTCCACTTCTCTTACTTGATTTTCAAAATTCTTCTTGAGCTCCTCCATGGTTCATAAACAGCTCCTGATTTTCTTGGAAGATTTTGATGCAGGAGTTTTGACTTCATTGACTTCTTCTGGTTCTTTGTTTTAATCCTTTTAGTCTCCAAAAATGGATTCTGTGGTCTGATTGTGCTTCTTCTACTTGCTCATCTTGCCAGCCAATTACTTGCCTTTTGACCTATTTGGCACAGTAGAACTCTGGGGAGAGTTGTGTCCCAAATCACTGCAGTTCTCACAAATGTTGTCAGAGGTATGAGGAGGGCAACTTCTCTAAAGACAACCCAAGCTCTGTCACATTGGACACACACCCCAGGACTACCACCCAAGATCACAATCCAGATCCAAAGAGGTCAAAGCAAGAGCCATTACTGTCTAAATGGTTGCTTTGTCCCCCTGTGATCTGCAGGCCAAGAGCTCTGGAAGCAGCCATGCAGCAGCAGCTGTAGTCTCTGGGCCTCTGCCATCTCTTGCCTTGTGGGCAGGGGCCAGACAGTACTCTTTATAGACCTGTTTGTAACAGTGTTCCCTGCTAACCTTTTACTTTCTCTTTGGCATTATGGGTTGAGAAGTCTGGAAACTGCTACAGCTGCTGGTGATTCACTCTGCTAAAGTCTGCTCTGGCAGGTCTGTGCCACTGGTTGGGTCTGGTCTGGGTCTGGGCCTGGTCATCTCATGTGGGGCTGGCTCCTCTCCCAGCTTGGTGTGATAGACCTTTCCTGTCCGCCTGCCAGGCTGCCATCAGTGGAAGATTTGTTTCTCTCTAACATTTTGCAAGTTATGTAGCCCTAAAATTTGTTTAGAGTCATATTTTATAGGTATTGGAGGTGGTTGGAGTGGGAGCTCAAATAAGTTCCTGATTTTATTCCACCATCTTGGCTCTTCCTCACCTTGTACAGCTCTCTTCTGTGACAGCAATAGACATTGTTAGACAGTATACTTTTCCTTGTTTTAGGATTTATTTGATATTACTTATAGGAAGGTATCTGAATAAAAGTTATATAATAATAGAAATAATGGCTTCTGTTTATGTAACTCTTTGCATGTGCAAAACACTAGGCTAAGCACTTTGCAAATATTATCTCAATTTTTCTTCACAGAAACCCTAGAAGGTAGGTGTTTCATTTTCCCATTTTACAAGTAGAAAAATTGAGGCTGAAAGTTATTGAATCAATTACCCAAGGATCCACAGATAGCAAATGTTTGTGGCTGGATTTGAACTCATGTCTCCCTGTAATGGCAAGCAAAGAAATGCTTAGCACCTTGTTTCAGCTACTTAAGTATTTAGCACATTTTTTGAGTTCAAGTGTCTTTGAGCCTTGCCCTCGTTAAATGAAGTCTTTGTTAAGAAACAGGATTTGTGGCAGTGAGTGGGTTAAGCACCTCCTTAAGAGCTCATTCAGTAGGCAGAAGGCAGTGCTACCTACTGCAAGCACTAGACTCTGGCATCAGTCTCTCACTCCTCTTTGGATCTTGATAAAGCTGTTGCTGCTGAGATCTAAGACCCTCCCATCATCTTGGATTGTCAAATGCTGGGGTTTTCCCCTTGTCTCTTCCCCAACTGGTTCATCCCTTTTGGCACTCTTTCCTCTCTTTTTTGGAATCCAATTTCTGGTCACAAGAGATAGCCACAAAGATTGACAAAGCAGCTTGCTGGGAGTCATACAATCTCGTATGGGATGATAGCAGGAATATCATCTGGGTTACTTTTAAATACAATGGGCCACCATTGTGCCTGGAGAGCAGGGAATTGAGTACCAGTCCTTTATCCAGTAATGCACACATGACATTCAATAGTTTGGTTTTGTCTGGTTTACCACAGGGAATGCCATGAACAAGAGAGTAGAGTGTGCCCTCATCACTTGGATCGGAGAGAGCATCAGTGTTCTGCAAAGAGCCAAAACTGGGACAGACAAGACCCTGGTGAAAAAAGTAGTACAGAATTTTGTGAAAGAGTTTGTGATCAGTGATCCAAAGGAATTGGAGGAGGATTTCATCAAAAACCAGTTGAAGAAAGCAGGAAGAGCAAATTATGATGGACAGACAGAATAAATGGTCAATATCATCTAGCCAATATCATCTGCCTGCTTTCCCCCACCCTGCAAAGGGCCACCAGCAATTGATCAACTAAGCCAGCGCTCCAGGAAGCAAGATGTGAGACAGCAGCTATTGGGGGTCTGCACCCAGATGCCCTTCCCTTCTCTCCATTCCTTATTGGAAAGCATCTTTAATTTAGTTTAGTTTAGTTTTGTTTTTTTCCTTTTTAATTTGATGCAAAAGTTTTACATGTGAATCAGATTTGCAGGTGCCTTTAGTGATGAAGCCCCTTCCCATTTTCTGTCCTCCTCCATGTCTGTACTCACAATGCCACTGCTCAATCATGTCATTGTTTTTCAGTGCCTGCTGAGTGTCCTCACTGTGGTTTTTGGTGGGGTTCACATCTACCATTTAACAATGAGGCAAATAGCATTCCAGAGCTGCCCAAATGGCTTTCAGTTTTCATAGAACACACACGTTTATTTTCATCCAAAGGCTCAGATCCTTCTGAGTTTGCCCAAGGTGTAACTCAGTCAGAATTGCCTAAGCTTAGATCCAATAGACATAATATGATTTAGTAGTTTCCAAAATTATCTCCAACCCTGAGCTAAAGAAGGAAAGAAAACTTGCCTTAAAACTTGCTTGGCAGTTGCCCTGATTTGTGAAGTCTAGTTTCATTTTTCCCTCTTACCACCTTCCTCTCAAAATACTGGAAAGGAATCACAAGTTTGTAATTTCTAATTAGAATCCTCTTCTGGCCACAGTTCTGAATGACAGAATTCTGGACACAGAGGCTGAGTGTGTGGAGACACCCATTTCCAAGTTCCCTATGGATGACAGGGAATTGGTGGCAGAGGCCAAAGATGAGAGGGTCATGTTGCACATTGGGCCCTTCTGGCCCTCCCCGTCTCCTCAACTTGGGACACTGAGTTCATGAGCCAAAGACCCCTCAGCCTCGCCTTAGCTGTTCTCCAAGAATCAAAGTCATCCAGCCCTTTCGGAATAGAAAAGTCAATTTCTGTCAAAGCTTTTAGGCCATTGTGGAAGCTTCAAAAGGCTTTTTGTTTTCTTAAAAGAAGATGAAATTGGCATGTTTTTCATGAGCTATTTTATATTCTTTCTTTTCATATCATTTAAGGAAAATATTGTACTATATTGGGGTGTGGGAGAATATCAGCGCTAAAAAGATTTACATAGTTTTTTTTTTCTTTTCCAAAAAAAAAAAAGTAACAGAACTTGTGAATCAACAGTGGGAAGAACTTGCTGATGCAATAGGGAGGAGCTCAGAACTATATATATATATATATATATATATATATATATATATATATATATATATATATATATATATGGAGAAGCCCATTCTGGGAAAGAGCAGAACTGAGAAGAGAGAACTTGTGGTGGCAGAATTGAGAAAGGGAACTTTGCAGCAGCCAGGAACTCTGTTTGTCTGCTCTGTTTGTGTTGATTTTTGGTTGTGATACTTTGTACAGAAGCCCTGGGACCTTACTGGAAGCTCTGAAAGAGGATTTTATTATTGTCTGTTTACACAAGTCCTAGAGAAGGGATTCAGAGGTCCTGGGACTGTACTGACTATTTGTGTTGAGTTCTCAGACCTTGTATGTGGGTCTGTGTTGATTTCACAGGAAGACAGTGAATTAATGATGGTACCAGCAATGGGCATGAAAGTTATTTTGGCTCTGTTAAGCTTTGCCTTCCCACATACAGAAATTGTGAAATACTTGAGGTGAACTGGACATCGTGACACCAATTACTGGACACCAATTTCAATATGGAACAAGAACTGGACAAGGAAATGGACGAGGAGCTGAGGAGTTGGACGAAGAGCCGAAAGCTGCGTACTTTTTTCTTTTCTTTCTTTTTTCTTTCTTTATTTTTCTCTCTTTTTGATTTTTTAGTTTACATCATTAATTTCCACAAGATTTTGAGTCACAAATTTTCTCCCCCTTTTTCCCTACCCACCACCCAAAAACAGCGATCCCACTAAATATACCCTCCCCCAATCTTCTCTATCCCATAACTTCTTCCATCCCCCCCTCTGACTTTCCAGTAGGTCACAGTGGATCTCTATGCCCCAGTGCCTGTATATATCATTTCCCACTTACATGTAAAAGAATAATAATAATAATAATATATAAATATATATTAAACATTAGATTTTAAAACTTTGAATTCCAGATTCTTTCCCTTACTCCCTTGTCACCCACCCTTACTGGCAAGATAAGTAACTCAATATAGGTTGTACATGTGTAGCTATGGAAAACATTTCCATAGTTCATATATTGTGAAAGACTGACTATATTTCCCTCCATCCTATCCCACACCCACTTGTTCCATTCTCTACTTTAATCCTATCCCTTTGAAAAAGTGGGTGCTTCTAAATTCCCTACTCCCTAGCCTGCCCTCCCATCTAACATTCCCCTTCTCATCCCCTTTCTTTCTACTCTCCTATAGGGTGAGATACCCTATTTAGTGTGTATGTCATTCCCTGCCTAAGCCAAAGTCAATGAGAGTAAGGTTGACCCATTCCCTTTTGACATCCTGTTCTCCCCCTCAATTCTAACAGTTTTCCCTTGCCTCTTCTATATGAGATAATTAACCTCATTCTATGTCTCCCCATCTCCTCTCATTAGAGTCCTCTCACTTCTTAATTTCACTTTTAAGTATCATCCCATCCTATCAAATTGATCCTGTGCCATCCTTCTATGTATAACTGTACAGATATATAAACACACTCACATATGTATTCATACACCCATATGCCCTCCTATATAGACATACACACACATTTCTATTCCCTTCAACTATTCTCATACTGAGAAATGTTTCATAAGTTACAATTATCATTTTTTCATGTAGGAATGTAAGTAGTTCAACTTATGATTACTTTTCCCTGGTTACCTTCTCAAGCTTCTCTTGCTTCTTGTCTTCTGAATGTCAAATTTTCTGTTCAACTCTGGTTTTTTTTCATCAAGAATGCTTGAAAGTCCTCTAATCCACTGAATTATCATATTTTCCCCTGAAAAATGATACTGAGATTTGCTTGATATTCCAAGCCCTTTGATCCCTCAGTATAGAAGCTGCCAGATCCCATGTTATCCTGATTGTGTTTCCACAATATTCAAATGGTTTCTTCTTGGCTGCTTGTAATATTTTCTCATTGATTTGGGATCTCTGGAACCCGGCTATAATATTTGTATGAGTTTTTTTTTCAGGAGGTGATTGGTGGATTCTTTCAACCTCCATTTTGTCCTCTATTTCTAAAACATCCAGGCAATTTTCCTTGAGAATTTCTTGAAGGATGATTTCTCGGTTCTTTTTTTGATCATGGCTTTCAGGTAGTCCAATAATTTTTAAATGATCTCTCCTGAATCTATTTTCCATATCAGTATTTTTTCCTATGAGATATTTCACATTGCCTTCTATTTTTTTCATTTGTTTGGATTTGTTTAATATTACCTTGATTTCTCATAAAGTCACTAGCCTCCATTTCCTCCAATCTAATTCTGAAGGAATGGTTCTCTTCAGTGAGCTTTTGTGATTCTATTTCCATCAGTCAAGTTTGGCTTTTTAAGTCATTCTTCTCCTCATTGCCTTCTTGAGACTCTTTTGCCATCTGTGGTAGTCTGTTTTTTAAGGTGTTATTTTCTTCAGTCAGGTTGTTGACACTCATTTCATAATTTTCTTGCATTGTTCTCATTTCTCTTCCAAATTTTTCATCCATTTCTCTTATTTGGTTTTCAAAATCCCCTTTAAGCTCCTCTATGAATTGTAAAAATGTCATATTTTCCTTGTAAGCTTTTGGTTCAGGATTTATGACTTCACTGTCTTCCTCCTATTCCATGGTTTGATCCTTTTTGTCCCCAAAATGGGAGTTTACTGTCAGATTTCTCTGCTTGCTTTGCGTCCTTTGCTTGCTCATGTTGGCACTGAATTACTTGACTTTTGAGCCTTTTGCCACAAAACAACTGTTACCAAGAAGTGGAGCTTTATCCCAATCACTGGGGTTTTTGCAGCTGCTGGGGCTATTTTTAATTGGGTACCCTCTCTGAAGCCTCCATACACTCTGGCAAACTGGTCATGCATCCCAGGGCCTCCACCCTAGACAGTGATCCAGATCCAAGCAGGTTTAAGCAAGAGCGTTTTACCCCTCAGACTGAACACTTGGTTCCGCTACAATCTGCATGCCTGCGCTCTGAAGCAGCCATGTGGCAGGCAGCTGAAGGACTCTGGAGACTCAACTGCTTCTCTCCCTGGTGGCAAAGGCCAGATCACACTCCCAAATTCCCTGTTCCTGCAAAGTCTACATTGACCTCTCATTTTGTCTTTGGCATCTATGGGTTAATAATTCTGGAAATTTCCACAGCTCCTGGTGATCTGAAGTCCCTCCAGTGGGCAGCTGGTCAGGCCATCCTGAGACTAAAACCTTTGGCTCGTGTGGGACTGGGTTTGGCTCCCAGAATGCTGCGTTGGCCCCTTCATGTTGGCCTGATGAGTTGTCTTCAGCATGAGGTTAGCTTCTCTGTGTCATTTTGTGGGTTCTGTAGCTCCAAAGTTTGTCTAAAGTCATTTTTTTACATGGATTGGAGGAGGTGATATCTGAAGCCACGCAGAAGTTCTGTTTCTACTCCACCATCTTGACTCCACCAAGCTGCCTGCTTTTGAATCCAGGTGACAGCTGGGTTGATTCAGGCAGGAACTGGGGCTATAGAAGAGGAACCATGGAATCTAAGAGCCAGACTTGAGTCAAGATGAAAAGATCTCTCCTTGGGTACTAAGTGCTGAATGAGAAGATTATGATTTACTGTGCCCTAAAGGTGGGTGAATTTTGTACTGTATACCTTTTACCTCTTAAGAGTGATTGAGTTAAGGATGATTGGAAACTAATCTTTAATTAAGAAGAAAGAAGAATTTTTGACTGAGATTAAGACAATGTGACCTAGGAGTGGAGAATTTTGACCTTTGTCCCTTAAAGGGGATTGCTCCTTAAGGATGATTGAGTTAAGGACTTACTGAATGGTATCTTTTGTTTAAAAACTATGTGACCTCTTTGGTGAAACTATGTGGCTATTTTAGTGATACATATATTATAACATTGTGAATGCTGTGCTTGGTTTCTGTTAATGTTTTGCTTTAATTTACTGCTGAATAAATAGAGAGTTCACTTTAATATGTGATCAGAACCTTAAAGTTGTTTACAGAAATAGTCCGATGGAAAGCTGCTCTTGCTTGGCTTTACACATTCACTCCACGTCCAGTTTTCCATTCACTGCATGACCTACTTGCATCTGTTTCTTGTTATGTCTTTCAAGTAATCTTGAATAATTTTCATGGAGTAGATCATGTTGTAGGGACCCCATAAAAGTAACATTTTGTTCTATTGAACCAAGATATTCTTAGACTTAATAAATAATAATGGAAATGGGAAGTGCGAAACACAATATGAAATTTCCATGGAAATAAAGAATAAATCACTCTCATTCAGATTTTCCTTTGGAATTTTCTTCTTTCTTTGTTCCATTTTACCATTAGTTATTTTAGCTCAATTTTATCACATACTCCTTTTCCCTTAAAAAGTTCCTTTTCATGTACTATATTAAACCATTTTTAATAACCAATGTGCTATATAGATGGGCTCATAAAATCAAAACATTTAGAAGAGATGGATAATATATGTGTGTGTGTGTGCGTGCGTGTGTGTGTAGATCAATAGATATAGATAGATAGATAGATAGATAGATAGATAGATAGAGACAGATAGATATAGATATCCTTAATGGTTGGATAATCATAACTCACAGGCATTCATTACTATTCAACAACAGAAAAAGAATAATAGATCTTCAAATATATATAGCATTAAAGAGTAGACCAAACTTCTTTAAGAGAATCCAAAATCACATAATTAAGTCATCTTTAACTAATGCATATTTTGTTTTAGATAACTATATTCACCAAAGATGTCTGTCAAGTCATTTGCCCGATGTTATGGTCCTCTTTGAAAATGGACAAACACAACATCCTGATATTGCACAGTATTGTTATAAATGTAAGAAATACCCAGAAAAACAGAGAACAAAACAGAATTCTAGAAGCAAAGGTTGGGAAGCTCCATGAAGTTCCATATGTATGAGTAAAACCTTTAGGACTGGAAGGTAGAAATCTGAAGGTGAGAAAGGGATGCAGCCATCTGAAAATGTCGCATATTTGAACTCTTGGGCTGATTCACAAAGATGTCTAGTATGCCATGAACCTGATTACTAGCCACATGAACCCATACTTGTTAAAAGTTTCTAATTCAGCCTTTCAGTGCTTCCTCCCATGGGAATACATCTCAAGTTTCAGTGAAAGTTACTCGTGAAATTCAATGAATTTATACAGCCATCTGGAAACTACATAAATTCCTTTAAACAAGATATACCCATAATTCAGATCTATCTTAAATCACAGAACAATAATGTTTGGAGGAATCCTTGGTCTTTATGATCCTTAAAAAGAGAACACGTTCCATGTTGCCCAAATGGCTAAGAACTGTGTTGGAAAATACTTCTTTTTAGGATTATTTTTTTTTGTGCTGGTTTACTTATAACTAATAATAAATGCATGCTGGAAACCTCATCAAAAATCTCACTTCTCAACTCAGGAAGGCTGAACCTTCAGACTAAAACATGTTTCTTTGAGCTCAAGAAGAAAATAAAAGTGTAAAAAGACAGAAATAGTTTGAAGAAAATTTTGTCAAAGATAGAGCAAACTTCTATAGGGTACAGTGGAAAAAGGAAGGAAAAGGAGAAAACTGAATGGGAAAAAAGTAGAAACAAGGCCCAAAAGGACAAGAGTAGCAGAACCAAGAACAAGAGAAAGGAGTGATGTTACCTTTAGGAGTCAACATTTGAATTGGGAGATTCACTGAGTCACTGTGTTCTCACAAGAATGAGGAAGTACCAATCAGTTGGGATGTTTATATTCTAATGCTTTTTTGTGAAGGAAAGTAGCATTGGTATGAACATCTCCTCTCCAAATTTTATGTTTTGGGGATGGATGTGGCCAGGAAGTTGGGTTAAAGATTTTGGTCAATAAATACTTGTGTAATTGACTAAAGTTACCAAGTGCATCAGTTTTGTTACATTCGGTATGTTACCAGCACCCAACCTGAGGTTTCTGAGTACAGGAGACCAAGAAAAATGATTTTAAATCCCCCCCAATACTTGATATCAGCTATCATGTCCTGCTTAAGTCTCTTTGTCAGGCTAAACATGTCCATTTCCTTCAAGTGATCTCCTTGTTCATCATGTTTTGAGCCTTCTTCCTTCCACCCCCCTAGGACTTCTTTTGGTTTCTTTTTAACACTTCCTAAAAAATTGTGATCATAATTAACCACATTAGCAGTACAGGGTACAAAGACACAACTATCTTTCTTATTTTAATCCAAATGGTGTTTTTATAATGCAGCCTAGACCACATTATTTTGTTTTCTTTTTTGTTATATAATATAGTTATTTGTTTTTCTTCTGTCATGTCCAACTCTTGATGACCCCATCTGGGGTTTTCTTCGCAAATATATTGGAGGGATTTCCATTTCCTTCTCCTGCTCATTTTATAGAGCAACTGAGAAAAGCAGGTTTAAGTGAGTGGTCCAGGATCACACAGCTAGTAAATTTCAGAGGCCAGATTTGAACTCAGGATGATGTCTTCCTGACTCCTGGCCCAGCATTCTATCCATTGTGCCATCTAGCTACCAATATTGTTATAATATCCTTGTGAATTATATGTATGTAATACTTTAAATTTTTCCAATGCTTTTCTCACCCTATCCTGTGAGGAAGATACATTGTTTTCCCTATTTTATAGATATAGTAAGTGAGCATCAAGGAAGTGAAGTTAATGACCCATGACCCTATAGAGAATGTCAGGAATATAATTTGATCCCTGGTCTCCTGACTTTTCCCACAGGAGACCTTTATTATTTTCCACTACACCAGGAGTTTCTATATCATTGAATTAAACTTACTGAGGGAAACTAGGTTGTCTTTTACTATCTCCTTATTTCTTTTGGTTGAAAATTTGCCTGTTAATACTCTTCCCAATTAAATCATTCTTTATGCTAGGAAGAAAAAAAATCAAAATATGACACAAGGAATTCTGCCTCCTTTCTGTCGTTTTTCATTATCTGCCAAAACTGATGAAATGGTGAGTTTTGTTTGGTTGCATTATTCTTTAATCAACAGATTAAAAATAACTACAGTGCACTTTTCAGAGAAAGCAGCAACTGACTGGGAAACAACTATCATGAGATATTTAGATTAAAAAATGTACATTTACAATCTGTCCTAGGGTTACTGCAAATTAAGTATAATTTCCCATACCTTCTATGTAAATCTCAAGTGATACAATCCAACTGTACAAATTTATGTTCAGAATGATGATCCCAATCTCTAATTATCAAAGATTCAATTATGCTTGGTGTGCTTAACTTACTAATGTGTGCAAGGAGATTCATAGATCTGTGATTTTTATCAGCAGAGTTTGACAGAAAGTGCATGTTTCTGTTAAGTTAGCCAAAAAGTAGAACTAATATACCTTTACTTTCCAAATGCCCTATCCAATAGAAATTAAACTTGGATTATCCATTTGCAATGTTAGAAGTAATTTTGATCATTGATTACTCTTTCTTGTTTTGCTTATTTTATAATCACATCTTTTATTTCACTTTGTGGTTGCTTACATTTTAAGCAATTTAGCAATTATTAATGCAGGTTTCTACTTAACTTTTTGTCATGAACTTATTCAGTGGTGGTCTTTTCACCTTCTAACATTTCAAAAGCCCTAGCAGTTTGATATTTTATCAGTTTACTTGATTGCAAAAGAAGCCATGATTGCAAGAATAAAAAAAAATGATACTTATAGGTTGCTTTTTTAAAAGCAACAATGTCCAGAGCCACCTCCTTTTCTTATATGGAAAGGATCATAGATAGTATTATTGCATACTCTTCTAAGCCCTGTCCTCATCAAGAGAGAGAGAGAGAGAGAGAGAGAGAGAGAGAGAGAGAGAGAGAGA
>NW_027186349.1:5854000-5862929 GCF_028583685.1 Petaurus breviceps papuanus
AGAGAGAGAGAGAGAGAGAGAGAGAGAGAGAGAGAGAGAGAGAGAGATCACATTTCTACTGTTTCTAGTCTAGAAAATATTTATGATATTAGCCTACCCACATGTTCATATGTCCAGGATATCACTGATGAAAGATGAAAAGGGAATAGATACATTTTCACAGGGGCTTTCTAGAGTAGATTCTAGCTTCACAGTCATTTAATTACCACACAGTTGATTGGACAGTCCATTGACTTAGTTCATCAGTATGTATACCTTGAACAGGCAACAAAAATGTCAGGAAGGCCAAATGTTTCAATATTGACCTATTACTTCTGATGTACAATGAAGAAAATGGCCTTTCTCAGTTTGCCAAGGCAGAGCATTTTTTAAAAAAGATTTCTGGCTCTCATTGATGTACATGTAATTAGATCAGATTATGAGGGATAAGCAAAGATGGTGCTGAAGACTGGAAGATTCTGTGAATATTAGACACCACTGTGCTTACTATTTGCTAATTGTGAAAAAAAATCTTTGCATAAGGAAGCATAATAATAAGGGTGATTCTCAAATCATGTGACACATATATGCATATATGTATGTAAATATATGTGTGCAGGTATACATGTACACATATGCACAACCATTTAAAACTACATATTAAGTGTTAGTGATACAAAGAGAGACAAAAATGATGCTTATAATGATTAAACTCAAAATATTTGCAAGTTTTGTAGTGGATATACTATCAAAGTCCAAATAGCAGGTGGATTTTCCTTTATGTGTTGGATTTCTTCAGATGTTCTGCTGGTAGATGTTATCTGATTGACTTTAGGAAACCCAGTAATCCTGTAGGGATTTCTCAATGAGATTCATGGGTATTCAGCATATGTTATCTTAGAATTCTGCACAGGAAATACTATGCAAGGAATGTGTGTTCCCCAGATTATGACATACAGTTGGTTTGTCAGTCTATTACATTGGTTCATTAGTATGTATACCCTAAATTGGCATTGAACATTTGCAATGAATTTGACCCACATTGGCCTAGGAGAAGGAGATCTGACTATGTCTTAGCTGAGAAGTTTTATGGCATAATCAATTGTTCCAAGCTGCTATCTAACACAAAACTTTTATTATTATTATTACTATTATTATTGATTTGTGGTTGCAAAGTCACAGAACAACCTGCTCTCAAAACAATCAAAAGTACAGATGACCCCAATGATAGTGAGGGGACATACAACAGCAGTAACTGGTGCAGCACATTGTCAAGAATGTCTTTTACAGGAAAAAAGTGGCATAAAAGACATTATCACATATATGTCTAATTAGAAGAAGTGGTGGACCACTCTGCCATAAGAATGACAGATGACTACATGAATAATAAGTGCTGCATTAAAATTAATGAAATTTCTTCATTCTGGAGTATTCAGAGAGAGGCCTCCAGGATGTTGGTTCAATCATAAAATAAAAACAAAAAAACAAAAACCCACAGAATTTCAGAGTTAGACCTCAACCGCCCCATAATTCCACTCCACCCCTTCAAAAAGACCTAGGGAGGATTAATGGAAAAATATGAAATAGAATCACTGAGTGAAAGAAGATATCAATATTTTAAAAGTTTCATTAGTAAATGAAATACTCACATGGATGAGATCTTGGACACCTCAAAGAATCATAGTAATAATAGAGGCAGAATGTCCTAGTAGAAATTGTCAGAGGTTGTGGATTCAAATCTAAGCTCTAACACTTAATGATTGTGTGACCTTGATAAAGTAACTTAATTTCTTTGAGTCTCATTCTCCTCATTTGTAAAATCAAGAAGCTGGATTGGATAATACGTAATGTCTCTCCTAGTTTTCTGAATCTATAATTGTAAACACACCCTCAATTCATGCTAAGTCAACTCTCAAAAAAGATTTTAAAAGGTCTGAAAGTAGATATGCATGGGTTGTTACTTACTCATAATTCACACTCTAGTCATTTCAGACAACAGTTTGTTAGATAGCTAACATTTTCAGAATGAAGACATTAAGGTATAGGGGAAAGAATATTAACTCTGAAATCAGAGAACCTGCATTCTTGATTCTGATGCTCGTCACCTGAATGACCTTTGGAAAGTTACTTATCTAATCTGGACATCCATTTCTTCATCTGTGTAATGATTTGGTTTAGACTAGATAGTTTCAGATGTCTCCTCAAACTATAAATCTGTAATTCTAAATCTCTGAGGAATGAGATGATTTAGTAAAATTAAAATTTTATCTGAAATATAAACATGTATGGATAGCTTTCAAAAACAAATGGAATCATAATTTTTAATCAAAATCTCAAATTACCTCTGGGAGTGATAGCTTCTTTAACATACGCAGTCTTCTTTTAAAAATTAGTGAAGCTGCTGTTTTTTCTTATTTTCAAGACTACATTTTCGTCTACTTTTTTAGTCCCCATCCTCAGTTGTTTGTCTTTGCTACTATACAAAATGAAACCGAGCTTGCCCTACATGCTCCTCCTGGGATCTCAGTGTTTAAGTATGCTACTTAAAGGGGTAGATGTTAACACTAATTATTTGGCATCTTTTAGACACAAGTAACATGTTTTCCTGTGCAACTTGGATTCATCCAGGTTTTTACTGTGACTAGAGCTTTCCTAGTGAAAATTTACAGAGCACTGAAAATAAAAGCCTTCCCTTTTCAATTACATCTCCCCAACACTGAAACAAAGTGGATGCTGACACAGGGGAAATGTAAGATTGCTTGATGTTTTTATTTTACATAACACAGTATAATGAGGGCATTGAATCACATATTGGAGTTGGTTGTGACAATTAATTGCATACGTTTTAATGTGTGATTGCCATATCCTCTTCATTCCTGGGTGATCTGGGAGGGAAGGGAGATGAAATGCTGCTTTTTCATGGAATCAACTCTTGAGAATTAATTTTAAATGAATAAAATAAATTAACAAAATTGTCTGTCAACTAATAGAATTCACTATATAGTAGAAAAGACAATTATCTCTGTCAGATTAGTATAACTTAGTGACCTCAGAGTGGACATCTATTTTATTTAGTATGTTAAGATGAATGTATAGTTTCTTCCTGTTCTTTCAATATTTTCCTGTACTAGCTGAATAGTGTCTTAGTGATAGAAGAAAAGGATTAACTTGAATAAAATCCAGTTAAAATGCAAATGAAATGAATTTCTAGGCAATAAAGCATGCATTAAGCTTGGAACACTAATGATCATAATAGTAAAAAGTCTATGGAATATTTTATGTACCCTTATCTTTTTCATCTTTATACTCATTTAGATGGAAGTCTTCAGATATTCTTAGAGACTTTGCATTTCCATTTGCTACAAACATGATTAATGACTTTATTACTCTATTTTCTCAAGAGATAGCTACTATATATACTTCTGTGCATTCTTTACTGAAAGCAAAATGGGAAGAACCATATCAACCTTCAAAGATTTTCATCCATTTCTAGGGGATTACTGGAATTAAATATTTAGGGCCGCTTATAAATTGGCAATGAGATTTCTCATGGGACTTGGAGAATTCCCCAAATTATTAAAAATAATTGTTATAATTAAACTGTCAAATAGACAACAATATGCGATTAAGGTCTATGGGACTGTGTAGTAATATACAGACAAGATAATTTATTATTCACTCAGTAACTGCTAGGGATGCGATGTGCAAAGGTATCAGCAATAATCATGTATTAGTAGGATGTTACTTTATAGTCTTTCCTTGTAGTGATAGGATGGACCAAATCACCCTTTTTTTTACCCAATACTCCTTCAGGAAAATGCTGTTTTTGAGATGACTGACTGAGGTTAGATAAAATTGTCATAGCCGCAGAGAAATTACAGACATTTCATTTGATCACATATTTAGATGAGAAAAGGAATTCAGTAACTATCTAATGTAACCTAATCATTTCATATGTAACAGGGATTTTATTATTTACTGGCCTCCTGAAATTTGTAGTTCAAAGGAACAAACATTCTCTCTTAGTCCTCTTAGTTTGGGAATATTGAGACCTTTGAGGTGGCAATGAGTCCTTGAAGAGATACATATAATCTTCAAGGGATTCTGAGGAGAAAGGAAACTTCAAGAGTTGAGTCAGACAGAATCATTCACCCATCAAAAATAGGTAAAAGGAGAACAAAAAAGCAAGGTGGGATTGTAGCAGAAAAGGAAGAAACTCGGGGACTCAATATAGACCTGTACAAAAATCTTGGAATAGAAAAACTCAGAATAAAGCTACGGCTGTGACCAGCTCTTCCTGGACTGAAGGAAATTCAAGGGAAAAAAATCTACTCTTAGGAAGAAGATTCTGGGAAGATGGAAAGGTAGGTCAGAAAATTCCAAGCTCTCATGATTTTCACCCACAAAAAAGATAAAATAGTACCTTACTGTGAACAAAGTGTGGGTAAAAATAAATAGGAATAGGGTCATAACAGTGGTATTTGTGGGATAATTTGAGAAGATCAGGAAAAAAATAACCAATCCCAAGACTTAGTTTGGTCCCTATGAAGAATAAACATATCCAGGCTAGGGTCCACTTTAACAAACAGCAGCAAGTTGCTTAGACAAGTGGAAAACCCTGGGATTAGCTGAATTATGAAACTACCTCAGCAACAGCCACAGGAACTTTTACCAACCCCCCCCCCAAAGTGAGGTTAGTTGGGCATCTGGGCCCTGGAAGATCAAGGGAACCTCTGCTGACAAGGATCACCAGACTTGGCTCTACAGAGATGAGTGGGGTGAGGGTGGGAGGGGGAAGGTGGGGTGGGGTGTAGCAGCAAGCACCCTAGCATACCCAGGGTGGCTGCCAACACAGGTTCTTAGATCTGCTTTTCTGAAGGAAAACCACTCAGAATGGTTTAACAGTCTTGCTTTTATCAAACATATGTCATTTACCTAGTTCAGGAGAACAAGGTCAGCACCCCGAACTTCAGAGAATACAGAGGTTACAAACAGACAAAAAATACAGACAGAGAAACAGATAAGCAGATAGACTTCCAGCTGTCTGGCCATTACATCTATACCTAGTCTGTTACCAGAGAGGGAAGCACCAACATCTGGGTTTTCAAAGCTGGGGGGCTCAATGGCTGCCCATAGTCTCATCTGGTCAAATCACATAACTCTAAAATCTCACATCAGGGTATATATAGCCTTCTCCTAGCTAAGAAAATATCCCAACCCTCTTGACCCACTGCCTAATAACAAGGCACCAAGGAATGGACATTCCTGAAAAATAAGCCTCCCGCCAGAGGCTCCACGTGACCACATTCAGCCTATTAGATGGGGAGAGTATATTTTCAAATCAAGGAAGGTTCTCAGAGTCACTTAAGCCTATCAAAGGGCCTAGGGGGAGGGGAGATGTTAAATTCCCATTCCCAAAACAGGGGGGGCAAGAAGGAAAGAGCACATACCTGGTGAGTGCAGAAGAAGTGAAACAGAATGCTCCCTGGCTGTGGGCACTTACAGAAGGTTGGAGGTTTGACTTTGGTTGCAGGCTAGAGTGGAGAAATGAAGATCTAGGGCATGAAGCACCATCTCCCATACCTCAGGGCTAGAGGTGATTAAAAAAATTAAGCTATTACCACAAAAAAATGCACAGGCAAAAGAGAAAGAATCCAACCACAGAAAGCTATTATGGGAAAAAAGAAGCTTGGGGTTCATCCTAAGAGGATAATATTGAAGCAAAGAAACCCCCCTTGTATCCCAAAGAGTAATGTTACATGGTAATCTGCCTAAAATAATCCAGAGAAGATCTTAAAAATGAGTTTAAAATCAAATGACAGAGATGGAGAAAAAAAATTAAAAAAAAAAAGAATAATCCAAGAAAAACAAGAAGATTATGAAAGGAAAGTCAACCAATTAGAAAAGGAGGTCCAAAATCTTAGGAAGAAAATGATGCCTTGAAAATTAGAATTGGGCAAGGTGAAGCCAGCTATATTATAAGAGATCAAGAGATAATTAAACAAAATATGAATAGGGAAAAATAGAAGAGAAAGTGAAACATCTTATAAGAAAAATAACTGATCTCGAGAATAGATCAAGAAGAGAAAACATAAAAACTATTAGATTAACAGAAAGCTATGATCAAAAAAAATATTGATGCAATAAAGAAGAAATAATTTGAGAAAATTGTCCTGAAGGTTGAGAACAAGGAGGAAAAGTTAGAAATAGAAAAACATCCATTGATTGCCACTTGGAAGAGATCCTATGAGGAAAATTCATAGGGATATTATAGTGAAATTCCAACCCCCCCAACTCAAGGATAAAATATTATGAGCAACAAATATGGTACCACAATTAGAATCACACAAGACCTATCAGTGAAGACATTAAAGGACCACAGGTTTTGAAACACTATATGTCAAAGGGAAAAAAAACTGGGGCTCCAGCTGAAACTATCTTACCCAGCAAAGTTAAGCATAATCCTGAATCATAAAAAGGGCATTTGATCAACTGTCAGACTTTCAAAACTTCGTTTAAAAATAAGCTGAATTTAATAGAAGATCTGACCTTCAAAAGCCAAGAGAAATATTAGGTACATACCAAAGGCTGATTACAAGGGACTCGTTAAGGACAGCCTGTTGAGTTTCTATATATGTAAAATGCAAAACATATGTCTAAGATTCTTATTAATAATTTGGTATAGGATAAGAAACATTGGGGTTAACCTGAGTATGATATAAATTTAAAAAGTAAAAACCATTTGGGAAAAACCAAAAAAGTAATTATTTTATAAAAACAAGGTGCAAGAGGAAGAATTTTTTTTTCCCTTTCTTTGTATTTAAGTTCCAATATTGAAGTTTATGATATGTTTTTGGTTCTTTTCTTTATTCTATGTTTGTGCTCTGGTGTTTGACCCTATAAAAAATGTAAATATTTTAAAACAGAAAAAAACCTTTGTAAAGATTATATGTGTGTGAATATAAAATCACCACTCTATAATATAGTTCTTGTTCTCTAATTTGTATTAATTCGTGCTTATTTTTTCATATTATCAAACTGTGTGACCTTTCAATGTTTTTTTACAGTTTCTAAAGATAAATAAATGCTTTACAGGAAGGGAGAAAAAACAAAAGTCTTCTTTTTCCTCAATTTGTCTTTCTACGGCTTCTCCATAAACAGATTCTGAAATGACTTTCTGTTTCTTTACCTTAACATTTTCTGGTAACCTGAATTTTTTCCTCAATCTTAAAAACAGCCAAGAGTTAACTGGAGATAAACATTAATTTAAAAAGAACAGATTGCCAGACCTCCATGAAAATGTTAGGCATTTTCCTAAATGGCATCCTTGAATTATTGATTATTCCAAATTTTCTTTAATATAAACTGTATAAGTCAGTAGAAGAGGGTACCATGTACCTCTGAGCAGCCTTTATGTTACCCCTTGGCAAAACAAGAACATTCAATTATTATAACTGCAGGTGGCTGATTAAAACCCCAGAGACAAAGAGGGAAAGGAAGAAAGAATGCTGATAAATATCTATTGATCTACTGTTGCTCATTATCAACCAGTGTTATCAATACAGGAGGGAAGTGAAGCCACTGGAAGGTAGTATCTTTCCCCATAACACACAGATAGTAAGTTTCAGAGAAAGCATTTGATTACAGGGACTCAGACTTCAGAGCTAGTGCCCTTTCTTTTGTGTCATGATGCCATTTGTATCATCTTTTTATTTCTTTTAAGTAGCATCAGGAAATACTACCTTTTATGAAGTAGTATGCTTTCCATTTATTCCACCCTATCAGACCTGTTCTCATTTCACTCAAAGGCTTTTTTAAAGTCAGAGCTATTTAACATATCCTCTTATAAAATAATGTATTATAATAATAGATCATAAAATAATATGGTCATTATGGTGTAAGTACAGTTCCAGAATCATAAAATGTTAATAAGTGTTCAAGGTCAAGAAAATATAGGTTTGGCTGGGAGTTAAATCTACTGGAGCTGGTATATTATGAGCTGCAATAACCTCTAAAGATTCATCAAGTCTAGTCCATGCCAAGAACAGTATCCCATTTAAATGATTAGTTCTGGATTTTTTTCATGATCACTCTTTATATAGCATATGGTATAGCCTCAATGATTAAAGAAGTAATAAAAGAGTCATTTTTGTCTTACAGCAATGTTGTGTTTATGAGAAGTCAGGTCAAACAACACACAAGCAAAGGACTTTTCAAACTACTACAAAAATAAATGCTCATAGGAATGGATCCAGACATGTATGTACTGAGGCTAGTCCTACAGAATGTAGGGAAAATTAATTGATTCAAATCTGAATAGAAATAGGATGTTTTATAAACATCTGTATAGTAAAAGTTAGCAGGTATCAGGAATAATGGATTTATTGAGTGGGTGGTTCCATCTGTTTCCCAAATCTGCTTTATTCACTAGGTGGCAAACCAGGAGTCATATCTATCTCTGCAATAATAGTGGCATTTTTATTTGCTGACAACTTCCTGAAGGAAAATTTCCTTATCATAACCATTTCTCTACTTCCTAAAAATACTTAGTATGATATTGGGGGACCTAGAGAGCACTTTAATATCTGGAGAGAAGTCAATGCCTTTCATTATCAAGTTCAATTCCTTCTTGCTACAACTGAATTAATTTAGAGGTATTCCATAGAAACATAACCTGTTAGGTAATGATCACATGAAGTGGACAAAGTACTGAACTGAGATTCAAAGAACTTTAGTTCTTGTGTGCTCAGATTTTTACTTTTTGTATATTTCTAATTCATATCACTACCTCTCGAAATCTCTTTTAAAGTTAATGGGTTGGGCTAGAATAGTAGTCACAGATGCTGGCACATAGTAGGTACTTAATAAATACCTGGGCAAATCCTCCTCCTCTTCTTCTCCTCCTTCTCCTCCTTCTCCTCCTTTTCCTCCTTCTCCTCCTCCTCCTCCT
>NW_027186349.1:5863329-5887994 GCF_028583685.1 Petaurus breviceps papuanus
CTTCTTTCTTCTTCTTCTTCTTCTTCTTCTTCTTCTTCTTCTTCTTCTTCTTCTTCTTCTTCTTCTTCTTCTTCTTCTTCTTCTTCTTCTTCTTCCCCCTTTTGTCTTCCACCCTTTTCCCCTTCTTAACCCCCTGCTTCTTCCCTCCCTTTCCTCCTCTCCCTTTCATTTCCCTTAAATAAAATTTCCCCAGGTCTTTGCCTCTCTCACACATACACAGAGCTCCTCTATCCCCCTCCTCCCTTCCCTCCTTCCATATACCTTCCCACTTTGTAATTTAGTCCAATAAAAAAAAATTTGATTCACTTGTAGGCAGAGTTCTTCAAGGATCTCTGCATAATACCTAAGACTACCTCTCCACCATTACCTCTACCTGAATTTTGCCTTTACCAAGGTCTGTTCCCATACATTTAGAAAGAATTATCTTATTGCTATCCCTGATGTTATTCTGTTGTTGCTGTCCTTTGCTTCTCAATTCATTCCCTCCTCCTGAACTTCTGTTTTCTGGTGTGATATAAAAGCAAATAATTTCTTCAGGTCTGACTTTCTAAGAGTGTTTTCAATGCCTCTTCAGCACTGAATCCTCTCCCCCTCCCCCTCCCCCACTCCACATCATTTGTATTTAAGCTTATATTTGCAGGATAGGTTACCTACACTGCACCTTGAGCTGCATTTCTTTTCAGAACATATATGATTTTATTAATTCTCTGTATTTTCTTTTCTGACAAAATTAATGTTGCCTCACCTGTCCAATGTGTTTCTATCTTTTCCTTAATCATTTGACTTGAATCTCCTGACCTTTTCCTTGCTTTCCTTATTTAGAAAAAAAAATCAGAAAGCCAAGAAACATGGGAAAACTTATATAAGCTGACACCAAGAAAAATATTCACAATAGCTACAATAGTGTAAATTGAAGAACAAAAAATAAATAAAAATCAAATGTCTGGTAATTTTAATGACAAAGCTTATTTCCTTAAAAGAGATAAGAAAATGCCCACCCTCTTCCCTCTTTGCAGAGAAGGTAAACAGTTGATTAGGAGTTAAGAAGGAGAATTGAATCATTCCTCAGACACTAGGCTCATAATTTAATCAATCAGACTTGGTTTTCTTATATTTCAACTGAGAATAATAGTAATAGTAGAGTAGCTAGGTGACACCGTGGATAGATTGTTGATCCTGGAGTTAAGAAACTCTCTTTGTGAATTCAAATCTGGCCTCATATAGTTAATAACTGTGTGATACTGGGCAAGTCTCCTTTGCCTCAGCTCCTCAACATGTAAAATGAGATGAAAAAGCAAACCATTCGAGTATTTTTGCCAAGAGAATGCCAAATGAAGTCATGAAGAATCAGCACTAAAAATTGAATGACGACAAACATCACTGGGTTTTGTGAGAATCAACCAAGATAATATATGCAAAGTATTTTGTAAACCTTAAAGTTCCCTAAATATTCCTATTGTAACTAGAGTTCATCAGTGCTTATCTACTTGAAGCTTTGAAGAACTGTAAGACTGATTGAAAATTCAACCCCCTCTTTTGTCTAAGGAAAGGGACAGGGTAGGGGGCTGGGTAAGTGGCAGAAAGAGGAGGCACGTTATGGGAGACAATGCTATCAGAGGAACTAGAGACTGGGGAAGGAGATGAAGCAGGTAGGTAGTTTCCTGTGATCCCTCTATTACAATATTAGCTCCCTGAGAACAGACAATTTCCATTTGTTTTGTTCCTTTACTCTGTACAAAGTCTGCACATAGTGTTTATTAAATTCTTTGACATTCATGCGTTTTAATCAAGCTAATCTCTAAAAAGCTATTAAGATATAATTTTAGTTTACTTATGTATTGTTGTTTTCTATTCATTTCATGTGCTCAAATGCAGCTGAGAATGATTTTATGGTAGGTAAGGTACACAGGGCAAGAAAAATAAATTAGGGGCGGCCAGGTAGTACAGTGAGTAAGAGCACCGGCTCCAGTTTTGGGATGACCTGGAGATCAAATCCCGAGGTCAGACACTTAGCACCCACCCAGAAACACCTGACCGTGTAACCTTGAGCAAGTTACTTAACCCCAATTACTTAGGGGTGGCCAGGGGGCTCAGCAAGTAAAGAGCACCAGCTCCAGTGTTGGGATGACCTGGATCAAATCCGGGCTCAGATATTTAGCACCACACCCAGAAATAACTGGCCTTGTAACCTTTAACAAGTTACTTAACCCGGATTGCTAAAAAAATAAAAATAAATAAATAAATAGATAAATAAACAGATAAATAAATAAATAGATAGATAGATAGATAGATAAATAAATAAATTATCTTCTAATTCCTGAGACTAGCATGTAGAGTTTTGAATTGAACAAAATAAATTTCGAGGGTTTTTTGGTCTGATCCTTCCTGATGCCTTTTGAGGGTTTTTTGGGCAAAGATACTGGATTGGTTTGTCATTTCCTTTTTCAGCTCATTTTGTAGACAAAGAAACTGAAGAAAATAGCATTGTGACTTGCCCAGGGTCACACACAGATTAAATGTTTGTGACCAGTTTTGAATTCAGGAAGCTGAGTCTTCTTGACTCTAGGCCCCATAATCTATTCACAGTACCACCTATTTGCCCCAATTTTATTTTGAAATTTTAGCATGTGTTTATCACGGAAGAGAAATTCAGTAGACGCTCTGTCCAATATGTGAAGTGATGCTTCAGGCATTTCACTCCTTTTCCAATATTCCATCCTTCAAATTGGAGGGAGGGAAGGGGACAGAGAGACACAGAGAGAAGAGACAGACAAAGGAAGAGAATTGAAGAGAGGAAAGGAAGGAAAGAAAAGAAGGCAGGAAAAGAAAGAGAGAGTGAGAAAACAAGATGGGCTTTTCCTGAGGGTCAAGATTGAGGGCATTCACTGATGAAAAAGCCACATCCTGAGGGAGGATCCTGAACAAATGACACTTGTTTCCATCATTCATTTTTCTAAGAATACCAATGACCTAACAAGATGATTGATGTCTTTTTGATGGCCCAGGATGCAGTGGATGACCCTGGCATCTTCAATATCTGATTAAGCTCTAAGCACTCCAGCCCCCATGGCTGTTGAAACAATGTGTTCTCAATCATCCATTCTACTGGAGGAAGTTTTCACATGATTGGAATAGACATCCTTCTATCTCACAGACAGATTTAAGATGTCAGTTACCTTCAAACTAGTTTAGCCCATCTGCTGAGAAAGTTTAATGGGCTGTCCTGAGATGCATACTACAGCTTTGTCGAGCCAAAAGTGGATGAGTAACCTTGAAAAGAGCTCAGCAAGCCCTCACACCAGAGGTACTAGCCCTCACTGAACACCTCATGCACCCATAGTCATCCTGCTTAGTCAAGATGACTTTTTACTCTCTATAGTGTCAAAAGAATATCAAGATGACAACTGGATTTACTATTATTACTACTGCTGCTGCTGCTGCTGCTGCTGCTGCTACTACTACTACTACTACTACTACTATGTAATGGGAATGCAAATTTGGAAGATCTTCCCTGCCCCTAAGCTAAAGTGCACCTGAAGCCTGGGGTGGGAGGCTTGTTTTTCAGTAGATACTTCTTGATTGGCCAGTGAGTCAATAAGGTTGTTACATTCTCTGAGCCAGGAGAAGGCTATATAAGCCCTGATGTGTAGCTTTGTTTTGGGGGCTTACTTTGAGAAGTGTTTTGTGATTTGATCTGGATTCTGGGAAGCCGTTGTCCAGAGCCCCCCTGGCTTTGTAAAACCCAGATGTTGAAACCCAGATGTTGACTGGGTATGGATGTAATGGTTGGACAGTTTGGAAATCTGTCTACTTGATCTGTTTCTGTCTTGATAATTCTGCCTGTATACTTTGAAGTTCAGGGTGCTGACCTTTTTCCCCTGAACAAGGTAAACAATATATGTCTGACTGATTAACGTAAGCTTGTTAACCCATTTTGAGTTGCATTCCTTTAACAAAGCAGTTCTAAGAACCTGTATTGGCAGCAAACCCTGAGGACTCTTGGGGTGCTTGCTGCTACATGCTACTACAGAATATTACATGTGTTGTCAGACAGTTAAAATTTTTCATAACTTTTTTTCCAAACAGATTCTTTTTTTCTATTTTGACTTAAAATACACAATGTGACTTAAAATGTCATCTCTTTCACTAGAAACAGCAGTACCCAGTAGTTTCATTAATATCAGGCTTTTATTGAGCAAATTCTCCAAGTATGGGAGTTCCTCAGTGAATATATATTTGTTAGGTCAATTCCAGCCCTGTAGTGAGCAATTGATTTAATGGAACACTGATCTGGTGGTGACAAGCAAACAAAAGCATTAGCCTACAAATGGAAAATTCCATAGCAGAATCAGGCAAGAGTGGAAAACATAAAACCAACAGCAACAATAAAAATCCCCTCATTTCAGCATTCAAAATCCCCTTGAGCTTACCAGAATTTTGGCAATGTTTTCCAAAATTCTGATATAGAGTTATATCATAATACTACATAAAAATCAAACTTTGGAAAATATGACTTTAAAAAATATTACTTTTCCTAGTTGATCTAATGATCAGAGATTTTAAGGAATTTAGTATCTAAATAAGAATTCAATGAACTATGGAAAGGTAATAATAATGTAGTATTGACCTGATATAACACATTATAGAAAATATGGAATGACTTGCATGAAAAAATGAAGGATGAAATGAGCAAAACCAAAAGAATATTGTATACAATAACAGCAATATTGTTTTAAGAAAAACTTGGAGTGAATAACTCATTTTGACTATTATAAATGCAAAATTAATTGTAAAAGACATATGAAGAAAGATGTCCTCTTCATCCAAAGAACTGATAAATAGAAATATGTAAAGAACAATTTTACATATTATATATATATATATATACACATACAAACATATATATATATATTTGTGTTTAATAGTAAACATATCTAGGGTAGACGTAAGAAAAAAAGGAAAAAAACACATAATATAAATTTAAAAGTAATAGCAAGTTCTACATAATAGATTTACAGTTTCATATGCAAGTATCTTTCTTACTATGCTGCATAATGGAAATCCTTGCTTTATTCCATAAATTAAAAAGAAAATAAATTTGAAAAAAAAGACATTATAGAACTTCTGAGTATAGCACTTTTCAAGTCTGTATCATTATCACTAAAAGACACCGAATGCCTTCTGTATACAATATAATCACCTTGACTCTGTATATTTATAAAATAAAGAGGAACTGAGGTCCAGCTCTAAAAATTAAATGAGGAAAGGCCAAGGTAACTTTGCTACAGGGAATTGAATTTAGAAGTCACTAACTGTATTCACTATCCTTTATCCACTGAAAAACTACAGTAGTCATCACTTAGTAAGCAAGAGAGATTGCTTAACATAGTAAACTATGAGATAATATTCTTCCTTCCTGGGATGGCCCCAACTGCCACCTTGTAGCAACTTATTCAAGGCATATTTCCTTGTTTGGCCCAGGTTTATTTCTGTACTACATACCTCATAAGCAAAAATTGCCAGTTATGTTTCTATCTGCCCTATATACATTATGAAGGATAGATATAGAAACATATAATCCCTTTATAACCTATTCAATTGATATATTTCGTAAGAAGCAGAAGTACAATTGACTTTTCAAACAAATTTTTATTGCTGGTTGTATTTTTTTCTTTATTTGAAAGCTATAGAAACTATAGAATTCAGGAAGCTACTGACCTAACAATTCTATTCTTGAATGATATTTTTTCTTTACATTTTGATGAGGTTGGAAGGGGATATGATAGGGATACGTGCAGATACAGTTACATATACCACTAATATGACCCTTTCAAGCCCTAAAGATCTAAAATAGCATACTTGTTATTTTGAAGTCATTCTATTCCTTTTGAGAGAAATGTTTATTTTTCTCTTACATTAATAGCCAATAATTGAATTAAGATCAGGATTTTTAAAGAAACCCAAAGGTTACTTAGTCTCTGAAGGGCATTGTTGGTGGATGAGATTGCCCAAATCCCTGGGATACATACATGACTTTTGATCCTGGGTGGGAGATGCCACACAACTAGAAAATCTTATAAAGAATGTGATCTTAGGTGAATTTTGCCTCATTGTGTTGCCAAGGTCGTCTGGATAAGAAACAAGTCTTTTTGTCCAAGATTGAGTGATCAGAGTCACCTCCCCAAGTCCTCATTAGAATAGATTCACCTTGGGGTGGCTAGGTGAGTGAATACAGCACCTGGCCTGGAGTCAGGAGGACTTGAGCTCAAATCCGGCCTCAGTCACTTAACACTACACTAGCTGTGTGACCTTGGGAAAGTCACTTAACCCCAATTGCCCTCCAAAAAAAAAAGAATAGGTGCACCTCTCTTCATAATATTCATTCTTCTCATTAATTGTTAAGCAATTAGAATTGATTGTAATCATCAGGAACACCAGATCTTCTAAGAGCATATAAGCATTGAGTGGATTCCATGAATGATCTTTGGTATTTGAGAGTGCCACTGACTCCTTTTAATTATTGCTAGCATAATTAATTAAATTATTAATTGCTCAGAAATTGTCTTTCGAACTTTTTGAATGTGACATTTTTTGTGACTTCTTAATAATAGCTGACATACAGTGCTTTAAGGTTTATGAAATGATTTACAAATAAAACGTGAATTCATCCTCACAACTACCTTGGAAAGAAGGTGCTATAATTATTACTATTTAACAGATGAAAAAAAATGAGGCACACAGTGGTTAAGTGGTTTGTTTATGGTCAGACAGTTAGAACATGTCTGAGATCATATTTGACCTTTGGTTTTCCTAACTCAGGGTACATTACTCACTCAATCTAATATGCCACCTAGCAAACCCTACAATAGCTTACATTTAATTGCATAGGTTTAGTTAACAAATCCTTTCACATAATAAGTTTAAGAGTGAGAAAGCATGCAATTCCTTCTTAAGACCTCTTAGCAGTAATTGATAGCTTCCTGCCCTTAGAGATCAAATAGCCCTATGTGAATGCTAGGGTTTATTATTTGAGATTCACAATAATCTTATAAGAAACTAGGATGAGAAATGGACATCTGGTTATTTATAAACTGTTATTTAGAAAGCTAACTCAGAATCAAGGGTTAAAAATGGTAGAGATCAAAGAAATTAACTAGTAAAGTATACCCACTCTGTGTTTGAGGAAAGTAAGTTGCAGACAGTTAAAGTCAGTAGGACGAGGTGAGCAAGTCTCATAGCCAGGATTCAGATAGAGGTCTATGGAACAGAATTCATCAAAGAATCATGGATTTCCACTTGGAACTCCACAGGTCATCCAATACAATCCTCTCCTTTTTCTTACAATAACTGAGACTTATGTTAGGTGATTCATCCCAGGTCACATAATAGAAGTGAGTAGTGCTGAAATCCTAATCTCACTTCTTTTACTTTTAATCCAACAGTATTTCCAATATTTCATTAAGATTCAATTGTCTGACTTTTAATATTTCAAAACCTTTAAAAATACAAAAAATTTATTGATTACTGTTGGTATATTTAAATATGGATGCGTACAATCTCTCATGCCCAAATTGACTTCCATTTGTGACAAGGGTAGTTTTTAAAAGTATTCTACTAATCTGTTTCAGTTCAAAAATAGTATTGTTAGGTCAGTAAGATATACTAAATTCTGTAGTGTTTTATGTTTCAAATAATTAGAACACAAATAACAAAGATTGGTTTGAAACAAGAGCAAATATAAAATAGAAATCAAGTGTGGTGACTGAGTTTTTTAATGTTATTTCATAGTTCCTTATACTTTGTATTTTTTCATAATATCATGTAAGTGTACATACACATACAAAATATATACATATTCAGTTCTGACATGTCATTATTCGCTGTGAAGCTACAGTTCCCAAAATGAATCCAATAGAGATGCACCACAATTCACATGAACATCTATGGAATCCAGGATATAGTGTGGCACAATGTCATTCAGTTAACAGGTATTGATTAAGCATCAATTATATGTTAAACGTTGTATAGAGCACTGGGGACAAAAGGAAGTTTTTTTGAAAAGTTCTTCCTCTTAAGTAGCTCACAGTCTAATGAAGTAAATGTGGAAATAATGGAAAGAATATTTACCTTGTAGTCACAGGAATTAGTTTCAAATCCTCCCTACTATGTGTACATGCATAGCTAAGCCACTTAAACTTCTTTTTGGTTTCAATATCTCAGCTGCAAAATGAGAGGTTAGACTAAATGGCCTCTGAAGTCCTTTCTGACTTTAGAGCAATGGATCCTGTGGTTGCCTGATTTAATTTAATTTAATTAATTTAGGATTAATGTTAATGAGTAGAGACACAAGTCATTTGGAAGGATAAAAATAAGCAAAACAAAACTAGCATATTTGCTAGAATAGAGGTCTAAAGTTGTAGTCGTATTTGTTTTGGACCTATGATTTCATTCCTACAGCAATCTCCAAATGTGGAAAATTATTCCACTGATAAAGATTGGCAGCTCTTTTCCAATTAGAGAATTGCCTACTTCACCAAAGCTGAGAGACTTTTCCCTTAGGATCTGGTTAGTTTGTTTCAAGAGACTAGATTTGAATCCAGATGTTTTGACTTTCCAAGGTTGATTCCTCCATCTACTATGGCTCTTTCTGCCATCCCCTTAGAGATGTCATAAGGTTGTTAAAGCACTTTTAAGAAGATAAGAAAAATTAGTATTTAAATATTGAAACTAAAATAGCCTAAATTTAGACTGTTCCCATGTTTTCAGTTGATTTAAAAGTTGTCATTTAAAATGATTAAGTGAAAAAATATTGAGATGGTTACATAATCTGTTGGCATACTTTGACCAAGTGAAAATTGACTCAGTCTAAATCAGGTCCTATGGAGAATCACAGATTGGTACAGATAGTGCCAAAAGGGTATAGAAAAAGTTTGAGGGTGTCTCTTTGGGAAGATCTGCTTAAAGACAAACATGGTATACCATAGTATAAAATGTCAATTAATGATTAAAGAATGACTTATTGATGTGCATTCTCTAGTGATATATATTAATGAATGGTTCTTCTTTTCACTGGAATCACAAAAGTCTGCCAAAAATCTATATGCAACATAACTTTAATCACCCTGCTTGGAATAAGACACATTTTCATTCTTTAAAAATAAAAGATTGAAGATGGTTATCAAATATGTGGATTTAGATTTTAAAAAGTTTTCAACAAATATTCATTTGGGGATCAACTTGGGAAAGGGAAGTAATTTATAAGAAGCAATTTACTTTTCCAAATTTATTCTGGATCATTTTATGGATGGTACATAGGTCTGACAAATATTAATTTGTTCATAGAACAACCAGTAAGGATTGCCATTGTATTTAAGTAAAAATAATTTCTGACCATTTAGCGATCAGTGTATAAAATTAGTAATTGTTTTTCACATTTTTAACATTATAGCTGTATAATTAGAAATATCATTTAGTTACAAGTAAGAGCTTTGTCTCAATGAAACTAATTTTCTCCTTTGATTGTATGACCGTATCTATTTATACAAAGCAAAGGAAATAACCCAATTATCTGGAAAATTGAATCAAGTGTCCTATTTACCTCAATAGTTTAGATAAACCAAATGAGGAATATTATTTTTGTTGTTATTGATTGCCTGTTTTATGTACTTTATGTCTTCAAATCAAAATTATGCTGTTTAAATATTGACATTTGCTTTTTTTCTCTACAGATTGGGTAAAATATTCTTCCTAACACAGAGGTATGACCATGTTTTTCCCTTGTTGCCTACCCTTCCCTGTAATTTACACACCTAGCATTTAAGATCCTTCGCAATATGGCTCCAATTTACCTTTTTAAACTTAATTCATATTATTCCCCTTCATGCACTCACTGCACATTCTATCCCAGTTGATGTAATAACTCTTTCCTGAACTCTCAGTTCCATCTCCCCTCCCTTTGCCCTTGCACAAGCTCTCTTGTTCATGGAATGAACTCCCTTCTCATCAGTCTTTTAGAATCTTTTGTGTGCTTAAGCATAGCTCGTTTTAACTTCTAAGAGAAATTTTTTCTGTTTCCTTCCTCCTCCCCAAGTTGTTAGTGGATGATTCTTCCTCGAATTATATTAAATGTATAGAATGTTTGTTCATGTCATGTCTCCCAGTGAGGTATAAACTGTTTTAGCGAAAGGACTTCTTAAATGTTTGCCTGTATTTACAAACCTTTTATACCACCTGTCATTCGTCCTTCTAGAATTCATACAATGTCAAGAGCATGGTCTCCAACATATTGGAGCATTTTTAGAAGCACATGGACAGAATCAACCAGGGTCTATGGGTATGGATGTGTTGTGGTCTATATCATTAGAGCAGAGTGCCTACATTGATTACTTCATACAGTGTCTAAATACTTTGATATGTCAAACTAGATACTACTTACAGAGGATCTACTGTGGTTCATTTAATGGTCCATAGAATCACAGAATGTAGTCAATTCTTGGTAGGAAGTAATAATTAAGATAGGGTTCATGAGAGGGTAACCTATCCAAAAATAGCACAATATATGAAGCTAGATTTGTGAGACACTAATAATGTTCAATTTTGCTTAAGATTACACACACACACACACACACACACACACACACACACACACACACACATTCAGCCTGGGTAATTGCCAATAGGAGGCATGCAGTTGCAGAAGAGTTCTGTGAACAGTACTAGGAACTAGGAATCCCTTCAGGATTACTCCCTTGAATAGTAGCACTAGTCAGAATGCTCTATAGACCCAATGCTGCCAGTGTGAAGGTATAGCCCAAAAGGTGGGACTATCTTTATATACAATGATATCCTAATTAGATAGAAAACTCGGTGGATTTTGGAGTTTGTGTTAGTAATACAGTATATTTGGAGAACATTCTTTAACTCTTTAAATTTCTTTCATATTTACTTTCTCATTTTTATCCTAAAAATAACCAAAACTAACAACATGAGATTGATGGTCAAAAATTACATTCATTTTACAAAGAAGGAAGCTCAGGATCAAATAAATTGCACTATTTTTTTTTTAAGCAATCAGGGTTAAGTAACTTGCTCAAGGTTACACAGCCAGTTATTTCTGGGTGTGGTGCTGAGTGCTTGAGCCCGGGATTCGGTCTCTAGGTCGTCCCAACACTGGAGCCAGTGCTCTTACTGGCTGAGCCACCTGGCCGCCCCTAAGCAATTGGGGTTAAGTAACTTGCTCAAGGTTACACGGCCAGGTGTTTCTGGGTGGGTGCTAAGTGTCTGAGCCCGGGATTCGATCTCCAGGTCTTCTCAACACTGGAGCCGGTGCTCTTACTCGCTGTGCTACCTGGCCGCCCCTACACTATTTTTTTTTTTTTTTTACCAAAGACTCAGAATGTAATCATAATATAACTGCAACTAGAATTCTATTCTCCCCACCCCCTGCCATGCTCTTTCAATGCTCCTTAATTTAAATTCATGAATCAATATTTTTCTTGCACCTGTTTATTCCACATTGATTCTAATGATACAATATATTTAGTTTAATACTCCTGGGTTTTTCATCATAAATAAGTAAATTCTCATAATTCATGGATGTTTCTTTGTTGACTTTTCCAGCTGTATATATTATCAATAGGGATTAAAAAAAAAACCTAGCATTTGATACAGGGGGAACAAACAATATAATCTACCTCATGTGATTAAATTATTGCTTTATTCTCTTATCCATAATACACTCACTAAGGCTCTTCTCCACTCAGGGAATCTAAGGTACATATTTTCCCCCATTATAATCCATTGTGAAGCACTTTCCTTACCCTGCTGTGAATGAGAATTTAAGTGCCATATGCTGTAGAGAATGGGTTAGATCTGCAAAGTGTAGTTCATTATAATTACAAGCACCCTTTCCAAACTTTCCTTGCTGCTATGTGATAGAGTAAGAAGCAAATAAAATAAACAGTGTTTCATTGACCTCTCTCCCTTTAGAGTCTGTTAGCCCATAGACACTAGCTATTCCTAAAATAACCAGGGGCCACCTTAAAACATAAACCTTAATTATCTTAAAAGGATTAATCCTAAACTTGAAAAAGAGGATTTTGAAGATAACAAATAGCTTATTGAATTCAATCCATGTGCTCTTACCCCTGTTGGGTAAAAAAAAGGATAATCTCATGAGAGAAAGATGTGTATGTTTTGAAATGCAAATAAATTCTGTGATGCCTCTCTGAAATGGTAAATTTGGTTATTTTCATTCTGACGTTTGAAATATTCTTTGGATCTTAGTGTGCAATTCAGTTGTCAAAATTTGATTTTCCAGTAGAGAACGTATTTTAATACCATGCTTTAAAAGAATATGTTATATCAAAATCACCACAGGTTCCTTTTTGACTATTCTAGGAAGTTTTAACAGGTAATTTCCTCATAGTGTGTGAAGAGATAGTTACAACCTTAAGTTCAATTAGGATTTTTTGTTTAATTTGTCAGGAGTATTAATTTAGCATAGAGGAATGGGTTTGGAAACCTCCTTTCTTGAATCTGAAGTTTACAGAACAACTAACTTTCCCCCAAATCATCTCTGGAATATGGGAATTTTATTATGACATTTTATTCAAGCAGTTCTGACTCATATAATCCTGGTGTCAAACTTATTGGAAGGAGTTGGGCAAGAAGGATAATGTCTTTGTTATATAATGGTTTAATAAACATCAAGTTACATGGTATATAAAACAATCTCTGTGATTTGCAAATATAGTCCAAACTGTCTGTATCAGTGGGTGGCTATCAGATATGTAGAGTCATGGGGTTTTCATCTGTAATCACAGCAGCTTCTAGTCCATTTCTTGTAGTGCCAAGCATCTAAAATGGGTAGTAATAGGTATTGCAGTGGGAAGGGGCATGCTAGAACCTGGGAGGTAAGAATGAATGGAAAATATTTGCACAAATTCATTTTGGCAAGAACTATGAAGAGTCAGAGGAAGGCCTTTAGTGAAATTGGGGAATATGTTCAATGAAGGATTTATGGAAGAATATGGGAAAGTATCACACAGACTATGGAGGAATGGCTAAATTTTAGTGTGCAGTAATGGAAATGGTTCCCACATTTATAATAATATTGTAGAAACATTGTAACATAAAAATACAGCTAGTGCAGCCACAAAGAGAACTGAAAATCTAAGAGCTGGATGTTAGAGTCATGTGAAAGTCACAAAAATATTAAGACGTATAAGTTAATATCAAGAGTGAGGTACCAATTGACTAATTAGAAACATACAGGGATAGTTGATTAAAGGGAGAGACTATCACACAAATCCACTTGTAAACAGAAAGCTATGGAGTTTATCAGGTATTTTAGAAACAGAAGGAATTAAAGAAAGTGTTATGAAATACCTAGTTAATCAATCAACAAACATTATAAAATGCTTAATATATGCTTATTATTTACTACTAATATTACTATATTATAAAATGGTTTCTATTACTTACACTAAGGCAAGTATTGCAGATACAAAGAAAGGAAGAATGGTTTTTGCCTTCAAAGGAAACAAAATTAAATAATTAGGCACATGATCACTGTCACTCTATCTCTGTCTCTCTACCTCTCTGTCTCTGTCTCTGTTTGTCTTTCTGTCTGTCTCTGTCTCTTTCTCTCTCCCCCCTTCTCTCCACTTATATAGTTTTATCTCTAAAGAGATAGAGCCAATAAATATCAGAGAAATTATAATAAACTTTCCTTAGCATACTCAGTGAATCAACTTCAATATAATAAAAAATGCATGGAGTCATCAGATAGTGGAGAGTTGCATTTGCAAGGGATGCCAGATTCCTTTGTTTATGCCCAACCATATAATCAGGGCGGTCTACAGTCCTGGCAAAACTGACCAGCTCCTGTTGGACCTTCTGTGATATAACATGTCCTGGACAAAGTTCAAAAGGACCAAGGTGACTATGTCACAAAGGACATTATGTCCTTGATAGACTGGTTTAGAATAATCATCTATTTAAACATCATGTTTAAATGTACAAATATTTAATCTTTTGAAGATGAGCCACTCAGTCATCTAAAGTCAATCACTTATAAAGAGAGAACAATTTTCTTCTTAAATAGTATTGACTAAATGGAAACAAAATATTTCACCAGGAGTGCTCACAACACAGAAAACTTGAATAAAACAATTAAACAATTAATTTTCTTTTTCCACTCAATGTGGTTTGGTACTCAGCATGAGTTTGTAAGAACATTAAAGGGATACCTTTTGACATCATTTCATACTGGGTATTAGAAGAATACTATTGACAATAAAATTGCAAATGAAAACCATCATGTTCCCATCCTCTTGCTCTTCCAAAAATAAAGAAAATGAATGTAGTCAAGTGAAAGCAACAGGTATAACTAAGAAAGCTGCCAATAACCTTACAAAATCCATTTTTAATAAGGAGTACACTGAATAGTTGTATAGTTGTAATAATCTTAACTTATCTATGTTTCCACATACCAATGTGATTGACCCTCTTGCCAGCTATCTCTTGTGGTTCACCTCTTTATACTTATGAGCTTCACAGACAACTAATGCAGCAGGAAACATTTACAAAGCTTCCTAGATGATGCAAAATTTGACTTAATTTTTGTGTCTTGTTACTTTTTCCTCTGTCATGCATTTTAGCCTTGTTTGGTCATTAGATTTCCCTGCCCTGCTTTGACTGCTAGTGCCTATAGATTTCTGATCTCCTGTTACCTCACATTTCTTTATATTCTTTAGGATTGAAATATATATATATATGTGTGTGTGTGTGTATGTATGCACATGCACACATACATATACATACATATACACACATACATATATATAATATAAATATATAAATAATATAAATTCTGATGCCACCCCCTCAGTTTCTTGATGATTAACCTAATTCATATTTTCTCCTGTCACATACCTCCTGTATCAGAATTTTCTTGACTGTGTAGTTCTCCAGTTTTCTGCCCCATTTCTCTCCTTCACCGCCATTCATAGTTCTTGCACAATAATAATACTGAATGGCAGTGAATCATTGACTGAGGTCACTTACATGGAGCTACTTCACAGGTACATATTTCCTTGAATTGCTTTGACAAAATCTGCTATTATCTTTAATTATTGCCACTCTCACCTGACAAAGGAATGATTTTGCCTGATGATATATGTAGATATGTTAAAAGTAGAAATTAAAAATAAATTATGGGAGTGGCTAGGTAGTGCAGTGAATAGAGCACCAGCTCTGAAGTCAGGAGGACCTGAGTTCAAATCTTGCCTCAGACATTTAACACTTACTAGCCACTTACTAGCCTTGGGCAAGTTGTTTAACCCCAACTGACCTCCACAAAGCAAAAAATAAAAAAATAAATAAATTATGACCTTTCTTAGAAGAACTTTAATTTATTTTAAAATTTTAAAAAATGTCAAAGTTGAAATAAAGTAGAGCCTGAGAGCTAGTTTCATTGAGACTATTGATTTATTCTTCATATTAATAATTTGGAGATGAGCTCTGGATAAAAGAATAGATGATATGCCTATTGAGTTTGTGAATAACCACAAATCAAGAGTGATAACTTAAATAAAGCAAGACAGAATTCAGATCCAATTCAGATTGGCAACAATGTACTGTAAAGCCAAGGACCAGCAGCTTTCCAGATGATGGCTGCTGTGAACAGCTTTTCAAGATTGTGATTACACAGTATAGTGAACACTCTAATAACAAATCAGAGCAAAACATTCACAGAAAATCAAGGCACAGCATTAACAATCTTACACCTTATCACAGAAAATCAAAATACAGCCTTCACAGCGGCTTATCACTAAGATGGCCACACAGTTTTCACCACAGTCGTCACAGAGTTTTGAACAAAGAACAATAATTTAATAACTCAATCATGGAATCATTCAATCATCATTAAGGAGGTTTGCCTCCTTAAAGGACACAAAGTACAATAGTCAAAGTGCTCTACTCGTGGGGTACACCAAGTTACAAATTAATTGCTTATTCAGTCATCATTCACTATTCAATTATCAGAAAATAAACAAACCCTACACCTCTAGGTCACTAGCAAATTACAATTTCTCATTCAGTATACAGTATCCAAGTAAAGTCTTCTTTCAGCTTGACTTGGGGTAGTCTCTTAGATTCCTTGGATCCCCTTCTATGGTCCCAGCTCCTACCTAGATTCACCAAACTGTTACCTGGGCTCAAAGTCAGACAGCTCTCAGGTGCTTGTCCAGCTTTTCACACATCTTCTGTTGCGTGCTGAAGCTCACAGAGCCCAGTCCACCTTAAATTCTTCACAGTCTCTGTTACCCTGAAGTCGAGGTTTAACAAGGCCACAAACAGGTTCATTCAAAGAACCAGCATCAAAATCATGCTTCCTCAGTTTTTGGCAGCTCTGGCTGGCCCTCAGACTCAGCAGAAGTTTCATCTGGTTCCCAGACTCAAAGTCACCTCATCTAGGTTCTCCAAATAAAAATCATTCTCTCCAGCCTGGGGAGCCTTTCCTTTTCAGCCTTCCTGGTGGCAGCAACTTCTGCCTCCATGAAGCTTGTTCCAAGATCTGTCTTACACAGCAGGGGTTTCTCCTTACACACACACACACACACACACACACACACACACACACACACACACTCGCGCTTGTGAGCGCTCAACATTAGCTCCTTCCTCTTTCAGCCAACACTTCCTGACAACAGGAGTTTATAACTTCTGTTTCTTTAACAGAGGCTTGATTAATTACTCAGTGCTAAGTACATGTTAGCTTTGCCAATACAAAGGGTTCAAATTACATTACTAAAACTAAAAAGATGAAAAATAATTGGAATAAATGTAAATCCTTCCTTGGTTTTAAATAATCAATTGTATAAATATGGGATTTGGACAAACATTTCATATGAAAAATGCCCAATGCATTGCAAGCTCATAGTGAGTGTGCAATGTGATTAAATTGTCTAAAATTCAAATAATGTAAACTTAACTATTAATGGAATATAATTTCCAGTACAAAGAATGATATAGATTGGTTGTGGCTGTCAAATTTTAGAAGGAAAATTAACAAGGTACAATACGAACAGAGGAGGTGATTATGATGATGATGACATTTAAATTTATTTTATAGTAGCATCATTTAGAAGAATTGGGGATTTGGGACCTGCAAAACGAAGTCTTAGTGCAGTCATAATCTTTGTGTTCAAATATGACAGTGCTTATTATAATGTGAGAGAAGGATCAGATTTATTCTGTTCAGATCTTCTGGGAAGAAATAGGACCTTTGGGAAGCAAATTTCTGTGTAATGTAAGCGAAAACTTTCTAACAATTAGAGATATCTAGAATTGATGCCTCCAGGTTAGGTAGTGCCCTATTACTGGATTTTAAATCATTGAATGGCTAATGCTTAGTAATAGAAGAGATAGAGCTCATTACTTTGATAGGACTTGTACTAGATAACCTAAAATGACTTCTGACCCCATACCTCTGATTGATTATCTGTATTTTCTCCTCATACCTTTAATCTAACCATAAATAAGCATTTACCAATCACCCATCATGTGGTACACGCTGCAGATAAAAATAAGAAGTGAATAAGTCTACTGTACACTTGAAAGAACTTCATTCAATAAAAGAAAAAAAACAGATAGTTGACATTTATTGTTATTCAATCATTTATCACTCTTTATGACCACATTTGGGATTTTTTTTTTTGGAAAACTACTGGAGTGGTTTGCCATTTCCTTCCTAAGCTCATTTCACAAATGAGGAATTGAGGCAAAAAGGGTTAAGTGACTTACCAGAGTTCACATAGCTAGTAAGTGTCTAAGGCAAGATATGAACTCAGGAAGATAAGTCTTCTTTACTTTAGGCTTGGTTCTCTATCCACTGTGCCATGTGCCCCCATGCATACATAAACATACACATACATATAAATATATACATATACACACACGTATAGAGGTATATACATTTATATATACATATATATTTATCTTATATATCTATCTGTAAATATACAAACATAAAAATATGTATGTGTGTATAAATACACATGTATAAGTGTATCTGTAGAAAGATTGATCAGCCATAGATACCTCTAACTAAATACAAAATTTGGTGTTCCAAAAGTCTTACTGCAGTTTTAAGTTTTAAATTACAGCTTAAAAAAATGGAGGAGAAAATATTTTTGATCTTGTGTAATAAGCATTTCTGTATCATAAAGTTAAAAGATAAGTTTGAGGCAGATAGCCAAAGAAATTTATATTGTATCATTCAATTCAAAGGAAACTAAGGGATTTATTGAGCAGGGAAAACTATAGATAGACCTGAGTTTTAGGAGCATCACTTTGACAACTCTATGGAGATGGATTGGAGAAACTTGAAGGGACTCCATGAGTTGTAGGGATATCTTAGTGGCAGGCAATAACTTATATTTCCACTTAAAGTGGTCCTACAAAAATTCTGCTTACTATATGCAAGGTACTACAGATTTTAAAAAGCACATTTTTTTTGTTTTATCATCAAGGAATTAGCAATTAATCAATTAGCAAACATTCATTAAATCACTATTAAATGCCAGGTATTTTGCTAGGAAGTGAGAATACAAATGAAACTGTCCCTGACTTTTAGAAGCTTATATTTGACTGGAGGAGCTTATACTTTTCATACTGCTAGGACAATACAATACAGAGAAAAATAAGCCCATGCGTGAAGATTTTAGGAGAAGGGAGAGGACATTAACCATTAAGATGACCAGGAAAGGTTTCCCGATGGCACCTGAGTTGAGTCTTGAAAGAAGTTGGTCCTGTGGAAAGTGGGATGAGGAGGAGAGGAACATGGATAGCAAAAGCAAGGTATACAAATAGTTGACCCAAAGTGCTGAACTGGAATCTGTATGTAGTAGAAACTTCCCTGTGCATAAATGATCTTTTTCATCATCCCTGTCTTTATATATCTTGGAGATCTGAAGAAAGAGCAATTCCCCTGGGCTTTGGCAGTGCAGATTTCTCATCCATAGTTGTGAGGAATCAGGAAACAAGAATCCAAACATCCACAAATAAGATTAAGTAGGGTTCCCTATATCCCCCGAATACTTTTTAATTGTTTCTGTTTGTTAGGAAAATAAGATATTTTAAGATATGGGGATGGTATAGAATGCTTATTTCATAGGGTCACTTAATTTATTTATTTTACAGTGGACATTCCTTGAGTGATAACAGAAAATCTCGGGGCAGAAACATAAGAAAAAACCTTTGCAAATTGCATTTAGCTGATTTATTCTTATTAGCCCATCGATCACATAGTATTTCCCCCACATTTGTCAATTGGAAAGACAGAAACAATGTCTCCCAATACTGAAGTTTTTGTCTTGTTCAACCCTACTCAGCTAGATTGGAAAGTTCATAGAGGATAGATTGCAACAGAGTACTGACACCACTCCAACATGGTAGACTGACCGGTGGTGATTGAAAATAGAGCAGGCCAAAGGAATTGTCTAAGAATGTAATGAAGCATGACTGCAGACATATGGCAAGGATCCCCACTACTGAGATGCAAAAGCATCACAAAATGGGCACGCAGAAGTCAGGAAAGGGGGATCATTGGAAGGAAGAGAAATGTTTCTATTATTTGTATGTTTTTTAAAGTAGTGTTTTAAATTACATGAGACACTCAATAAATTTCATATGTAGAGTCAAGATGTGTAAGTAGCAAGAGGAACAGGTATTTTTTTTTTATACTTAGAGTGTTTTGCTTTTCTATTTACACAAAGATAATTACTTGGGAATAATATTTGTCTTCAAGGAGCTTATAATCTAAGGCAGTTTATCTCTACCTACAGACATGACCCTATGAGAGAAGAAGGAAATGTTTCTGTTTTGGAGCCGGTGCAGCTTGGGGAACAGATAACTCCAAACAAATTTGGAGCATTAGAAAGTACTGTGAAAAAGGAAATTATGCATTTTGGGAGGATTGGAGAAGAATTTGCAGTTGTGTGCTACCCTAGGCTTCATAAACTAATCTACATGGGTTTGCCTAAACTGCTTTGTATATACAGTTAGTCAGACATAAAGTTCAATAAATTCATTCTATACATGCCAGACTGTCACAATAACTACCTTGAACCATCATGACACTGTGACTACTTTCTGGAGTTTAAGTTACTGGTCTTTCCTTTGTTTTCCTTCCAAATTTCAACTTCTAACTGGCATGCTTGCATAAAGAATTAAAAAAAAAGGATATCCACATCCAGAAAAAAGAACTACAGTGTCTGAATGCAGATTGAAGCAAACTACTTTCTCTCTCTCTTTTGTGTTTCATTATGTTTTGTTCCTTTTTTCTTGTCATTTACTCCATTGGTTATAACCCTTCTTTACAACTTGACTAATATTTAATGTGAAGGTATTTATAGAACCTATATCAGATTGCATGCTGCCATGGGTGGGGGGAGATGGAGGAGGAGAAAATTTGGAACTCAAGGGATTATATAATTGAATATTATGGACTAAAAGTAAACAAATAAATTTAAAAAATTAAAAAAAATCCAAAAATATGCATTCCATTTGTAAAGTATTTTCCTCAAAAATAAAACAAGAAATTAGTCATAGTTTTCTTTCCAAATACATTATGAAGATTTCAATGACACAGAAGCAAAGCAAATTCTCTATCTTCCCTCCATACTCTTTACATCTTCTTTCCCTTCCTTTCCACTCTCTTCTACTGTGATGCCCACATCAGTGAGAGGCAGTATGAAACAGAAGACTGCAATGATGGACAAGAGCCAGGAAGGAAGCTTGTCAATACAAGTCAGTTTATTCATTTGAGGGCCAAGACATTTATACATTTTGCAGTAGGGAGGACAAAGCTTTCCCGTTAAAAAATGTTGTAGAGAAACAAAATGTAGCAGACAATGTTGCTTAATCCCTAATAAACATGTTGCTTTTCAGCATCTCCTTTCTGCTTCCTGGTACTTCGCCCCCTTGTGTACCTATTGTTGTCTTGGTCAGCATGGTCTCTTCTCAGGTAGAATGCACCTAACTAGCAATGTTGCAGGAGGCTACTCTGGAGGGATGCTTCCCTGCTTTTTCATCTCATGTGTCATTACTTTATCTATACTGTTCAAGTGGCCAGGGTTTCAGGCACGGTCAGAATGTTCCAAGCCTCCCTTGCCCGGGAAATGAGTAATGGGAAGCGGTGAGTCAACATCCTGAGATACTGAACCTGGAGGGGGAAAGGCTCAAGGGGGTTCTTGGCCTGGATTCACGCCCATGACAGACCCCTCAGAACTAAGCCTCAACGTCGCCCTCTACACTACTGAACCTTACATACCTAGCTTTCAATTTTTCCTGCCTCTCTTCTTTTCTCCCCTGTCCATTCCCATTCAATCCTTTCTTCCTTCCCCTCAGCTCCAAGCTTTGCCCTCCCTTTCTTACAACTCTCCTTTAATCTCCTTTTCTCTTGTTACCTCCCTTTCCCTCACCCCACACCTTTTTCCTGTTACTTCTTTTCTCATGGAGTTATAAGGCCAGGTCATGGTGATTTATAAAGCAAATAGAATCTTTTCCATCTATGTAGAATAATGAATGAATCTGAGACACAAAGCACATTCTCTAAGCAACTGTCCGCTCTTGACCTTGCTACCCATCAGAGTATTCTTTTGCACATTGTTTTCTGCATCTTCATCCCAACTTCCTAACCAGTCAGATAACCCACTGTTTTTTAAAGATCTTAATAACAGTGTAGTTTTATTTCTCATGCTCTGTTTGTGATCCTATTGAGATGATTTTCAGAACATCCAAAGACCTATGAATCTCAGAAGGTGGCCATATGTATCCTTAGTTGAGGGTTTACTTCAGTGTTATATAATGCATGGTACCCTGGCCAGATAGATCTTAATTGTACATTGTGCGGCTTGTTTTTATTCCCAAAGTATTTTCCTCGGTAATTCTCCTACAAAATATTACCTTGACCTTCAAAGACTACACTTTTAGATATTGATTTAAAAGGTAAAAAGCCATCCAATGTGCAGTCAATATTATTTTTAATGAATATAAGAATATCCTAATTCATTTATCCAGGAAATTTGTCTCAAATCAACAAGAATTTATTAAGTGCCTGTTATATGGCAAGGAGTGTAAAATATGTTACTAAGTCTTAGGGATACAAAAGGGAAAAGCCTAATAATCACTGTTCTTATGTAAATTAATCTATTATGGAAAAAACAACATGAATAAATAATAGTAAATGTAATATAATTTGAAGACAGAGAGAGCATTAGTGGCTAATCAATTTATTAAATTCATGATTTTCTATTAAGACAGACTAATGGGGTTTGATGAATGTACAGACCACATGTAGTAAATATTCCATTGTAAAAAAAATATTCAATTATATAAAAAAAAACCTGTCTTATAGTGCTTAAATTGATCTGAGATGTTTGTCATGGTGCTAATAAAAACTTGGAGAAAAAGCCAATTATGGTTTAAGTTGATGCAGAGAAAAGTGATACTTCTATTCTTCAGACTACCCAAGAATCCTCAGGGGTGGTGGTGGGACGATGTAACAGACATGGTCTTGAGGGAATGAGATCAGAGTCAACCACACCATAATATAAGCTTTATATACTAGCAGAAGTATATTGCTTATGACAATTTTAAAGTGTTTTAGATTGTTTAGTCTAAACAAAAATTACACATATGGGTAATTAGTATGATTTTTTTATAGAAAATCTCCATAGTTCTTGATGAAAGAAGGTTCTATAGAACATAATTTGAAATCTATGAATCAATACTGCTCAATTCAACACACATCTATTGATCAATTCACATGTGCAAAGTAGTAGCTTATTGACAATAATGTTATGTAAACAATAAGGATAGATTTTTGACTACAGAAAAATATCCTCTAAAGGCTCAGAAAGGAAGAACACTGATCTCTTCTATTTGGTGTACTATGAATGAAAAACACAGAAAAACAAACAAAAATGTTATATTTCCTTTGTATTAATACATGCAGACAAAAGTATGCATAAGCCCAGAAATTTGAATAACTATATGTAATATCTAGGCAATTTAAAAATCAACTTTCGAATAATTATGCAGAATTTTTGTATCAAATGTCAATTTTTGAATAGTCTTTTAGCTTAGTAAAAGGCATCACAAAATTAAAACAGGCATATCATGCTACAGAAGAGGTTTCTATAGTAACAGAAATACAAAAAAAAAAGAGATTGGGCAAAAAAAAAGTTTGGTCCACAACCTCTATTTAAAATACATATTATATGCCTATATACACACATTAACACATATACATATTCATATATATGAATGCCATTCTGAATTTCAAATTATATTTTCAAATGATATTTTCAGACTATATTTAAAACTGATTTTTAAAATTTTCTTGTTTATGTTATATTTTTTGTGATTCATAATTTCCTTTATTGTAAAAAAATTAAATAATCATGTCCTGGCTGAGAAAAAAAATGTGGTTTATGGTTTAAACAAGCTATTCTGCCTAGTAATATCACTTTTGAAGAATTATTACTATTATTAAGAAGCCTTGGAATCACTGAACATCATGAATTTAGAGTTGAACTCGGCAATCTTAGTTTCAATTTGATTACCTTGGGATTAGGTTTTGGTGACTTTATGATCTGACTTAGTAAAATTGGTTTTGGACTTGGTGACTTTGGGATTGTATGCAAAGGGCTGGGGATCAGATTTGGTGATGCTGAAATAAGATATTGTATTCTTAGAGACTTTGATATCAATTTGATGGCCTTGGGACCAGATTGGTGACATTAGAATAACTGGTCTTAACATCTTTTGATTTAGTAGGCTTAGCAAACTTCATGGTTTTAGACTCAATAACCTTAAACTCAGTGATTCTGACAAGTTTAGATACAAATGTATTGGCTCTGGCATTTAGTATCAACTTTGGGGCCTTGCATGTTTGCCCATGCAGTCATGGGACCATTGCATCTGTCATTGGACTCAGAGATCTTTTCCTTGAGGAGTTTGGTCTTCAGGGGTATTGGCATTTGATCTCTGTTAATGCTTTGATGACTTTTACATTTTTGGGTTATAACTTCTTCAATGCTTTCTTGATGTACTTATTAGCAAATCACATGTTTCTCAGAAACTTGGGATCACGCTGTTTCAGAGATTCATATTTCTGTGACTTAAGTTTCTTGATATAAATTTTGTTTTAATTGTGCAGTTGGTCGTCTTTATACTGTTTGTACTACCAGGCACTCAATGGACCAAAAAAGATTGATATAGAAAAAGAGATAGGTTATTGATTTTCAAAGTCCATATCATTTCAATCATTTAAAGGCATTACAGAATGCCTTCTATATTGGAAACTGAAAGAGTCAAACTTATTGAGCTGTTATAAAAAAATTATTATGCCAAATCTGAATCTGAAAATAAATATTTATATAATTAACAATTGTCAATTGTATTATAAAAAAGAAACAACTGTTTATATAATTACATAACTTTGTAAACTGAAAGAGAACTTTGGTAATCTAACCCTCTCATTTTAAAAAAGTAAAGAAAGTGAGGGTTGCCCCTCAAATTAAAAGAAGAGCTGAATATAAACCCCAGTTGTCCTGACAGAGTTCTTTCCCTTATGTTACTGATAGAATCCT
>NW_027186349.1:5888004-5907625 GCF_028583685.1 Petaurus breviceps papuanus
GTGTGTCCATGTGATGAGATCCCAGTTATTGCCTCTACCTAGGCACTGCCCCCAGATTTATTCCTCATATTTCCCACAGAAACGGCAGGTGTGTCCATGCACTCAACCATAACCACACCCATCTAGTCTCAGACACCCCCACAATACTCAGTCAATCAAAAAGCAGCACCACCAGGATGACTGAACCAGATGTGGACTCCAAAACAATAGAAGGGACTTTCCCAAAGTAGTCACCATCACAGTAATAATAAAGAACTGACCTAGAATGAACTTATGAAGTAGAGAGGCTTATTATGATATCATTATCATACATACCCCTCCAAACAGCCTTTTCTGTATGCATCCTGGGTAATTGCATGCAAGGTACCACTGTGGCAGGGGCCCCTTCACTATCAACTAATCCCCTAACAAACCCCTCTTGCCTTTTTAATATTCACAATTTCTGTTATGTAATTTCATCTCTACCTCATAAAAATCCATCTTGCTTTCTCTGAAGTTGCTGGTTCCTATTGGAACTAAGCCCCCTCCATGAGAAGTGTCAATCTCAATAAATGTCTATACTTGGATTAGAGGTAGTCTTATTCTGAATTCTTTGAGATGGTTCCACCACAGCACATCATGAAACCATAATATTACATTGTAAAATGAATAGAACAAAATTGATTACATTTAATGTGAGAGATGCCATGCAGAAATATTTAATTGCTCTAAAATGTCCCAGAGCATATCTAACTTTAAACAATAGTAAATTCCAGAAACATTTTGTACCAACTAAATTATTTGAAACACAATAACATATTGAATATGATAGAAGCTCATTATTTGTAAAAAGGAAGCTAAGCTAATTATTTATAAAAGAAATAATTTTTTAAAGTGATCATTAATGTCTTTCCCTTTGTAAACCTAAATATTCATGCTATGGACTTAATTAATGTCTTGATGATCCGTTAATTAGGTAGCAAGGGTTTGTCAAGTGCTTTATAGAGAGATTTTCTTTTAAAATCCTTTTTTATGTAGAACATTTTAGTGCTGAAAATGGTTCCTTTTTTGTGTAAAGGAAAAAAGAAATATTTACATCACTAAAAAAGGCTATCCAATAATGCCACTGTTATAGAATAATATTTTTATGGTATAAAGGAGTAGGACAAAAGAAAATTTTGTTTAAAAAAAAAACCTCTTAAATAGGTGTATGAGGAAACATCTTCCATATGAGATTTGAGCATTTTGAGAAAGAAAATTAAATGGGCATAAAAATAAAGAAGCAGATCATCTTGTGTACAATGTAGGATGATACCTTGTGTATATATATAAAGAAATTATCTGGTTTATCAGAAGAAGAAAATTTAAAGAATTACAATTATAAAAAATTGAGTATGAAGGAACAATTCAAAGAAAATCAAACATTGAACCAATTTTAGGACTGAGTTGCAAAAAGTTTTGGTCCATGTTCATTGGCATGTTGCTTTTTATGGCTAATGAGGGTGAAAATAACAGAATGAGGGATCATGCAAATATTTTGAGACTGAGGTATTATTAAAAAAAGAATATGCATTTCACAGAGGAAATCTGGCAATTTTAAGTTGAAATATGATACAGTGTTATGCTGAATTTATCTCATAATCATGAGAGCTAATTGTTACCTTTTCTAGGTGATCATTTAGATCTCCAAAATTAACAAATGCTACAGAGTAGGGCTTACTTTATTGTTTGGTTGATTGTCTACACTTAAGAAGGTGATGGAGAAAATCTTAATGCAGACTAATCTTAAAGGTGTGTTGCATGCATCTGCTTCTTTGTTTCCCCAGACAGCCAATTGTCAACATTTACCAGCACACTCCTGAAGGTAAATCACAGGAGATTTTTATTTAAGCCACTGTAGCATATGAGAGGTATAGGAGACAGACAAGGAGACTGTGATTGAAGGTTGGCATGGCAAGAAAAGTAAAAACAGCAGGGGGCAGTAGTTTTTTGGAGTTATTAATCGAAAAAAAAATCTTAAAAAGCACAGCTGGCTAGGTTAGCTTACCTTGCCCAGGAAGTCAACCTGAGCTTTTTGATCTGAGATACATTTGCTTGGACAATGTAGCATCTGGTAAGCAAAGACTGGAGTGTTCTTCCTAACCCAGATGGTTAGGAAGATGGTTAGGATATGTACTCCTTTGTAAGAGCGGCTCTGTTACTTAAAAGAAATTGATATTAATATTAAGATACAACATTTTTAAAATGTCTTCTTAATAAGTTGAATTTGTAAAAGCCATATTTCAGTACAGAAGAGGATTTGTTAGCAGAGAAATGGTTTTATATGGAATGGACTCAATTCAATAAACATTTATTAAATAACTACTTATGTACACTAGATTTACAATTGAGGAGCGAAAGACAGTCCTTGCCCTCAAGAAGTTTATAATGTAATTGGGGGTGAGGCACACAAAAGGAGGCCAGAAAGATAGTGGGTTGGGGAGGGAGAGGTAGCATGGGCCATCTTTTTCAGTAAAATTGGAAGGGACGGAGGTGGGGGGGGGGGCAGGAGATTCAGAGTGGAATGGGCTGACAGTGTAATTTCTGCCTTCAGTAACTGAAGGTTTGTGGAGGAGTTCAGGGCTTAAGCCAGTCCAATGTGAGAGGCCAGGAGATTGAGGAAGATGGTATTAATCACTGTCGGAGTTAGCAGTAGTTGTTGAAGTTTGAATTGATGACTTTATCTTGGGGTAGGAAGGAGTGTTACCTTGTTCAGTGAAATTGAAACTAGGCAGAGCAACAGATGTAGAGTGAAAAAAAAAGTAGATATTATTGATATAACTGTAATACTTTATCGACAAATGATAACAAATCTTCTTGCATAGAATTGCAGAGGGCAGCTAAACATTATAGTGAATAGAATGCTCAGCCTCAAGTAAAAAAAGACAACTCCTGAATTTTAATCTGGCTTCAAACAATAGCTGTGTTTCCCTAGGCAAGTCACTTAACCCTGTTTGCCTCATTTTCCTCATCTAAAAAATGAGCTGAAGAAGGAAATGGCAAACCATGTCAGTATCTTTGCCAAGAAAATTTCAAATAAAGGTCACAAACAGTCATAAAAAGTGAGTTGCATATACTTTCCTCCCTCATGTCCTATCAGGTTCTTGTGTGTACCTTCTTTCTCCTGTGGATCTTTTTAAAACAAATTATGTGATTTATTTACATTATAAAAATTAATGTATAAATATTTTCTTCCTAGAAATACTCTAAACTAGGATACTATGAAAGACGTTAATATGTAGACTTTGCAAAGAGAGAATGCTCTCCTATGTGCACTGAAGCAGCCATAATCTCCCTCAGTGGGACCTGAGACTTCATTTTGATTATGCGAAAACTAAGACCAAGAGTAGTAGTGAGGTTGAGAGGGAATAGCCCTGAAACGCCAAGTTGGAAGACAGAGGGTGCAATGCCACATCTACTTATATAGTTCAGTGAGCAAGTAAATTGACCTCTCCAGGACCCTTGTGGCCTACTTGGTGTCTAAAGGAACTCACCACTAAAAATGGTTGAGCATCACAAGTCCCGTGCTTGCGACAACATATTTTTTTCTAGTCTTGGCAAAACCATACCACATTACCTGACACACTAAAAAATGGTCTATTGAGGGGGGGGCAGAGTCAAGATAGAGGAGTGGAAGCATGACCTCCAAACAGCTCTGTCTTCCACATTCCCCTATCAATGTAAAAAGGGGACTCTTAACAAACTTTGGAGCTGCAGAACCCACAAAAATGACACAGAGAAACTAACCTCCCACGGAGGACAGCCAGGCAGGCCAACAGGAATCGGCCAGCGCAGCTCTCTGGGAGCTGAGCCCATGCCCATGATCCAGAGGTTTTAGCCCCAGGACGGGCCTGACCAGCTGCTGGCCAGAGGGACTCTAGATCAACAGCAGCTGTGGCTGTTTCCAGAATTATCAACACAAAGAAGCAAAGGACAAAGTGAGAGGTCAGTGCAGTCTGGACTTTGGCATCCAGTAAGTAGGAGTGCATGGCCTGTGCCTATGGGGTGAGAAGCCACTGAGATGCCAGCACAGCCAGCCAGCACCACATGACAGCTTCAGTTTCTGGCCTGCAGAGTGTAGGGGGACCAAGCAACCACTCTGAGAGGTAATTGCTCTTGCTTTAACCTGCTTGGATGTGGATTGCAGTCTAGGGTGGAGATCCTGGTGTGTGTGTCCAGCTTGGCAGAGTGTGTGGAGGCTTCAGAGAGGGTACCCATCTAATACCAACAGCAGCTGAGAAAACCCCAGTGTTTGGGATGAAAGCTCCCCTGTCTGGTGGCAGAGTCCTACTGTGGCAAAAAGCCCAGGGATCAAGTGACTGAGGGGCAACATGACCAGGCAAAGGAAACAAAGCAGACAGAACATTCCAACGTTAGGCTCCTATTTTGGGGACAAAAAGGAGCAAAGCATGGAACAGCAGGAAGACAGTGAAGTTAGAACTCCTGCACCAAAAGCTTCAAAGGAAAATATGAGCTGGCTACAGGTCGTAGAAGACCTTAAGAAGGAGATAAGAAAAGTGGAGGAAAAATTGGGAAGAGAAATGAGAACAATGCAAGAAAATTATGAACTGAGAGTCAACAGCCTGACTGAGGAAAATAACACCTTAAAAAATAGACTAACTCAAAATGCAAAAGTGGCTCAGAAAAGGCAATGAGGAGAATACCTTAAAAAGCTGAATATGCCAGATGGAAAAAGAATCTCAAAAGCTCACTGAGGAGAATCATTGCTTCAGAATTAGATTGGAGCAAAGGGAAGCTAATCACTTTATGAGGAATCAAGATAACTGTTAAAATATCCAAACAAATGAAAGAATAGAAAGCAATGTGAAATACCTCATGGGAAAAACCACTGACCTGGAAAATAGATCCAGGAGAGAGAATTTAAAAATTATTGGACTACCTGAAAGCCATGATCAAAGTAAGAATCTAGAAATCATCCTCCAGGAAGTTCTCAAAGAAATCTGCCCTGATAGTTTTGAAACAGAGGGCAAAATAGAGGTTGAAAGAATCCACCAATCAACTCCTGAAAAAGATCCCCCCCAAAAACCTCCTAGGAATATTGTAGTCAGATTCTGGAATTCTCAGATAAAGAAGAGAATATTACAAGCAGCCAGGAATAAACAATTTGAATATTGTAGAAAGACAATCAGAAAAATCCAGGATCTGGCAGCTTCTACACTGAGGGATCAAAGGGCTTAGAATTTGATATTCTGGAGGTCAAAGGAGCTGGGATTAAAACCAAGAATCACCTACCCAGCAAAACTGAGTGTCATGTTTCAGGGGAAAATATGGTAATCAGTGGAATAGAGGACTTTCAAGCATTCTTGGTGAAAAAACCAGAGTTGAATAGGAAATTTGACATTCAGATACAAGAAGCAAGAGAAGCATGAGAAGGTAAACAGGGAAAAGATATCATAAGGAATTTATCAAAGTTCTATTCATATGCCCATATCCCCTCATATATAGAAAAAAAAAAAAATATATATATATATATATATATATATATATATATTTCTAATCCTTTCAACTACTGAGAAAAGTTTCATAAGTTACAATTATTATTTTTCCATGTAGGAATGTTAATAGTTTAACTTTGATAAGTCCTTTATGATTTCTTTTCGCTGTTTACCTTCTTATGTTTCTCTTCTTGTATCTTTATGTCAACTTTTCTACTCAGCTCTGGATATTTTTCATCAAGAATGCTTGAAAGTCCTTTATTCCATTGAATGAATATAATAGAAATGTGATACTCAGTTTTGCTGGGTAGGTGATTATTGGTTTCTATCCCAGCTCCTTTGACCTCTGCTATATCATATTCTAAGCCCTTTGATCCCTCAGTGTACAAGCTGCCAGATCCTGTGTTATCCTGATTGTGTTTCCACAATATTCAAATTGTTTCTTCCTGGCTTCTTGTAATATTTTCTCCTTGATCTGGGAAATCTGGAACTTGGCTATAATATTCCTTGGAGGTTTCTTTTGGGGATCTTTTTAGTAGGTGATCTATGGATTCTTTCAACCTCCATTTTGCCCTATGGTTCTAAAACATCAGGACAATTTTCCTTGAGCATTTCTTGGAGGATTGTTTCTATGTTCTTTTATTGATTCTGGCTTCAAGTAATCTAATAATTTTTAAATTATCTCTCCTGGATCTATTTTCCAAGTCTGTGGTTTTTTTCAATGAGATATTTCACATTGCCCTCTATTTTTTCATTTGTTTCGGTCTGTTTAATAGTATCTTGATTTCTCACAAAGTCACTAGCTTCCATTTGCTCTAATCTGATTCTGAAGGAATGATTCTCTTCAGTGAGCTTTTGAGATTCTTTTTCCAGCTGGCAAATTTGGCTTTTTAAGGCATTCTTCTCCTCATTGGCTTTTTGAGCCTCTTTGGCCATTTGAGTTAGTCTATTTTTAAGGTGTTATTTTCTTCAGTCAGGTTGTTGATTCTCATTTTATAATTTTCTTGCATCATTCTCATTTCTCTTACCAATTTTTCATCCACTTATTTTTTATGGTTTTCAAAATACTTCTTAAGCTCCTCTATGGCCTCTAAGCAGCATATTCTTTTCTTGGAAACTTCTGGAGCAGCTGTTCTGACTTCTCTATCTTCCTCCTGTTCCTTGCCCTGATCATTTTTGTCCCCCAAAAAGGAGTCTGATGTTAGATTACTGTGCTTGCCTTGCTTCCTTTGCTTGCTCATGTTGCCACTCTATTACTTGACTTTTGAATTTTTTGCCACAGTAGAACTCTGCTACTAGAGGGGGGACCTTTGTCCCAATTGCTGGATTTTTTTCAGCTGCTAGAGCTTTTAGTTGGGTGCCTTCTCTGAAGCTTCCCTATGTACTATCAAACTGGTCACACACCCCAGGACATCCACTCTAGACCACAATCCAGATCCAAGCAGGTTAAAGAAAGAGCAATTACCCCTCAGAATGATTGCTTGGTTCCCCTACACTCTGCAGGCCAGGAGCTCTGAAGCAGCCACAGGTTGGAAGCTGCACAGCCACGACACCTCAGCAAAGGCTGACCAGACTCCTGAATTCCCAGGTCCCAAAGTCCACACTGCACTCTCTCTTTGTCCTTAGGATCTATGGTTTGGTAATTCTGCAAACTGCCACAGCTGCTAGTGATCTGAAGTCCCTCCTGCTGGTAGCCGGTTGTGGCCTCCCTTAGGCTAAATCCTCTGGCTCAGTTGGGGCTAAGCTTTGCTCCCAGAGTGCTGTGCTGGCTGCTTCCTGCTGGCCTGTTGGGCTGTGCTCAGAGGGAGGTTAGCTTCTCTGTGTCATTTTGTGGGTTCTGTAACTCCAAAGTTTGTTCAGTCACCTTTTTCATGAATTGGAGGAGGTGGAAGCAGGAGTCCCCTGGAAGTCCTGTTTCTGCTCTGCCATCTTGACTCCACCCCAGGTTATGAATATATTTTTACTAAAGTCAAGCAGAATCCCTAAAATCATTTAAGATATGGGTATGGTGTATAAAACTGTAACAGCTTTTCAATGCTAAAGTTAAAATGTATATGTTTCTGTACACTGCCCCATTCCACCTAGCAGCAGGGCAAGCTCTGCCCCCAGCACCAGCTGGTGGGCCTTCAGCTCAGTGGACAGGGGCTGGGAGAAAGGCTACCTGGGGCTCACATACCACCTCGGATCTGGGGGGGCCTCCTCCATGACATCCAGCCTGATCTCCAGACCCAGAATCCTTCTTCCAGTCTCCCTGATGCAGAATAGGTTGTGTCCACAGGGGCTCCCCTTGCAGCCAGGCTGTACCTCCACTAGGGTTCCTTCCATCCCCATGAGAAGCAGGAGCAGATGCTGCTCTGAGGCCAGCAAGAGCCTGCAGCTGGAGAGTTGGCCATTCACAGAGCCCGACAGCACTAGGCGCCTGTCTCCTAAGGGTCTCTGTCTGCTTCACTGAGATGGAGCTGCGCACCCTGAGACACTGCACAGGAATGGGGGTGGTGTGATGGGAGAAAGCCCGGGGGCAGCGAGGCTCAAGAAGGTAGGGGGCTGAGGAAAGAGAAGGAAGGGGGAGGGGGCAGGAAGAAGAGCAGAAGGAGAATGGGAAGAAAAGAGGAAGTAGAGGGGAGAAGTGGAGGAGAAGCAAGGAAAGGAGGGACAAGTGGAGGAGAAGAGTGGAGGGGGGGAAGAAGAGGAATAGAGAGGAGGAGGAGAAGGAGGGAAGGAGAATTGAAGGTGGGAAGGAGGAGGGGAAAGGGAGAAGCTCTCTTGCAGATTTTGAATACATTAGTGGAAGAGTATGAGCCATGAATATATGTGGAATGTAATGTTTATTCATGTATTTTCTTATTAAAAAGTGACTATGATGGTCTCATTTCTTTTTCTTATGGCTAAGTAAATGATTATGCTTAAGATCTAAACGTGTCATTATTTTGAGAGGCTGGTTACATAAATAGAAATATTTGAAGGGGCTGACTTAAGAGGTAGACTGGTGATCACAGGGAATATAATTCCCCTCAACAGGAATATCCCTAGGGCCCTCAGTGTATAACTATATCTGGGTACTTTACCTGCCATTGTGAAAGGAAGATGGAATAAGTGGACTATACTTAGAAAGCAGGTTGGTATGTGCATATTCCGATTGGTTGTATGAACTCCCTAGGCATATAATGATCACACCCATCACTTGTATTACACTAAATGTCTAGTAAATACATGTACAATTTGTGAAATAATCTTTACTTAAAAAGGAGTTTACATTCTAATGAAAGAAAGAGGAAATATGTGTTTATGTTCGAAGGGAATGAATATTAATAAATATAAATTAAATAAAAGTGATTTTGGAGGGAGGACATTAGTACATGGGGGCAATTGGAAAAGCTTCATGTAGAACGTGGTTCTTGAGTTGAATATTGAGGGAAGATAGGTGAATTAAAGGTGAATGTGTGGGAGGACTGCCTTACAGGCAGGGCAGTGCCCAGTTTAAAGGCACAAAGATGGCAAATGGAGAATAATGTGTGAAGAATAAAGGCCAGACTGGATCGTTTTCAAAGTGTATGAGGCTTAAAACATAGGGTGGTATCAGGTTATGAGGAATTGTTTGTAAAGTGCTTTAAAAGCTAAAAAAGGAGTTCATATGTTACACAATGATGATCAGAGTAAACACTACTAAATTTAGATACTATTTTGTGATGAAATGTATCTTGTTTGTATTATGATAGATAGACAGGCATCTTAAAGAGATAGTACATTAGTGTCTGAGTTAGACAAGCAATATGGAACAGACTGGGTGCAAAATTGAATATGAGAAATACTGAATTTGGGAAATTGTGCAGCGTTTAAATAATCTTGAATGCCTCATTGTTCCATCAGTCTATATTTTTTAACATTTATGTTAAGTAATCCAGTGATGTTACAGGTCTGAGAATCAAAGAACACAATCAGCAAGGGTCAAAGAAAGATATAAGAGCCATTTAAGTAGGCTGCAACATAGTGTCAACTGTAATATGAGTACAAGAGGGAGGAAATACAGAAATCGTAAAGTTTTAGGAGGGAGGAAACTTTAAGATCATCTAATCCAATTGTACCATTTAAAATGCATAAAATGAAGTTCAGAGAACTTATGTAATTAAAACTTTAACTTTGTCCTATGACTCAAAATTTATTATTCTTTATCCTCTAAAATTATCAAGGTCAAGGATGAGCAAATGAACCATGAATGAATGATTGAATAAATGAATGGGAAAAACAAAACATTTACTAAGTGCTTACTATTTGCCAGTTACCTTGCTAAGCAAGGGGATACAAATACAAACACAACATAACATTTCCCTTCAAGAAGGTTATATTCTAATATGGGGAAACAACATTTCAATTGGATTGGTGCTCAGGGAAAGTTACATTCAAATCCACAGGAGTGTTGAATGGATCCATAGAATAAGCAACTATTAGCAGAAGCAATATTTGTATTGATTTGAATATAGTTCTTAGAGCAAAGACAGTAAAAGTGGGGTAGGGGACAAAGATGTCTGTGAAGTATAATTGGGTACTTAGGGCCTTGCTAGATTAGTTGAGTTCTCAGGACAACAGAGACTCCTGGTAGGAGATGGAGGGCTGGTGGGGAGACTGTACTACAATAGCATCAGTGTCAGAATGACATGGAAAGAAAATATCTGTGAAATACAATATCGACTATGACTGGTAGAAGGTGAAAGTCAGCTGGATGGCCCTGGTGCTACCTGATTGTACATCAAGACCAAACCTGTGAATTAGCTACATAATTTATGGAAGATTTATGGAAATAGGCAGGAATGGTTCATTATGAGAAGTTGTGGTTGGATTACAATCTACATTGGTAAAATGATTGCAGTATTGTTGAAATCAGGGATTGAATGTTATATAGCACTTTTAGGATTATGACGCATTTTGCTCAGAACATCCAATAATTAAGATTCCATAGCACCATAAATTCAGTGATGGGGGAGACCTTAGATCATTTACCCAGATGCACTCATTTGATAGTTCAGTAAATTAAAGGCCAAAAACTTTAAGCGACTTATCTGAGGTCATATAAGCAGGAACTAACAGACATGTAAACTTCTACTTTATTTAGTAAGTCTCTGATACCTACTAATAACTTTGACAAGAATTATGCCATTTACAAAAGATTATTTTTTTCATTTGAGATGCACAACCTGTTCATATTATAATCAAAATATTCCTAAAAAGTGCCCTCTACACTATATATTCATGACACATTTTTAGACTGTGTTTCATGGGGATCTTCCCACACAACTCCAGCTGTCAAAAAAAAAACAGGCATTTCATCCTGTGTGGGAGTGTTGTCTGACAGCTTAATGGATAAATGACATATTTAAACAATTTTGCTGTATTAAAGAGGTTTGTCTAAAGTGTTTTGGGGTAACTTTGTTCCCTATAGAAAATGACATATTTTAGATACTCAAAGCTGATGTTACTCATTTAACATGTCAGCTACAGTTTCTGAAACTACACCAATCAAAAATCTTACTGCTGCAACTAGATATAGTTCCTTTCAATTTCTGCTTATCAGTTCTGATTCTTTAGGAGGTAAGCAGTTTTAAAAAAAATAGTTGTCACTAATTCATATATTATTTAAAGCTACTGGTTATTTTATTAGGTAAAATCCCAGCAATAGACTGTTTTCTGAAACCTAGCCTAGCTAAGGACAGCCTAACTAATCACTAAGTGCCTGGTGTGAAGGCAGCAAAATCTTTTGCCACTGGAAGCTAGGAGACAAAGAGAAACACAACAGTGGTGAGAAGCACTGTTAGGCATTCCCTGTGACAATAGCAGTGTTACAGAAAAGGAACACAGTTTCTAAGCATCACACTGAGTTGGGAAAGTCTAAAAATATTAATAACTATTGATGTTCCAAATGGGACATCTTTGTCCGATAATCAAGTATATATATATATGATTGAACTGAATATCAATATTTATATTTTTTCTACAAGTGAGACCTGAAAATTTGAGGCCATTGCAGCAAAACAAAAAAGTGACTAATAGTTTTTTCTTTGTTTGTTTTTTTCCCCCCTTGGAAAACCAAATGAAATAATTGGAAGAGTTAGTTTTATTGCTTCTAAATTCAACCAGAAATATAATTTATTGAGAAATTACATCATTTTGATTCATAGCTCACATGATGAGCATAGACAAAAGACCATGATGAAGATAATTGCATTTTACATATCACCATCTGTTCCAAAGGATGAATAGGTAGAGAACTTCCGTGAACTACTCATTAAGACCTTCCAAATCAAAGCAACACTTGCCTTCATACTAAAGGACATCACTTTGAAGTAGAGAAGGTGGGGGAAATATTTGGGAAAACACAACTCATTATCAAATAAAATAATGAAGGAAGACACTGGAGAAGATTCAAATCTATTTGCATATTTAAAGTAAAAATAAACAAGTGCTGAGCACAGCAACCATTGAAAAGATTTTTTTAAGTGGAATCCATTGTAGTTTCAGATAGTAAATAATTGCTTCTCATTGTTGTCATTTTAGTCAATTCTGACTCTTTGTGACCCCATTTTTTTCTATAAAGGTGCTGGATTGGATTACCATTTCCTTCTCAAATTCATTTTACAGATTAGGAAACTGAGGCAAATGGGCTTAAGTGATAGGGTCACACAGATAATAAGTATCTGAAGTCAGATTTTAATTCTGATATTCCTGACTCTAGGCATAATTTTCTATCCACTATGCTACATAGCTTTCCAGATAACTGCTTACCAATGTGCTTATCATTTCCAAATCATCTGCCTGCATATAATTAATCAACTAGTTATAGTAATCATCATGAACAACAGCTAATTGGAAAAAAATAGATATTTTTAAAGTTGATAGACTACCAAAATTAGGTCCATACTTACCTACCAAAATAAGATATCAGTTCAGAAAAATGGATAAAGAAATAGACATGAAGTGAAACTTTCACTATTTTCTGCAAAAGTTTAAGCATTTTGAACAATTTGCACAAAGATGAAGCTAAAATATCCTAGAAATTGCTTTCATGAGTAAACATTATGGCCTTGCCAGGTAGCAACATACCTGCAGTTAAGGACAAAAGTGACTTGCAAAAATTTGCAGATGAAGTAAAATCATATTATACAATATACTACTTCATAAAATGTTTTTAAAAATGTGTAGTTGAAAAAATAGTTCAAGGAAAACTTCAACCCTAACACGTCAGATGTTTCTGAGAGTATTTAAAAATAAAATTGGAAGAAGGGTAAAATGAAAAATTGAAAAAAAATCTGTCAATATTTCTATTATAAAATATTATTTTCCCCCACTAATGAAAGTAGGACTTTGGGACTAAAAATCATGGTTCCTAATTATAAGGAAGTAAAAATATTACTAGATTAAGTAATTGGAAGCACACTTATTTAAGACTCTTAAACACAGAGGTGACCATCATTCAGTAAACTCACTTTTACTAAGTGTCAGGCACTGTGAGACTTAGTAGATGGTGACAAAATTGCATGGACATTACAAAATTGATTTAACAATTTATTTGAAAGAGGGGAAGCTATTAAACAATTGGGAAAACTAGTTTTTATTAGTACAAAAAAGTGATTTGAGAGCATATCAATAGCTACAATAAACTCACTTGCTTGACTATAAAATCTTTATGAGATCAATCTAAACATGTGTTGAAGCCATCCTTGAAGGAGAGGAATAAGCAAGCAGGCTGACATTGAAAAGCTACATTCTATAGCAAACCAATTGCTTTGGATTCAGTCAATCAATTGAAAAATATTTCCTTCAAAGAAGTTGTTTCCACAGAATTGTTAAAATCAGTCACCTCTATTGGTGATCAATACACCAACAGAAATAACTTTGATTATTTTCTGATTGTTAGTATCAAGAAGACCCAAAGACAACTAAAATATGTTCATTAGAATTATTCCATTGCCTTGTTTTACTTAATCCATAATACTCAACATATTTTTGTGGTAGTTTCTCATTAAGTTCTCATGACAAAATTTGATCGAACATTTTCTGATCAATGAGCACTCACTTTGTTTCTAGGGTTTTTGTCTGTTTTTTTTTTTCAGCATAAATGTGATTTTATAAATATGTTGGTAGAATAAATCTTTTTTTCTGTTTAAATGAATATTTAATATAAAACATGTTTAAATAATTTATTTAAATGATGAAAGGAAGCACACTACTTTTAGAAATTAAAATTTTACTTGAAAGGATGAGAGTCAATCCCCAAATGATTCCATATTTATATCAAAGTAAAAATACATGTAACGTTAGTGTAGTTTGCATTGTTTGTCATGTAGCCTTCCTTTCTTCTACCCCTTCCTAATAAAGTAAGGAACTCATCAGCAATTTAATCTTCTAAGACAAGATTCATTACTACTAAATTCTGGACAGCAGCCAATGAGCACAATAGTGAAGAAATATCAAGATATTCACAAATCCAGCTTCAGTTTATAACCTCAGTCAACCAAATGACTAGTAATTAAAAATTAGACACCAATTACAATATTGATAACCACTTAATAGTAATGCTAACTTAATTCAAATATATGTTTCCTCAAATGGAGAATAACTCTTCTCTTCAAGTTCTGTTCCAGTGTCTCATTATGGTTTGGAATAGCCCTTAATGGACAATGACTTTAGCAATAATTTTCAAGTTCTTAATGAGTTTTGGCAGTTCTTGTCAAACTAGAGAGGGTGAAAGTATGATCCCAATGATTGACTCTTTTTTCCATTATTCAAGGAAGACCCCAGCTAAGTATGAAGGGTCTTAATACCAAAAGACTGGTCATTAGATGACAAATTCTGTGACTTTAGAAAAAACAAAGTTGTTAAACAAAACAAAAAGGAGCTAAAAGCTGTGTCAAGTGCTTTACAAATATCTCATTTCATAAGGAAACAATATGTGAAAATATTAAAGACATGACTCGGAAATTTTTTTGAAATAAAAAATTAAAATTAAATTATTGAAAGTGACCGATTACTTCATAATCTCTGAATATAATGGCATCTTCTCAATATTCACCCTTCTTCATCTTTTCACTTCTTTTAATATTGCTACTTATGTCTTCATTTATAAATGTTTCTTCTTTGGCTCCCAATATAGTACGCCATTAGTAAACTACAGTCTACTATACTACAGTTTTGTATACTAAGCAATTTTGAGTAATCCTTTTGTCTTATTTGCTAATTCTTCATTTTCTGCCTCAGTGCAAAATATAGAATTGTTCCATTGTTCAGTCCTGAGGTATCTTCTCATGTGTGTACATTTTCTCTCTGGAAGAACTTAGTTAACGTTATATCTTCAGTTACCACAAAAGTATAGGTAACTGTTCAATTGCTTGACTTTGATTCTTTCTGCTTTGTTACCGTCTTGCTGTACACTCTACCTCAACATTTTTAAAACCTTGAATTCTTTGAAGAAAAGATCCATGTGATATGGAATAAAAAGATATATATATATATATATATATCTATATATATAGTGTAAGATACATAGAAAGATAAAATTAAATTAAAAAATCCCTGTCCTTAAGGAGTTTAAATTCTATTGATGGGGAAGTAGAATAGAAAATATAATATTTACATAGCTAAATAAATACATCATAAATTGACAGTAGAGGAAATCAAGAAGGGCAGTGGCACCTGTAATGTAATGCCAAGGAAAGGCAACTTCCCAAGGTTCAAAATACCAGCATAGGTGCTCTCCATTTTATTCAGTGACAAACCAAGAACAGAGAAGATCAAAAAATGACATCATTCAAAATATAGCATTTACTAAGTGTGATTAAATAATCTCCAAGTACTACCCCACCCCAGGACCTTCCAATCATTCAATCAATTACAAAGTCCCTGTTCTAAATACTACTCCACCCCTAGGCTGTACCTTCATTTAGTCCACCACAAAGTCCCTCTTCTCAAATGGAGATTAGTTTCCAATCTAAGTAAAGTACATTCATTTGCTCAACCATAGAACACAAAAAGATCAAAAGTTCCCCACCCCTGGATCACAATTGAATCTACCCCAGAGTTACAACAAGTTTAAGCACAGCACTTAATACCCAAATGGAGGTCTTTTCTTCATCTTGACAAGAGGCAAATTCTCAGCAATCTTAGTTCCTGGGGAGACAAGACTTAACAAGGCCACAAGATACATTGCCAGTCCCTTCATTAATTAATCCTCTGTCTGTAGAACAGTCCTAGAACCCCTGAAAACATTAGCAAAACCCTCTCCCAGGATTTCTGTAAACATACAACAAGAAAATCCTTCTTCAGGGCTTCTGAACCAACAGAAAGGTTCCCAGACCCCTGCAACAACAGCACTGTCCTTCACCAGTGGACAGTATTCACTCTGTCTGCAGGACAGTCTCCAGACCCCTTCAACAACAGCACTGTCCTTCACCAGTGGACAGTATTCACTCTCTGTCTGCAGGACAGTCTCAGGAGCTCTTAGCCAACAGCCAGGTTCCAGGACTTCTTCAACAAAAGGACTGTCTTTCAACAGTGGGCAAATCTGGCAAAATAACATCAAAACAGACAGACAAAGTACCAGCAAAACAGCCATGTCTCCTCAGTCCTTGGCAGCTCAGGGGTCAGGTCTCAAAAGTCCAGGGCAATTCAAAGTGGCCCCCAGAAATTCTATCAGTCTCTCTCTGCCTCCAAGAGGTGCTGCTTCCAAAAAGTTCTTCTTCCTCTCTCTTGTCTCTCCAAATCCAAGTCACCAACTCCTCCCAGTTCAGGACTTTCTTTTCACATCAACAAGTCCATCCCACAGGTGAGATTAACAAGCTCTGGGTTTTAACACAATCAGTTTGAAAACCAAGCCAGCACAGGGTGATCTCCACATTCCATTACTATCACAGCACCTTAGGTGAATTTTGAAGTAAGCAAAGCATTTTAATTGGGGAGTGTGACAGGACATGATAAGATAATGCATTCCAAGAAAATGAGGAAGCCTGTGCAAGACACAGAGGGTAGAGATGGAATAAAAGTAAGTTATTCAGGTAGCAGAAGGTTGGGTATTTTGGCTGGAATAAAGAATGAGCGAGGGGAGATAATATAAGAAAAATATCTGGAAATGTAGAGTGAATTTGGACTATGGAGGACTTTAAATATCAATCTGAGAAATCTAAAGTTTATGGTTGAAAAAACAGGGGATGGTGAAGGTTCTTGAGAAGGGGAATTGATGGTCACATCAGTACAGACAACTTGTATGAGCCTTGAATGATGGTTAAGTTCCTGATAGACAGAAAGTATTACAGTAAAGACTAAATAGCACGAAAATATCCAATAGGAATTCAAAGATGTAGGGCTTAAGTTCGGGAAGAAGTCAAAACTCTAGAGGCAAAATTTTGTATTTGTCATGTGATATTATCTAAAAGGACAGGTTTTGTGTTTCATTATCAAGACCCACCTCTATTAGCTTTTTTAAATTAAATTTTATATTTTTTTAGTTTACATCATTCATTTCCACAAGATTGTGAGTTACAAATTTTCTCCACATCTTTCCACTACCCAACACCCCAAAACAGTGATCACATTGTATACCCCCTTCCCCAATATACTCTCTCCTATATCCTCCCCATCACCCCTCCGACTTTCCAGTAGAACAAGATAGATCTCTATACCCCAGTGTCCGATATATTATTTCCAAGTTGAATGAATTGTTTCTTCTTGACTGCTTGTAATATTTTCTCCTTGATCTGGAAATACTAGAAACTGGCTATAATATTCCAAGGTGTTATCTTTTGGGGATCTTTTTCAAGAGTTGATCAGTGGATTTCTATGTTCTTTTATTGATTCTGACTTCAAGTAGTCCCATAATTTTTAAATTATCTCCCCTGAATCTCTTTTCCAGGTCAGTGTTTTTTAAATTGAGATACTTCACATTGCCTTCCATTTTTTCATTTGTTTGGATCTATTTAATAGTATCTTAATTTCTCATAAAGTCACAACCTTCCATTTGCTCCAATCTAATTCTGAAGGAATTATTCTCTTTAGTGAGCTTTTGAGATTCCTTTTCCCTCTGGAAAATTTGACTTTTTAAGGCATTCTTCTCCTCGTTGGATTTTTGAGCCTCTTTTGCTTTTGAGTTAGTCTAATTTTAAGGTGTTATTTTCTTCAGTTAGATTATTGAATCTCTTTTTATGATTTCCTTGTATCATTCTTATTTCTCTTCCCAATTTTTCCATCACTTCTCTTATTTGGTTTTCAAAATCCTTCTGAAACTTCTCTATGGCCTGTAACCAATTCATATTTTTCTTGGAAGCTTTTGGTGCAGGAATTCTGATTCTGTTGTCTTCCTCCTGTTCCATGCTTTGATTCTTTTTGTCCCCAAAATAGGAATTTAAATTGAGATTCCTGTGCTTGTTTTGCTTCCTTTGTTTGTTTATATTGCCACTCAATTACTTGATTTTTGACCTTTTTGCCAGAGTAGAACTCTGCTTCCAGAGAGTAGAGCTTTGTCCCAAATAGCTGGGATTTTCATAGCTGCCAGAGCTATTAGTTGGGTACCCTCTTTGAAGCCTCCACTGGCTCTGGCACTTGGTCACAAATCCCAACACCTCCACCCTAGACAGCAATCCAGATCCAAGCAGGTTAAAACAAGAGTGATTACCCCCTTACCATGGTTGTTTGTTCCCCCTACAATCTGCAGGCCAGCAGCTTTGAAGGAGCCATGCAGCAGTGGTCACCGTGCCTCCCTACTTCTCCCTCTGAGGGACATAGGCTGGACTATACTTCCAAACACCCTTTTCCCAAAGTCAACACAGACCTATCACTTTGTCTTTGGCATTTATGGTTTGATAATTCTGGAAACAGCCATAGCTGCTGGTGATCCACTCTCCCAAAGTCCCTCCAGCTGGTTGCTGGCCTCTGCTCCCAGTGTGCTGCAATGGACCCATTCTGTCCACCTTCCAGACTACCTTCAGTGGGAGATTTGTTTCTTTCTCTTGTTTTGCAGGTTCTGTAGCCCTAAAGTTTGTTTATAGCAATTTTTAATAGATATTTGATGTGGTTATGGGGGGAGTGCATGGAGTTTCCCTGCTTCTGTGCCACCATATTGGCTCCATCCCTGTCCTGCCTCTATTTGTTATCAAATATAAACCCTTCCTTTGGGTATTAAAAGCTCTTTGTATCCTGGGCCCTTCCTTTCTTATAAGTCTTCTTAAACTATAATCACATATATGTGCTTTATAATCTAGCAGCTGTCTCTTACTTAGTATTACTAAAACATGCAAAATCATCTATATTTGTCTGTGAACTGGACATTTTCACATACCTCAGATACTCTGCCTTATCACCATTTTTTTTTTTAAGCAATCGAGGTTAAGTAACTTGCTCAAGGTTACACGGTCAGTTATTTCTGGGTGTGGTGCTAAGTATCTGAGCCCGGATTCGATCCCCAGGTCATCCTGACACTGGAGCCGGTGCTCTTACTCGCTGTGCTACCTGGCCTCCCCACACCATTACTTTTAATTTCCCTAGTTTCCTTCAAAACTCAGATAAAATTCTGTCTTCTTCAGAAAACTTTTCCTAGTATCTTTCCCTCTGAGATTAGTTTTTATCTAATCTGTAAATATCTTTTCTTTACTCATGTTGTTTACCTCCCTAGAATGTAAGCTCTTTGAGGCCTGGGAACATTTTTGCCTTTCTGTATACTTTGTATTTATCACAGCATTGAAGAAGGAAGCACTTCATAAATGCTTGTTGATTGAATGGTTAATTAAATGATTAAAGTTCACTAAAGAATTATAAGAAGTTAAAAATCAGTGAATTTTCTATTTTTCCTCTATTATAGAATATTGAGGAAGCTAAGTGGTACAATGGATTGCATCCTAAGCCTGGAGCCAGGAAGACTTGCATTCAAATAAGGTCTCAGACACTTATTCTGCCTCAGTTTCCTCAAATGTAAAATGGGGATAAGAATAATACTGGATTCTAAGAAGGAAGATCAAATGAGATATTTGTAAAGCATTTAGCACAGTGGCTGACATATAGTCTTTCATAAATGTTTTTTTTCTTTCCTTCCTTCCTTCCTTCCTTCTTTCCTTCCTTCCTTCCTTTCTTCCTTCCTTCCTTCCTTCCTTCCTTCCTTCCTTCCTTCCTTCCTT
>NW_027186349.1:5907635-5942461 GCF_028583685.1 Petaurus breviceps papuanus
CTTCCTTCCTTCCTTCCTTCCTTCCTTCCTTCCTTCCTTCCTTCCTTCCTTCCTTCCTTCCTTCCTTCCTTCCTTCCTTCCTCCCTTCTGTCTTGATGCACACATTTTCTCAATAGAATACACAATTATTTATTATGTACCTGAATTCTGAGGTCCTGCCAACACTGGGGAGAAAAGCCTCCATTTCAGATTCCTCAGTGTAGTGAAGTATCATCCTGTAATCATCATTAGTCGAGTTCTGCTACCTGGAAACCAAGATAAAATTCCTGTTATACATTTTAATTGTATGCAGCTGTCCTCCATGGGGTACTATAAGGAAGCCAAGTAAAACAAATACTGCTTGTGCATAGAAATAGGGTAGGTTGGACTGAGATTATTCTTTCATATAACCCATTTTTATTGTGTAGGGGGAAAGTTTTTGACTCATTAGGTAGATTTGAAGCTGAGAAATGGTCTTGAAAGAGCCTGGTTGGCTAATCAGATTTCGACTCTCTTTGCAATACCCATTTGGTCACTCAGGTCAAAGACCTATTCCTTAATAGGTTTAAAAGCTCTCCAAATCTATTTCATTAGCCACTCTGGAAGGAGCTGTGTATATATGCATATACATTCATATATAAATATGCACACACACATATGTATACACACACACACATATATATATATATATTCTCATCTAACATTCCAAGATTGAGTAGTAAAATAAAATGACAATTAATTAACTGAGAAAGAAAAAATAAATTCAAATTAACTCTTCTTGATAAACTGTATCTCAGGGTAATAGAATAAGAAAAGAAGTACTGAGTTACTGTCTGTGACTTTTGTAAACTTCTGGAAAATGAAAGTGGTGCTACAGGACTAGTAAGATGCAAATATGCTCTAGATTTTCAAAAAAGGAAAGAAGTGGATACAAAGGCAATTCAAGTTGACTTAAATTCATGGCCACATTATAAAATGTATTATTGGAGAAATGTTCTGTTAGTGTTTGGAAAGTTAAGTAGTAGTCACTATAAATCATCATGTCTTCTTCATGAAAAATCTTATTAGACAAATCTGACTTCCTTTTTAAAGGGGTGGGGAGGTGGACCATACTTATGGCATGCTTGTATTTTTGTCAAGGCATTTATGAAAGTATGTTATAACCCCATGGAAAAAACTGAGTGATTTCATCTGAATGAGAGTAAAATTACATTTTGATGGACACAGATTTCATAGAATACTTGACACCAAATACAATGCTTAATGAACCAATATCCACCTGGTGGGGGTATTTCTAGTAGGATGACACACGTCTCTACATTTGATCTTGCTCTGTGATCCAAAAAAGTATTTGACCAGCTAGACCATCTGTATCAATTTAATCACATGAAGTTATGCAGTTGAAGGGAAGTGGAGAGGGTAACTAGAAAATGTTTCATGTCAACACTATGTGACTGGGAGAAGAAAAAAAATTAAATTCAATCTTAGGCAGTATTAATAGAAGCTTAAATATCCAAGATGATAGAAATGACATTCTCACTGAACTTTGCCCATGTGAAACAGCATCATTATATCAAGTATTTTGTTCTATTTTCTGCATATCATTTGACAAAGAATTTTAAAAAATTAGTGTCTAGAGGAGTGAAAATAAAATGGTAAGGTGAACTAGAATCACAGAATCCTCTGGTTCTTTGAAATTGTAGATTTATTCTCTGTTAATTAACTCACTTTATTAAAGAACAATAACACAAGACCCATAGGTCAAGTTTTTACCATAAACATTAGCAACTCTCAGTTACCTCTAACCATGTACCTCTATTCCAAAGTGCTACTAATGGGAATAATAGGGATATCCATGTTAATATGTAAGAATTTAAGTTTCTAAGTGTGTCTCTAATGGAATAAAGTATAAGATGCTAAATAGAATAACACTTTGGTTTACCTATTATTTTGGACCATGCATACCTTGGGGGACATTGAGAGTTGGCTTTCAATTGTATTACATTGTAGTTTTGCCTAAATTAGTGAATATACAGCAAAGAAGATTATTTTGAAGGATCTGGTACAATGCTAAATCCTTCAGAATTAGATTATTGTCCTAGGCATCTTTGTATTACTTAGGATGCCAGAAGCAAAATATTTCTAGATTTTACTATAAAGGCGTTACTCAGTTCAGATTTCTGGTTGCTTCAATATAGTTTATTCATCCAAAAAATAAGCAGATTTTTTGGAGATAACATATAAGATAACAATAATGAACCATTCAATTGCATTTTTAAAAACATACAAAAAATCCTTCTTGCTATTCTTCACGTACACCATTCCATACTCTCAACTCTGTGTTTTCACTGGTTGTCCCTCATTCCTGAATTGCTCTTCTTCCTGGCTTCCCTGGCTTCCTTTAAGATTCTGTTCTAATTTTATCATCTACAAGAGATTTTTTCTCTCCAGTTCTCCCTTCTACTAGTGCCTTGTTTCTGAGACTGCTTCTCACTTACCCTGTATATATCTCTTATGTACATAGTTGTTTACATGTTGTCTCCCCCATTACATTGTGAACTCCTGATTTTATTTCGTTCCTTTTATCCCAGTGCTTAGCACAGTGCCTGAGAGTATGTAGTTAAAAAATGCATGCTTACTTGATTAGATTAAAAAAATGAACTAAAGCATTAAATCCAATATAAGAATACTAAATCTTTAAACTTTATTAAATTTTAAATGCAGTTTTTAATATATGTGAAAGATATTTATCTTTATATGAAAATAATAGTCTATGAACATATAAGTCAAATTCTAGTTTTAAAAAAAGAGTGTGAAAATGGGCCCTTTTCTACAGTTCACATCACTAATGTATCTGCACATAGATGCTGAGTCAAACCTCTGCTTTTTTCAACTGTCTAAGCCCAGTGGAGATCAAATGTACATCAGTTAGGAGGAGGAGAAAAAAAAGCTGTCTGAAATGCTGAAGTTGCTTTTACTATAAGTAGAACCAATTACTTTCCTGGCTGCTATACACACATAAAAGGTAGCTGATGCTCAAGCAAGTTCCCGATTATGAGTACTTGCTGTCCTTTCTTGAAAGCCTTCAACACCTGTGGCAATGTCATTTCTGGGTCATAAATTCACCTTGTCAATCAAGACATAAAAAAATAGCATTTCTCCCTCAAGGAACCTTGAGACAGTCATTTTTAATATGTCTATACTGTGGCTCATCAAGCTTACAAAAGCTTTGCATCCATCCAAAACAACATATGGCTATATATGCTCAAATTCCCTAAATCTGCCTGTTTAACAACTCCCTCTTTAAAGAGCTCTCTTTTTAGCTGTCCTTTCCTTTCTTTTAAGCCCCCCCCCCATCTTGTTCCTGGAAAGATACTCTTACATTTTTTAATTCAACAAATCCCAATTATACCTTCACTTTCTTCCCTCCTCGTCCTTGTCCTCGTCCTCCTCCTCCTTCTTCAACTTCCTCCTCCCTCTCCCTCTTTTTCTTTCTCTCCCTGTCTCTCCCTCTCTGTCTCCCCCTCCCCCACCCCGGTGAATCCAAGTCAAACATTTTTTCTTACCAGTAGTCTTCTATTTTTCATTTCTTTCTTCAACCAGGGAGAAGGGAACATATATCTCTTCATTTTCCCAGTCCCTTTGGAAGCAATGAGTACAGATCTGGGAAGTCACAAATGTTAGATTATGTTGTTCTACTTTGGTATATCTCATCTGCAGAAGTGTAGAGTGTGTTCAGGGAAGACTAGTATCTCTGATGTTAGGGATGTGCAGCTATTTTTAGAGTTGCCTTCCACCTCTGCCATCCATCTGATTCACCTAACTCTCACACATGTCTTCAAGAAGCTGTAGCATGCCCAGTGGCAGACATTTTGGCAGATGGGCTAAACCGGGTTGAGGGTAACTGGGGTGTCTCAAACCCATCAGTGCGTTGGGGGTCAGTGAATATATATTCACTACCCCAAGCTTGTGAAGATATCCCCTGGTAGAATGGTCAGATGAAATTGATTTGTTCCAAGAGCCATGAAGGAAGATGAAGCAGGCACTGTGGAGTTCTTAGAGGTTGGTTAGATATCAAAGATGCCAAGGTCATCCATTGCATCTTGATCCAATACCAGTCATCTTAACTCTGTCCTCTTACTAGACTTTGATGGCTCTGAAAGAGAGAGTAAGCCTGAAGACTTCATGCAACTCTGCCTCACTTAAAACAATTTACACATGAATCAAAAGACATCACCCATACCATTTTTTCTATTTTCCCTATCTCATAGTCCTTTGGTGACAGACAAGTGACAAGTCAGCAGATGTGGATACTCTGGAAGTTATTTTCACAATCCTACACACAGGGGACCCTGGTCATATGCTCATCTTATTGGAAGCAGTAGTAGGATTCAGTAGCCCTGGGGTGTCTGAGAAGCCCTTTAAGGTTTGCACTGCTTGCCTCCAGGTGTGAGGAAGGATCTAGAAAAGACGCCCTAAAAATTGACTCCTTACCCAACCCAGACCTGATTACCACAACAGGCTGAGGTCCCACTCTGTGCTCAGAACAAGCAAAAAAAATGTGCAAAAGTGTCCACAAAGATAATTCAATCACCATTAGTATATAGAATGTACACACATTTATGGACAACACAGAATCCATTAGAACTGGAAGATGAACAGCTCTTGTTGCAAGAGAACTTAGCAAGTATTGTATTAAAATAGCAGCCCTAAGTGTAACAAGGCTAGCAAATGAAGGGCAGATTACTGATACTGGAGATGGATTTGGTGTGGCCAGTGAAGAAGAGCTCCATGAAGCTGGTGTAGGTTTTGCAATCAAAACTGATCTAGTCAACAAGCTTGTATGCCTTCCAAAAGGAGTCAACAACAGGCTCATGACAATGAAATTGGCACTTACAGGAAAATGTCATACCTCTATCATTAGTGTCTATGCCCTCACCATGACAAACATTGATGAGGTCAAAGAAAAAAAATATATGAACAACTAGAGACCTTTACCATCAATGTGCCAAAAGAGGACAAGCTTATATTTCTGGGAGTCTTTAAGCCTAGAGTAGGCTCAGACTACCAGACATTGCAGGGAGTCCTTTGGGAGAAATGGAGTTGGAAATAAAAACAACAGTGGTCACTTACTACTGAAGACTAGTATATTACTTGACCTTCTTGAGACCAGCATTGTCTTTCATTTACCTAAATACATTCAATCTTCATGGATGCCCCCTTGCAGCAAATATTAACATTTAATTGACTTTCTGCTTGTAAGGAGAAGAGATAGGATGTAAGAGTAAGAAAGGCAAAATGTGGCACAGAGGACTGAAGTGATCATAGATTTAGCCTCTGCAAGCTAAATATTCAAATTTAACAGAAGCAGTGCCTCAAGGCAAAATAGCTACCAGAAAAAATGAAGTCAAAAGATTAGAGCTTTTCTCTTAGCAGCAAGAGTTTGTTGCTAACTTGGAAAGAAAGTTGATACAATACACAGTTGGCAACAATAGAGAAGAGATGGGTGGGCAGCTTTCAGAGATTTGGTGTACAATGCTTCATTTGCTCATCTGGGTCAGAACACTCTCAAACATAAAGATTGGTATGATGGGTATTATGAGGAAAATCAGAAGCCTGTAAATGAAGAATAAGAACTTCATAGGATAGTTCTTTCATCTCTAAGAAGGCAGTATTTAATTCTATCAAAAATAAAGTACAAGTGAAACTTAGAAAAATGCAGAATTCTTGACTCAGTAAGAAAACAGATGAAATTCAGTTTTATGCTGATAATAACAATCCAAAGCACTTTTATGATTCCCTGAAGGCTATTTGTGGCTCAAAGACGCATGGTGCATCTCAGTGCTGATGGATCCACATTGATTAATGATAAGGATATGATCTTAGAGAAATGGACTGAACACTTCTTTAGTGTTCTCAAAAGACTGTCATCAATCATTGCTGAAGCCACTGACTCTTTACCTCAGTTTGAAGTCAATCCCTTCCTTGCTAAAGTTCCAACTGAAGAATAAGTTTTGACTGCCTTTAGGCTCCTTTTAGGTGGCAAAGCACCTGGTACTGATACTCTTACAGAAGAGATTTACAAGTTGGGGAAGGGAGGCATATTGCTCATGCAAAAGCTGATTGATTTTTTTTTTGCATTATATGGCAAGTGGAGGTTACCCCCAGGAGTTCAAGGATGCCTCCATTGTCCATCTCTATAAAGGTAAAGGAAATAGATTGCCCCGTGACAATTACAGGGGGTATCTCTTAGTCATTGCTGGCAAGATTCTTATCAGAGTCCTCCTTAAAAGGCTGATCCTTCCCCTGAAGGTTGTCATCTACCTGAGAGCCAGAGTGACTTCACAAAGGACTGAGAAATGGTCAATATGGTGTTTGCTTCCCAACAACTCCAGGAAAAATGTCAAGAACAGGACAAGTCAGTATCCAGTATTTGTAGATATAATCAAGACCTTTCATACAGTCATTCATGAAGCATTGTGGGAAATTATGTCAAAATTGGGTTGCCTGGAGAAATTCATCAGTATGGTATGTCAATTTCACAATTGCATGCCTGCCCAGGTTGCGGACAATGTACAATGCTCTCCCCCTTTTCCAGTCAACAATAAAGTGAAAGAAGGCTGTATGCTTGCTCCTATGCTGCTTTAGCAATGTTGTCAAATGCCTTCAATGAGAATAAATACAACATCAAAGTCAGCTAACACACAGATGGTAAATTCCTCAACTTGAAAAGGCTACAAACCAATACCCAATTCGAAGGTGTGTTGGTGCATGATTTTTTTTTTGTTCGCAGATGATTGTGCATTCAATGAAACCTATGAAGCTGAGATGCAACAATGTATGGATCAGTTCTCTGCTGCCTGTGCTTATTTTCACCTAACAACACCAAGAACATACAGGAACTCCATGAGGCAACATCAAGTCACACATAGGTGGAACCATTGGTTATCGTAAATCAATAAGTTTTGAATATTGTGGATAAATTTGCTTACCTTGACAATATACTTTCTAGGTTGTACACAATGATAATGAAGTTGAAGCATGCAATGCCAGAATTATCTTAGTGTTTGGGAAGCTCTGAAGGAAAGTGTGGGAGTGAAGAAATATTAGACTGACTACCAAACTGAATGGCTACAAAGTTCTGCTGACCTCATGGTTGTATGCACATGAAAAGTGAACAGTCTACTAGTGCCATGACAGGAAACTGATTCACTTCCATTTGAATTGTCTCAGGAAGGTTCTGAAGAACACCTGGAAGGATAACGTACTAGACACTAAGGTCCTTTCTTGAACTAAATTACCAAGCATTCAATTGCTACTGCAGAGAGCACAACTACATTGGGCTGGCCACATTTTTTGAATGCCATGTGTACCTTTGCCTAAAAGACTTTTTTATGGAGAACCCACACAATGCCAGCCTTCACATGGTGGTTAGAAGAAATGAGACAAAGACAATCTCAAGGTCTCTTTTAAAATATTTGGAATTGATTGTGTGACATGAGAGACACTAGCACAGGACCACTTAGCATGGCATGCTCTAATATGATAAAGTACTGTGTTGTATGAGCAAAGCAGAAGTAAAATATATCAAAAGAAATGGGAGGTGCACAAATTTAGAGAATCCACCTCAAACATTCAGATGAACTGTTTATACCTGACCTATGGTAGAGAATTCCGTATTCATATTGGTCTCATCAGCCACACTCGGATGCATTGTAACTTGATTTTAATATGGTAATGCCATTTGGGTCCTCTTCAAGAATGAAAGGACAACAACCAACCAAACAACTAACCAACCAACCAAACAAACAACTAACCAAACAACCAACCAACCAACCAACCGCACTCCCACTGATTCCAGAGAAGTAGGAGGAGGAGGTGTGGGAGTGTAGCCTTGGTCAAAAGAGATGGGAATTGATTCAAGAGTAAGACTGCAATAGGTGCCTGCCTCTTGGTTTCACTGCATCATGGGAATAGCCCTGTCTTTTCCTGGGAAGTGCATAATGGCCATGGTAAAGTAGACACAGAGTGAATTTCTCCATCAATGTTCAGGAGGAGAAAGGATCCTCCAATCCTTTGTACAATCCACTAGATTGCTGGTGTAGGCTAAAGAAGATTAGCTCTCTTTGTAAAGGAGAAAAACGGTTCCAATAATATGCTAAATGACTTTTCCAATTCAATTACAGTGTTAGAAAAGGTTATTGATGTTTAATTTAGGAAAAAAACACAATAAAACATTAATGTTTACTATGAACATGCAGTGAATTTGTTTATATTTGGAATAAAAGATAGTTTTCCAGAGTTAGGAGAATGATTAGGAAAGAAAATATGCAAAGGCAGTTTAACCAAAGTTAATCTGAAGGTAGATCAGTGGAAGGAATACTTCCTGTTGAATCAAAAGGACTCACTTTCCTCATATGTAAAATAATCCCCATTTACATGATTATTTGGCCTTTAAAAAGAGGTTCCCTAAAAAAACAAAACAAAGAAACTTATTCTGAGGTAGGTAGGGTACTAATATCACCACTTTATGGATAAAGAAACTGAGGTAATGAGAAGTCAAGTGAATATGAATATAAAGCAAGTAAGTATTGGAGGAAGGACTTGAATCCAGATGTCCTGATGCCATGTCCAGTGCTATACCATTCTGTCTCAGGGACTGTCACAGATTATTTCTAAGGACCTTTTCAACACAAAGCAAAAATGAAAAACAGAATTAATTCTTTGACAAAATTTGACCCTCCTAGGGGGCGGCCAGGTAGCACAGCGAGTAAGAGCACCGGCTCCAGTGTTGAGAAAACCTGGAGATCGAATCCCGGGCTCAGACACTTAGCACCCACCCAGAAACACCTGGCCGTGTAACCTTGAGCAAGTTACTTAACCCCAATTGCTTAGGGGCGGCCAGGTGGCTCAGCGAGTAAGAGCACCGGCTCCAGTGTTGGGACGACCTGGAGATCGAATCCTGGGCTCAGACACTCAGCACCACACCCAGAAATAACTGGCCGTGTAACCTTGAGCAAGTTACTTAACCCCGATTGCTAAAAAAAAAAAAAAAAATTGACCCTCCTTTTGACAACTTCCTGTTTGAAAAGGCTTTGGTTATCATTGCAACTGCAAAAGTACTTTCCTATGAAATATCTCATCTAATACTTATAGTAGTGCTGCGAGGGAAGCATTTAAGTATCATTTTTTTTTTTTTTAGAAAATAAAATTTTTGGACGTCAATATATACAGAACTACATTCCCTTTTGCTCCTGACTTATAAATCCAAGATCTCCTATGTTCCCTAAGGACTAAATAGTCCCTTCCTCCCATTGGTCAATATTTTTAATTTGATTTCATTAGCAATTTTAATATCTTCATTCTTGCATCCAGTATATAGGTAAAGAACCTGAAAGATCAGTGCTTTTAAGAATTGCCTAAGTTCACAGCTCAACATGTGATTGTAACGGAAATGCAAATTTAAAGATCTTCTCTGACCCTAGGGCCTTTGATAGGCTTAAGAGACTCTGAGAACCTTACTTGATTTGAAAATACACTCTGCTCCCTAATAGGCTGAAGGTGATCACATGGAGCCTGTGGCAGGAACCTTGGTTTTCAGGAATGCCCACACCTTGATGCTGTGCGATTGGGCAGTGGGTCAAGAGGGTGGTTACATTCTCTGACCCAAGAGAAGGGTATATAATCCCTGATGTGAGGATTTGCTTTGGGGCTTACTTTGAGAAGTGTTGTGTGATTTGACCAGAGGAGACTCTGGGCAGCCATTGAGAGCCCCCTGGCTTTTTAAACCCAGATGTTGATGCTTCCCTCTCTGGTAACTGTGATTTGGTATGGATGTAATAGTTGGATAGTTTGGAAGCCTGTCTGCTTGAAATGTTTCTGTCTGTATACTCTGAAGTTAGGGGTGCTGACCTTTTTCCCCTGAACTAAGTAAATCATATGCTTGATTAAAGCAAGATTATTAACCCATTTTGAGTTGCTTTCCTTTAGAAAAGCAGATCTAAGAATCTGTGTTGGCAGCCACCCTGGGGACACTGGGCTGCTTGCTGCTACAGTGACTGACCTGGGAGTTCTACTTAGGTTTCTATTTGGCAAAGACAGGATGCCATCTCTTAGACCACAGGTGGGAAAGCTTCAGCCTCTAGGTCACCCGTGGCCTTCTAGTCCCTTGGGTATGGCTTTTTGACTGAGACCAAGTTGTACAGAACAAATTCTTTTCTTAATGGAGTTTGTTCTGTGAAGTTTGTATTCAGTAACAGGGATTCACTGGAGGACCTAGAAGGCCATATGTGGCCTTGACGTCACAGATTCCCCAACTTTTTCTTAGACCAACCTGCCCCTTAGGGAAAGATACCTCTTAGCCATGGCAAAGGTAGTAATATAGAAGGAAAAGGGAGAGGAAAGGAACAAGCATTTACTAAGTCCCTTCTATGTGACAGGAACTGTTTAAATTATTGTACAAATATTATCTTATTTGATACTCACAACATTTCTGTGAGGTTGTGAATTGCCCAGGTCACACCACTACAAAGCATCTGAGACAATAGAAGACAACTTTCTCTTAACATAAAATAAATACATAAGACCACTATCCCATACTTAGGACATCTAGCTGGTACAATGGATAGGTAGCCAGGTCTGGACTCAAGAGGATTTATCTTCCTGAGTTCAAGTCTAGTCTCAGACACTTCCTACCTGTGTGACCCTTGGCAAATCACTTAACCCTTTCCTCATCTTTAAAAGGATCTGGAGAAGGAAATTTCAAACCACTCCAATATCTTTCCCAAAAAATACCAAATGAGGTCATGGAGAGTCAGACTTGACTGAAAATGACCCAACAACAACCACAACAAATTGCCTCTTATTTATACACTGAAGTCTTCTAGGTGTTCTCTATTTTTATAGGGATTGCTTATATAGAGAGTGACTCTAAACTCAAAACGTATTACTCCCGTTAAAATTGAACTCTTTCACAATCTATACTCTAATTTCATTTATTAGACAACAGGAGGCCAATAGTCAGCTAGTAAGAAAAATTAATCACTATTAGGTTCTTCTTTGGGAAGATGTTGTAAGATGGGAGAAAGGTGCTGCTGAGTCAAAATATATTTTTTAAGAAGTGAGACATACATTAATATCTCATTTTATTTTATTTTTCTAAATAACAACAATGGCAGCAGCAACAGAATGATCACATCTAGCCCCATGGGTAGGGAAGTTGTGAGCCTCAAATGAGATAATCAATGTAAAGCACTTTGCAAATCTTAAAGTTCTATATAAATGACAGTTGCTATTATTAATTAATTTTTGACTGTAGCCATTTGACCTTCATTCTATTGAATAGATCATTTGCTAAATCCTCTACTATACAGACAATCCTCATAAATATATCTTTGGGTCAACTGCCTTCATTTCGCTGTAGAGTCACAAATTAGCTTATTTCTAGCAGGCTATTCTACATTTTAAACCTGGGGAAAATATATTTCCATTGAGCAATTAACAGTTTATTTCATGAAGATGAGCTAAAGAATGAAGAAAAAATCTTTAGAGAAAGATTTTGCTCATAATTTTAAATAGAAAAAGCAATTTTGTGTCATTTGCTATGATGCCATTGACCACTATTTTAAAGAGAAATTAACTTTTAGTTGCTTTGTAAATTAAATCAGTTAACATACTTAATGAAACTCTAGTTTGCATCATTTCTCTGTGGTGGAACTACTTTTGGAGTATCTTGTTAAATATTAATGAACAAAAACATTTTGTTAATTTAAGGCACTAATCAGAATATACCAATAATAGTTCATTGAATTTTTAGCCTCGAGCATGGTGGGTTGTCAACTTGTTTTATTTAATATACCTCTTTTGATAAGTCCAATAATGTTGTTTGGAACACATTAAACTTTATCCATTTCACAAAAGTAATTTGCTTTGCAAGGGTCAGTCTGAAAAGTTGTAAATGAAGCTATTACAAAATGAATTTAAATCAGATGTGAATATTGTATTTTTAATATTGGCATTGTTTCTTATGGAAAAAGAATTCATTGTTGCCAGCTATTTCCAGGGTTTACTCTCAGAGGACCATACACATTATTAGTGCTTAATAATTATTTAATAGTATGTTATTCAATATTGAGTATCTTCGCATTGATTTCTTGTTGAGTAAGGAATGTTACACTATAGGAATGAGTGGCAGAATGGCTTATTCTATACAAATCTAACTTTGGAGACATGTAGACCTGAATTCATGTCTCATCTTTGATATATACTGCCTCTTGACTCTACTAAGTGACTTAAATTTTGATCCCTCTATGCAACTTTCTAAGACATTTTTGCTGCTTAAGCACCAACCTGCTAGAGGGATTTTTTTTTTTCCATCCAGAAGTTCTTGGAACCACGGAAATGATAGGCTAAGAAGGAACCTCCTAGGGAATAAGAAGGAACCTCTTTATACCAAATCTGAACTCAAATAATATTGGGTCACCAGAAATAAGGTTTTCAACCTTTTAAAAATGTCTGTCTTTTTTCACATTGTCAAAAGTTGCATAGCCTCTATTTAATCAAATACATTAAATTTGCTTCAAATGATGATATAATAATGATACAAGGATCACAAGTTACATGTGTTTTCAGGCCCATAGATCCAGACTAATCTATGTGACATAATTATAGCTGGTGATTGGAGTTTCTTAAGTTTCCCAGTGTCTTTCAGTCATTATTCAACTCCGTTTCAATTAGGAAATGTTCTGTAAGTGTTTATTAAGTTGAAATCACTGTGGGAGGTACTAATAATCTATAGATGAAAAGTAGATGTCTTTTCATTAAAGGAGTTTTATACTGAATTCTACCTTCTCATCCATTTCCCCGTGTCCTTCATCATACCTTTGAAGTCACAACAACCATGGATGATTCTTGCCAGTTGCCTTCTAGGCTCCTACTCAGTTGCTTCGGAAAGAAGTTTCATAATTTCTGGTAAGGTCCAATAAGATGATATAAATGGAAAGAATTACAAAGCAATTAAAAGTCAGCTTTATCAAATCATAATCAAGCGTAGTCTCAAAGAAGAAATATGTCATGTTATTTTCTTCTACAAGCAGATATGACAGGACTGGAAAATAGAAAAATTAAAGACTTAAAAATTTGGCTACCTCAGTGTCTATGGCACATGCTAGCCATTTATGAAATACTTTTTGTTTAGTGAGGTTGTTTTGTTAAAATTTTTCCCCCATTCATTCATTCCTTTATTTTGCTCTACAGAGTGGTCTACTGGCATGGTAAATGTTTAGAAATGTATGTTATATAAAAAAGTATGAATACTATTTTAGTTAAAATAGGTATCTCATAGGCATAGTTATGAAAGGTACTTTGTTCTGTTCTCTTCTTCGTATTATTCATCTTTCACGTTTCTTTGTATCCCTCAAATTTAGCACAGTACTTGACACATAGTAAGGGCTTAATAAATTGTTTATTGACTGACTGACTTATGGCTAACCGGCTTTCTATACTTGTCACATATACATCCAGAATGTATTATGGAATATGATGGGAAGTGTTGGGTCTAAATTAGTTTTTTTAAACTGATTTCTGGTTTTCTAGAAGGTCTTATTGATTAAGGACTCTTTCCATGTGGCATATTCTTGAATATTGGATTTTGGATTACTTTACTGAATGTTGGATTACTGAGACTATTTTTTCCCTAAATCTCATTTAGTCTGCATCATTAATGCACATATATATTATTTCACTATCACCAAGTAGATTAGATGGTTGATACAATGGTTTGAGATCCTCAAGTGCTATTTCTCCTTCATTCTTTTTTTTTCTCCATTATTTCTGTTACAATTCTAGAATTTTAAGCCTCAAAATAAATTTTAGTATCTTGCATAGTTCTTTAAAATAAATCTTAGGCTATTTGATTGACTGATACTATATTCACAATTACTTTTGGCAGACATCTCATTTTTATTACATTGGTTCAAGATAAACACTAGTATTATATATACCTCTAGTTATTTGTCTTTATGTCTGTAGGTGCTTTGTATTTATATAGGTCTTGACTATGTCTTGGTATGTTGATTACCAGATGTTTTATGCATTTTAGCATTATTTTGAAGAGGAATCCTTTTTCAAGGGATTCTGGTTTTGTAATAAGGAACTTGTGAAGAATTTTGTAGATATGCTTTGCATTCAGCTCTTTACTGATATTACTAAGTGTCTCAATTAGATTCAGTGATGAATATCTGGGAGTTTCTAAAGATACAACTATTCAGTGATGAATATCTGGGAGTTTCTAAAGAAACAACTAAGTGCATGATAATACAGATATATTCATTTTATCTTTGACAATCAATGTGCCAGGATTATTTTTTCTTTTCTTTCTCTTTCCTCTTTGCTGTATTTTGCATTTCTAGAACTGATTTTAAAAAGTGAAGCAGTTTTGATTTACCCTTCTATATTTGATTTGATCCATCAAAAGTTTAATGTTTGTTATCAAAACTTCCGGGCAATTTATTTGAATTGGAGGGTGTTAGCAAGGTTTTTGAATTTATTTTAAAAGATCTTTGTGTCTATTGTCTTTAAAATATCCTTCTAATATTTTCCCATGACAAATTATGTTAGCTTTTGGTTTTGGATAGACGCTTTTTAGCATATTAGAAAGGTTATATTCTTTCCTATATTTTAGTTCTTTAATCATAAATGTGACTGCTATGTTAGTGCCTTGTATGTCCATTGATAAACTAATTCTGTTTCCATATCTGAAGCTTATCTGAATAACTATATTGTTTTCTAATATGTGTGTGGACATACTATATCATCCTTCTATATCTTTTACTATACTTGGTCCTGGTGAATACTGTTTTGGATATATTGTTGTGTTCTTTTTGCTAAGATTTCATGTAAAACTTTTGCTAGAGGATGCATTATTTGTATTGATATATAATTCTCCTGGTATGACATTCCTCACTATTTTATCTATTAGGACCATAACTGTGTCAGGATTGGAATTTGATATTGTCCCTTAAAAAAACATTCCATTTAAGTGAGAACAAAGTTAACTATGTAAGCTTTCTAGGATTTGTTTATTTGTTATTTTAATGGGGACTAGATGTTTTCATCCAACATTTAAAGGAATTTTGATCAACAAAGTACAATATGTTAAAATATTTTCTCTTTCTGTTTTTTTCTTATTTGAAAGTCAAATGATCTGCCTGCCCTTGCTTTAAACTCTATCATTTTCGATGGTTCTTATGATTTAATCGATTATTAAGATCAACTTTGTTATACACATTACATTTGAGTATATTCTGATCTTTACTATTTGCAACATCATATTCTAATCTTATCTCAGATTTCTCAAAGAGCCAGAATAATCCTGAGCTAATCAATTTGACTTTATTATGTAAATGAATAACTCTCTCATGGTTCCTTACAATTTCTTTTCCTTTCCTTCTTTCTTTTTCTGACATTGGTAATTCTGTAATATAACCACTTAATTTAAAGCCTGAAAAATTTCTCCTTGGATTACCTGGTGATTTGATCTATCAAAACTTTAATGTTTGTTATCAAAACTTCCAGGCAATTTATTTGAATTGAAGGGTGTTAGTAAGGTTTTTGAATTTATCTTAAATGATCTTTGTATGTACTGTCTTTAATTCTGTTTGCTTCGGCTTTTATAGTGTTCACGTGTCCTTTGACAGTTGTTTTCCTTTATTTTTTTTTTAGTATTTTCTTCCACTACTGTATTTTTATTTCCACATCCATCACTCTCTTTTTGAAGCTGCCAATATTCAGGGGAGATTTTTTGAGTCAGTGTGGTACAATGGAAACAGAGCAGGATTTATAGTAAGAAAGTCAGTGTTTATAGTCTGAAGGTACTGATTATAATGTGTGGTATCTTAGACAAATTATTAAACCTCTCTGGCCCTCAGTTGTAGCTGTTGTTTCAGTGTAAAAAAAAGGGATTCATAATACATATTCACTAATTTCCTTTACAGCTTTAAATCTGTGTTTATATGACGCTATGACTTATCAAGTGGTCAAGATTGTCAACATTTTTGTCTTATTTTTGTCTTCTGGTATCTGATTTCTGATTTAAATTCCAATCTATTTTTCCCTTTAAAAATAATTTCTCCTCTGAACTAATCTGTTATTTCCTTTTGTTGTCCTATTATTTGAGGGTAATTAGCATGATTTATTGCCTTTTTCATGAGCTATTAAAATTTTTTTTCATTGCTTTAAAGAGTAATATTTTCCTCATTGTGCTGTAACATTTTTTGGGTGGAGGATTCTTGCTCTTCTATATTTATTAACGTCATTCTTAGTTTATTCACATTGGAAATTGGTTCATATCATCTATCTATCTATCTATCTATCTATCTATCTATCTATCTATCTATCTATCTATTTATCTATCTATCTAAATCTATCTATAGAAAAAGAGAGAGAGGGACAGAGACTTTCATGTAGTTTTTTTTCCCCTCAGCTTTTCCCTCTATTTGTAATTATTTGCAAAAGGCTTCTCTGAACACTGTTTGGTACCTTTCCTTCCCCTCTACCCTGCTCTTCAAGAATGAAGGACACACAATTCCCTCATCCTACCTTCCTACTTCCAAGTGCATAAATTTTCTCTAGTACAGACCTCTATGGTTAAAGAGCCCAGTTGCTCCTTGAGTTGGAATCCATGAGGTTCAACCAGTTTCAGTCCTGTATAAACTCCAAGTTTAAGGGGCAAGATATAGTGGTGATGAGTTTATTATAGAAAAGAGGAACTTTCATTCTGGCATAAAGGGGTTAGAAATCTAAGTACAGTTGGTCCTTTCTTTCTTTAAAAGGCCCTTCTTTCTGTTATATTGTCTAGGCAAAGTTAGTTTTATGTTTCTTATGATGTATGTATGGGGGTAGGGATTGGAATCAAGTCTAAAGTCACTGGTGTGATAAGACTGATTTTAGGCTCTGCAACTGCAATCTGAGATGTTCAAGATTCTATCATTGTCAGCACCTGTCACACTGGCAAGTTGGAAGGCTGTGGATCATTAGGTGGCAAGAGGGAGTAGAATATTTATTTAGCTCTCCATTGCATTGTAAAAAACAACCCTTTACATTGTTTAGAAATATCACCACCATTTTCTTTTGTTGATAGAGCTTTCATTACCATAGATTAAGCACATTACTCCTTCATTTGCGATTTTTATGGTTGTGGAATTGTGGAGTAAAGAAATACTTTGCATTCTTGTCAATCATTAAAGAGTAAAGATTTTCTGTGATTGCTGCTTTCCAAGTTTTAGTGCATTTTTTAAATTTTCCCAGGTGAAATATTAATATTTATGTTTTGTGGAGAAATAATAGGTTAATGTGAATACAATAAGGACGTGACAACATTAGAAAATTGAAACAAAAAAAGAATGAGGGCAAAAAAAATGGAAAATATGCATTTGAACAACAGAGATATCAAGGTCCATCAGTTTCAGAATCATGTTTTACAGCAGAAAGAACAGCAAGTAAAAAATGAAGGATGACAACAACTGAATCTTCTTATTACATTCAAATTCTCAACATATTTTTAAGAATGGTTTCTTTTGCAGTTGGGTTAGAATCAAGTACCCTTTCCTATCAGTTTCTGATTTACTTCCATTCTGTGGCTTGCTCTATCTAGGGTTTCATTTAATGGTCTTATTATTTTAGCAGATAGTGATGAACTGAACTTTCTAAAACTGATTTAATGAAAAAAATCAAGTCTCACTTTCTGATATGAGAAAAAAAAGATCTTCTTTAAAAGGAAAAAGTATCTTGAAATTTTGAAACATTCATTCTTTTTGGGATCACTGCTAACTCAATTTCTGCACTTTTATGTAGTGATGATTAGAAATATGAATTGAACAAAGCATGGGAGTTCAAAGTTTGGATTAAAATCATTTACATATTACTAAACTCAAATAGCCTTTTTCTTTTTAACTAATTGGTCACTTTCTTCTAAAAATTAATAAATTGTCTTATTCAAAGAATCTTATCACAAGGTACTTTAAAGCTAATTGCCATGATTTGAATTTATTTTTAAAAATGCACAGCCTGACTAAACTGACTCTATTAGTCATTGAGAAATGAACTTTTATTTCATAGCTGATATTGCTGTTAAGTCATTTTTCAGTTCCATCTAACTTTTCAATGACCCCATTTGGGGTTTTCTTGACAGATACTGGAGTAGTTTCCTATTTCCTTCTCCAACTCATTTTACAGAGAAGGAACTGAGGTCAACAGGGTTAAGTGACCTGCCCAGAGTCACACAGCTAAGTGTCTGAGGTCAGATTTGAACTCAGGAAATGAGTCCTGATGACTCCAGACACAGTGCTCTATCCACTGCACCACCTTCTTCTCTATTTAGTTACTTTCAGGCTCTTAATAGCTATATCTTCAAGAGTTTATACTTTCCCCTTGAAGACTATTTAAGAACCTCTTTAAACTCTAATCAGGAAATCAACATCAAGAAGGAAAAGAATTTAGAATTAAGAGTTTGGAAATGTTTCCTGCATGTAAAACCATTTAGTCCATGCATCTGTGCAGAATATGCCTTACTTCCTACAAATGGCTTGGAGGAGGGTGTCTTTCTGTCAACAGGTGCTGAAATTAATGGCACGAGCAGTAGTACTCTGTGTTTTCTAACAATTTAGCTTAGTGTTCAAAAGAGCCATCAATAGTGCTGCTTTTAAGTTGTCCATAGCTTACAAATGTGTTTAAAACTCAAACATTTCTAGCAATTAACTTTCTTGTACTGCAGACATAAGCAATCTAGCAGTTGATTTATTCCAACTGACGTGCTGAGCTTGTTCAGTGGAAATTGCTACTGATATAATTTGCCATGTGTAGTCATTTTATTAAAATGGAATACTGGAGAGGAGAGGGTGGTAATTCAATAAAAAATCAAGTATTGATCCTAGTATTGAAGCAGACATTATATATTTGTTTTCAATAATTCATATTGTTTTAGCTGATAGGTAGCACTTTTTCTGAGTTTCAAGCAAATAATTATATTTGGATGGTGGGAATGTGTGCTCATTGAATGTTATCATTCTTTTTTTTTCCAAAATAAATATAGCCTTTGAAATAAGAAGGTAAATTCAGTAATATCACAAATACTCATGATGCAAATGGAGGATTGATAAATATATCATGGGGTGGCTAGATGGTGACGTGAATAGAGCAATGGCCCTGGACTCAGGAGGACCTGAGTTCAAATCTGAACTCAGACACTTAACACTTACTAGCCATGTGACCTTGGGCAAGTTACTGAACCTCAGTTTACCTGTCTTTCCCTCTTCAAAAACAACCAAACAGACAAAAAAGACAACAAATAAAAATATCACAGTCAAATTATATACCTGAATCACTCTCTTCCACCAATGTACTTGAGAGAAACCTCTCAGGAAAATGCATAAATAAGGCAAACTGGTATACCCATGGAAACTCACAATTCTGAAGTAGAAACATTATTGTCCTCTTGCTTTTATAGAAACCATTCATAAAACTTTTTTTTTTGCTTTTTCTTTATTTTGGAGGGTGGAAGGTAGGGCAGTTGGAGTTAAGTGACTTGCCCAAGGTCACACAGCTAGTGTGTGTGTGTGTGTGTGTGTGTGTGTGTGTTAAGTGTCTGAAGCCAAATTTGAACTCAGGTCCTCCTGACTCCAGGACTGGTGCTCTATTCACTGCACCACCTAGCCACCCCCATAAAACTTCTCAATGAATTTGAGTGTATGTCTATGTTGAACAGATGCTTCTGTTGGAAAGTTACCTTTCAAAGAAAAATTCTTTTTTAAAAGCCTTGCTTCAATGTTTCCAAGCTCAAAAGAGATTCGGGGCTATACAGAAATCTCATGGTAAAGATCATATGGCCATTTTAAATATTGAGAATACATTTTATGGAGATTTTAACCCAAACTGAAATTATTCAGGTAAACCTTTAGGATAGAAAAATCCCTCATTTTAATGAAATGATCTGAGAAAAGAGAAGTTCAGAGATTCATCTTCAGAAAGCAGGAAAACAAAGAGGGAAAATGTCAAACAGAATGGAAAAGTATCATGCACTTGTGTGAAGTACTTGCTTCAAGAAAAAAAAAGTTTGCTCTAGAAGACTGTCTGCTGGAAAGAAAAAAGAAACATGACATTCTTGAAAACTTAGCTTAAAGTAAAAAATAGGTGAAAAGATACTGTAGTTAGGCAAGAAATACAGAAAACCCTGCAGTCCATTTGTTAGTATATGGTATAGAATTTAATAAATCACATATATAAACATATGATGTTTCTGAAACTGGATGGGGTAGTAGATAGATCAGGAATTCTTCATGTTGTTTCTGTCATGATACCTTTGTCACTCAAGTGAAATTTATGGACTCATTCATATAATGTTTTTAAAATATACAACATAAAATGTCATTTGACAAAAAGTGACAACCCCCAATTATATTTGGCCTCTTTGACATTCTTCATTTACAGTATTTCCCTGTATTGATTCATTGAGAATGTTGATTCTTATTTTAACAGTAATGATCATGATGAATGTTTCAATAAATTCTCTAATCTTGATCTCTCCACTGTTCTTGAGTCATGAGCTTTATCTAGAACACTTCTTCAGTCACTAAATCCTATCAAGTCTTCTTTATGAATATTTCTCAATTTATATGGTCACCATCTTATTTTAGGTCTACATTTCTTAATAACTCACCAAGTGAAAAGATTCTATTTTATACTTCTCTTTTGTCCCCTATCATTGAATATAGCAAATATATAATTGGCAACAATAAATTCATTTAACATAATATATGTGTGAATAAGCTTGACCTGTGCATACTCATATAACCTAACATGATAGTACTCTGCTTCCCTGAGTTCAACAAAGACTATACCAGTCTGGCAAGTTTCAATTTCACAGTCTATTTCAACTATGCCAAAGGAAGTTACCCACATAATGGGGAAATTCAAGTAAACAGAGTCGCTCAATATTAGGGTAAATGATCTTGGCTTGAGAAGATCAAGCTCCTCCTAAAATATGTATATACATAGTTATATTAAACACATACCTCTGTGTGAATGGATGGATGGAGAGATGGATAGATAGATATACACATGTATATAATTCATCCATATATACATAAATACAAAGATGATAGATACATAGACAGAAAAAGCTAACATTTATTAAGGTTTCTTTGTCGCTAGACACTATGCTAAATTCAGAAGTCACAAGGTTTGCTGTTCCATGGTTTTAAACGTAGGGAACACCATTTTCCCCCCAAACTTACTTCCGTCTCCTTTCTTCAGCTTCCTATTTTGTGGTGTCTTCCTCCTTTATAATGTAAACTTCTTGAAGCCAAGGACTATCTTTATTTTTCTTTTTTTATCCCCAGTACTTAAGGGTTTGGAATTTTCTAGAGATCTTTGGTGACCTTGGACAAGAAAGAGTGACAGGATGCAACTCAGATACCACAAATGAATAAAAGATTTTCCTGTTTCCCTTACTTGTTAGTGTTCTGCTACCTACCTTCATGAAATTACTTTGTTTTTATTTATTTTTGGCTGAGGAGATTTATATCAATGACTTTATTTGTATAGAAGAACTCCTGGTGAGGAAATTTCTTTTACCAATGCACATCGTTTCTTACTTATCAATTTATAATTTTAGAAAAAAAAACTTGATCATATTTGTATTTTGTCCAGGTTTCATATAGGATATGCATTTAAGAAACTTGGCTTCAATCAGGGTCTTTCTGAGTGTCCACCTCCCACCCCTGTATGCTACTCCATGGCTCCCTCTTAGTATTCATTTTGTATTTTCTTTGTATTTGCTTATCTGACTACATGTTACTTACTCCTAGTAGTAACACAAAAGCTAGATTTATTTCATTATTGTGCTATTGTTGTTGTTGTTTGTAGTCTTGTTAAATTTTAGTATCTAGCTCAATGATTAAAAAATTGTAGGTGATCAATAAATGCTCATTAAATTGAGTTGAAGCCTATGGCAAGGGAATGGATACAAGCTACTTTCCATCATTAACTGTCAAAAAAGAAAGATAATTCCTAGGCCATTTTTTTTCTTAGATAGGGATGATCTGTAAGTGAAGGAAGAGGGAGTAGAAGAAGGGGAAATAATTTAGTATACTGAAGAAAAGGAGGGAACATCTGGGAACATTGTCCTTCAAATCTCCACATGACATTTATTTTTATATTTTCTTAACGCAAAGAATTGTTAACCTTGTGACCTAAAAATAGTTACAGCTGAGCTTTGCTATTGATGAAGTTGATTCACACTAGTTTTTGACGTAGCTATATTGTTCTAGAACAGACAAACCTTGGAAAATCTAGCTTGGAGTAAACAGGATGTACTAGTCTCCTGTAGAAACAGACTATGGATGATTCATTCTTCCACAGCTCTTAACGAGCAATGACATTACTGCTGAGTGCTGTGGTAAAAATTGTTACTGCAGTGAATAAGATAGTTTTTTTTTAAGAATCATGAACAAAAGAAGTCAAAAAAATTTAAAAGGAATGGTAAAAATGTTTTAATCTATAAATGGTGAAAATAAAAATATTACATTAAAAAGAATCATAAAATCATTTGATGGTATCATGCAATGATATCTGTCTGAAAATAGAGGCAAATATTTGTCTGAATTACCTGGGGAAAGTTTTTTTTCCACTTAAAATGATAAAACTAATTTCTCATTTACTAGCACTCCTGAATGCCTATAACATTAAAACATGTTAGTTATGACATGAAGCTCCTAATCTCACTTTAAGCAGTTCAGTTCAACAACTTTATTTTTTTTTAATTCTTGAAATTTTGTGACTTTGTGATTTTAGAATATTCAACATTAAACTACAAATTTGGAACAATACTGAACATTTTACAATTCCGAAAGCAGAATTAAAAAATAAATAAATAACTGTAATTACTAGATGGCAATAGGGATGGTAGGCTACACTATGTTGCTTCAAAGATGTCAGGGAAGTGTTAAGAAAGAACACTTGACTTGAACTCAGAAGATGTATGTTCAAGTTCTAGCCCCACCACTTTGTAACAGTGTGATATTTTCTATCATAATTTTACTGTAGAAATCTGCTTTAATTCTACTCCAAGACATAGAAGATATCAATTACTTTTAGAAAATTGGTAGTATTTGAAAAGGAAGGTAATGTCATTTAAAAAATCTGTCATAGCTGAAAGAACCGAGAAGAACTTTTAAGTAGTTATGATAATATTAAATTCTGCTAGTATGTATGAAAGGTAATGTTCAAGATCTGGTTAAATAAGGGAAAGATAATGAAATATTCCTTGCAGCCAAAGTGTTTATTTATATCATGGAAGACACATACATATGTAAATATATATATATATATATATATATATATATATATATGAAGTAAATACAAATGAATTTTTAGAGGACACTAGCAGTGGAGTGGATGGTAGGACCAGAAAATATTACATAAAAGGTAACATTTTAGATAAGTGTTGAAAGAAACAAGTGATTCTAAAAGGCAGAAATATAGATGGAATTCATTCTAGACATGGGAAAACTGGATTGTACAAAACTAGTAGAAGGTATGTCATGTGTGGAATATGTAAGTAGGCCAGTTTGTCTCTACCTCTTTGAGTTCATGAAAGACATTAATGTATAATGAGGTTGGGCCTGGTTGTGAAAGGTTTTAAATAATAAACAGGAGTTTGAATTTGGTCAAGTGTGTGGAAGTGACCAAGACAGACATGATTTTGTAAAACTCCTTTTAGCACTTGTATAGAAGATGTATTGGTGAGAAGAGAATATGGGGAGATGGCAAGGTTTGGGAGAGTTTATGAGAGAGATAAAAGAGTAAAAAGAAGCAAAGTGGGAATAAAATAGAGGATTATTTAGCAAGGAGTATACGACTTGACTTGCTGAAGTGAGTCAAGTAGAAATAATGTAGTGTATATGTGTAGTGGGGACAAGTTTGGTGAATTCACAATGTTTGGTCAATTCCCCCTTCACTCTTCAGCAGTGATTGAGAAGGAACATATGACGCTGGTGGTAATAGTAATTCATGGATAGTATTTGGTAAGGAATTGCCAGAAGACAGGACATGGCTAAAAGGGATTTGAGGGTGGAGAAAAATGTAACATTGAGTTGGATAAGTAATGAGCCAAGAAAGAACAAGAAGGAAAGTAAAGTCAGATTCTAAAGAAAGAGGAAGGGGAAAGACAAATTAAGATAGGAGATATAAAAATATAAGATAAAATATAAAAAATATAAAAATCAACCAAACATTATAATTTAAAAGAAAAGTGTAGCTAAATAAAGAGTGATGTCCTAGAAGATTCATGATGGGAGACGATCATTACAATGAAATGATTTAGGTGTAACATTTACTCAAGCCATTTCTCCTTACTGGGATACCCTAAGTATGTGTTGGTAAATGTTAATAATTGCTTTCTAGGAGAAAATGTAAGAATGAAACATCCTGAACTTTATTCTGCATTATTAAATGTTATGTATTACACTCTTAAGTCTAGAAATTAATCCAGAAATTACATGACGTTTTTATACAAATAAAACCAGATCCATACAATTGAAAATGTATTAAATATTCATGGGTAGACTAAATCAAAATGATAAAAATGACAATTCTACCTAAATTAATCTACTTTTTCAATGCCATGCCAATCAACCTGCCCAAAATTATTTTATCGAGCAAGAAAAAATAATAAAAAACCATCTGGGAGAATAAAAAATCAAGAATATCAAGGGAATAATGTTTTTAAAATGTGAAGGGAGGTAGCCTAGTTGTAACAGATCTCAAAGTGTATTTTAAATTAAACAATTTATTAAGTTAATAATTTAAATTAAATAAAATTAACATTAAATTGTATAAACAATCTGGTACTGATTAACAAACAGATTGGTGAATCAGTGGAATAGATTAGGCAAACAATATAAAGTAATAAACACTATAGTAATTTGTATTTGATAAACACGGATATCCTAGGTCTTGGGATAGGAACTCACTATTTGATTTAAAAAAAAAAGACTTCTAGGCAGAAACTAGATATAGAACAATTTCTCATACCATTCACCAAAGTATGATTAAAATAGGAGCAGGTTTGAAACATAACGGGTGAGGCAATAAACAAATTAGAGCAGTATAAGAATAATTTATTTGACATATCTCTTGATAATGTAAAGAATAGGACCAAACAACAGAGAGAGAGAGAGAGAGAGAGAGAGAGAGAGAGAGAGAGAGAGAGAGCATGACCAAATATAATAGAGATAACTACCATTCTACTATGTTAGAAAGATTTTGCACAAACAAAACCAATGCAACCAAGATTGAAAGGAAAACAATAAGCTGGGAGATATTTTTACAGCAAATATTTTTATAAAGACCTCATTTTTCAAATATATAGGAACTGAGTCAACTTTATAAGAATAGAAGCATTTCTCCAATTGATAAATGATCAAAGGACATGAATAAACATTTTTCACATAATGAAATGAAAGCTATCAATAATTAAATACTATTGATTAGCAAAATGCAGAGTAAAATAGTTCTGAGGTACCATCTCACACCTATTGGTTTGATTAATATGACAGAAAAGGAAAATGGTACATGGAGATTTGTGAAAAATGAGAAATTAATGAACTGTGGCCAGAGATGTGAACTGGTCCAACCAAAAGAACAAATTGGAACTATGCTCTCAAAGGGCTATAAAACTGTGCATACTCATTTATCTAGCAATATCACTATCAGGTCTATATCCCAAAGAGATCAAAAAAGAAAATGGAAAAAGAACTGTATGAAAAAAATATTTCTTCCAGCTCTTTTTGTGGTGGCAAAGAATTAGAAATTGAAGAGATGTTGATCAATTGAGAAATGGCTGAACAAGTTGTGGTGTATAATTGTAATGGAATACTATTGTGTTATAGGAAATAATGAGCAGGAAGATTAAAAAACAACCTGGGAAGATGTGCATAAACTGATGCTGAGTGAAGTGAGAAGAATTAGGAAAAAAATAGTATATGGTAACATCAATATCATCCAATGAACAACTGTGAATAATTTAGCTAGTCTCAGCAATACAATGATCCAAGACAATCTAAAAGGGCTCATGATTAAAGAGGCTATCCACTTTCTGAGAAAAAACTGATGAAGTCTCAATTCAGACTGAAAGATATTATTTTTTCACTTCCTTTCTATCTTTTTTGTTTGAGTTTCTTTACATAAAATAACTGATATGGAAATATGTTTTACATAATGGCACTTGCATGACCTATATCAGATTGCCTACTCTCTCAAGGAAGGGGGAAAGAAGGGAAGAAGGGAGAGAATTTGGAATTCAATTTTTCTAAATGAATATTAAAATTGTTTTACATGTAACTGGGGAAAATAAAATATTATTTAAAATAAAAAAGTCTAGAAGACAAACAAAACAATAAAACCCTGACTTGTAGCCTCTGCTGATTTATGAGGTAGAAAGTTTATATTGAATATTTAACAATTGGCTCTCCTCAGGTATTTCTAGCATACCTCTGTATACCACTTTTCTTTACTCTTTACATATGTGAATCTTGCCATTTTATTTTAGGCCTTAAATCTCACTTCCCTTTGCATTGAAATCATCAAGTATCCTAGTATATGATGATTTAATTTACAGTGTCTTATAAAAAGTTTTCATAATATTATCTATCACTTTATCTTTAGCAACCAATGTTGGTACATAAATACTTTTACTTCCATGATGATCTTTTTGTAAATACATATGAGAACTGATTGTGATGACAAAATATTCCATGGAGTGATATTTATTGTATCCTTCCAACATACAATGAAACTCATTCTACTGATTTTTTTCTCTCCATGGAATGCGTGTGAAAAACATCCTTCAATTTCACTGCAACCTCTTTCTTTTGGTTGTATTTATGATGTAAATATTAAAAATAGATGGTCTAGCCATTCCAACAGGAATATGTTTGTTCACTTGTTAGTCATAAGACAAATACCTCACATGTAAAGTAGCAATAGAGTTGTTAAATATTTCAAATTTTATGGTTCATGGCACCTTTGGCCCAATTTTATGCCATACTAAGATGTCCCTTTTTAAAAAGAAGTGGAATGTACAGGAATTATGGCCATTTACAAATATTCTTTTGTTCCCTTGGCAACGTTGGTCAAAAAAAAAAATCACCAGCTGACCAGACTTTGGTAATATTACTCTATAATTAGCTATGTTTTTCCTCATTAAGCAGAATTGGTCTGTTACCAGGGTTATACCCAAATGCTTTCCAGCAAAGGATAGCATAGTAGAGGTTACACTCAGTTAACATTGCTTTTAAGAATCCCAAGTAACTTTCACACCAAGATGAAGCATTTATTAAAACCTGAAATATATATATATTATACATCAAAGATATCAAACAAAACCATAAACTAAAATAGAAAATAATTGTATACTTGTCTGTATGATAAGATAATCATTTCATCAAGCTTATAATCTGTAATCAGTATTTTTTAAAGAATCAGGTGAAATAAAGTACACTAAAATTATTTAAGCTTGAATTATACAATAACTGAAAATAAAACAGGAAATTAATTGGTATAATAAGTAAATGAAAAGATCAAAGACATTACCATAGGCAGCAAAAATCATATTTTAGTAACTTTCTGAAAATAGAGATATGCACCAACAGAACTATTAAATTATAATAGAAACTATAAGATCCCACTAAGGAAGGATGATGGATAATGATAAGCAATGTCACCTGAAGAATGGAGAAAAATAGCACAGCATAAAACCAGTTGAAATAAAACTTGGTAAGATAGTGAACTAAGAAAAGTCACTCCAATGACATGTGTGGATTAAAAAGTGGAAAAAGCTATATAGAGATTAAAAGTAGAAAGGATTTGAAAAAAAAGTAACTGCTATTTTTCCATTAATGATATAGAACCACTATACTTGAACACCTGTGTGTGTGTGTGTGTGTGTGTGTGTGTGTGTGTGTGTGTGTGTGTGGGCTTGTACAGTAGATGGGAGCAAGACAGGGAGAAGATAATGGATAGATTCCTTTTTGTCAGAAAATAGTAAGTGAAATTATTTGTTGAAAGAAAGGGGATGCAGTATAGTCCATTTAGAAGACAGTAGAATGTTTTGGAATGGTCATTTTGGAGAGTATCACAGGGAGAGAATCAGTGAATAATACAATAATTATTCTATAGCAGTGAGGGGCCAAATGGAGTTAAAGACATATTTTTTTAGTGAATACAGTGGGAACTGTTGCATAACTTTCTCCAATAATGGTAAAGTAGCATGTGTGTAGACTCAGAGGAGGTTAACTGCAATATGTTGGAACCTTGAGAGTTTGTGACTAGTAACAGGAGGCACGTAGGAATTCTAGAGTACAATATAGTGTATTGATAAACTGATTAAAAACATGGGGCTAAAACTGAAGTAAGGAAAGTGAAGGCACAGCCTGGGTGATAAGTTAGAGGAATGAATAAAAGAATGAAGACTAGAGATAATAAGAAGGATTCACAATACCTATGAGTGAGTCAGAAGAAGATATGGAAAGATAGAAAGCAGTGCTTCAATGTTGTGATTTAAGAGTTCAGGACCATAGCACAGTGTGAGTGCAATCAAGGTGAGATTTTTGTTGCTTTTTTTATGGAGTTCAGTTTCCCAGAATTATCCTAAATTGTAAACATCTAAAGGATTAATCTCCTTTGAACCCTGGTAATTTACTGCTGTAACACACTAAGTTCTGAGGCATGAGGGCTTTCATGCATTTGAGTTCTAAGCCAATCAGATGCTGAGTTTCTGGCACTAAGCATGTAGGTTCTCATGAGCTTCTGTGTTGAGCCAATCAGGTGCCAAGAAAAAAAAATTACACCTATAAAGAGAGTTGAGATGGCAAGTGTGAAGAAGAAGGTGAGTGTGAAGAAAGATGAGCATGCAGAAAAAGATGAGTATGAAGAGAGAAAATGATGATGAAGCAGAAAATGAGAGTGAATGTAGGAGGATGGGTGGAGGAGAATTTGCTGAAGGGAAACTTGCCAGCGGGGGGATCTACCCACAGAAAGGATTCTTACCTTAAACCCCTTTTAAAAGCAAGGCACCTCTGGATTGCGAGAGTGAATTGAGAGGGAGGTTGTATTAATGTGTGTAAATATTTTTGTTGCCCTGTTAAACTTTGTTTGCCCAGAGACAGAAACTTGGTACAGGAGCCCCCAAAGTCTACTCTGCCTGAATTCACATAGGAGTAGGGAGAGCTTGGAGTGGAGGAATCCCTTCCCTTGTGAGCTGTGACATGAAAAGGTAACAGACAGCTGCTTCTGTATATACCCAGGCAGGAATTAAGAGTGGTTTTTTCCCATAGTCCTTCAGGAGGATGAACCACAGGACTTATTATTCAGTCCCAAGTCAAAATTAAAACTTTACATCAAGGTAGGAGAAATGAGAGTGCTTTCGTATTTTACCTCCCTGGAATGATTTTGTATCCAGGGGGGTGGAGATGTCTATGGTGGGAGTGGGAAGGTGTCATAACCCCTGGAGATGCACCCTGTTGGCTTTATTGCCTATTCACCTCTCAAAATTTAGAAGTGGGGACTGGAGCAGTGTTAGGACTTGGACTATTTGGCTCATTTGACCATGCACACACTTGAGAGTGCCAGGTGGGAGCCTTTAATGGCAGTGTTGAAAGGGCACACCCCAAAGAAGATTTTTAGGATTTGGACACTTTATTTTGATTGAGGCGATTGTAACCTACTGTGACCTAGGGGTGGGGTGTATTGTATTTTCTGCTACCCTGGGGATGTGTTGTACTAGGGAAGAACCTGGCCTGGGATACCCTGATTGTCTAAGCAGCATTTTGGGTAATACCTGAGTGAGAAAGAGCTGACTGCTCAGTCAGAAAAGATTTTGACCCCCAAAGAATCACAGGTGAGGAGATATGCTAAATGCAATGATATTGGTTGTGTGACATGTTACATACTGAGTATTATCTTATATACTGAATGATATGTTTTAAGGCAATTTGGCCACCTTACTAATAAGTTGCTATGTTGTTATGAATTGTGAGTATTATGCTTTAGTGTCTTAAGTAAAGCTTAGTTTTGAAGAGATAGAGTACTTATTTTATTGTGAGATTCATTTCTTAAAATATCTCATATCTCTTTGGCATTACACACAGTAATGGATGATAGTATTCCACGACAGAGGCAGTGAGGTGGTTCAGTGGATAAAGTACTGGGCCTGGAATCAGGAAGACCTGAGTTAAAATCTGGCTTTAGATACTTACTAGATGTGCTGCCCTGTTTGAGTCACATATCCTCTCTGACTAAATCCACTAGAGAAGGAAATGACAAACCACTTTAGTATCTTTGCCAAGAAAACAACACAGGCAATATTGGTATGATATCATCCATGTGGCCACAAAAAGTTGGACATGACTAAATGACTGAACTACAAAGATCAATAATATTGCCATTTCTTTGTATATATTATATGGAGTGCAAATGGAGGGAATATCATAAACCAGGAAAACAGGGTAATCAAGGGAACATTAGAATATATAATTAAGGAGCCAGTGGTTTTAGCCTCAGGGCAGCCACAACCAGTCCCAGGCTGGAGGGACTTCAGAATACCACCAGCTGTGGTGGTTTTCAGAATTATCAACCCATAGATGCTAAGAACAAGGTGAGAGGTCAGTGCAGTGTGGACTTTGGGACCTGGGAATTCAGGAGTGTGGTCTGGCCTTTGCCCAGAGGGTGAGAAGCAGCTGAGGAGTGGCGGACATGCATCCACTGCCACATGGATGCTTCAGAAATCTTGGCCTGAAGATTGTAGGGGGACCAAGCAACGAGTCTGAGGGGAAATCACTCTTGGTTTAACCTGCTTGGATCTGGATCACTGCCTGGGGTGGAAGTCCTCGGGCATGTGACCAGTGTGCCAGAGTGTGTGGAGGCTTCTGAGAGGACAGCCAATTTACAGCTTCAGCAGCTGAGAAAACCCCAGCTATTTGGGACAAAGCTCCCCACTATGGTAGCAGAGTTGTACTGTGACAAAAAGCTCAAAAGTCAAGTAATTGAGTGGCAACATGAGCAAATGAGGGAAGCAAGACAACAACAGAGGTATGACTTTGGATTCCTTTTTGGTGGACAAAAAGGATCAAAGCATGGAACAGGAGGAAGACAGCAAGGTCAGAACTCCTACACCAGAAGTTTTCAAGAAAAGAATAAGCTGCCTATAGGCCATAGAGGAGCTTAAGAAGGACCTAGAAAACCAAGTGAGAGAAGTGGAGGAAAAATTGGGAAGAGAAATGAGAATGATGCAAGAAAATTATAAAATGAGAAACAACAACCTGACTGAAGAAAATGACACCTTAAAAAATAGACTAACTCAAATGGCAAAAGAGGCTCAAAAAGGCAATGAGGAGAAGAATGCCTTAAAATGCCGAATTTGCCAGATGGAAAAAGAACCTCAAAAGCTCACTGAAGGTAATCATTCCTTCCGAAGTAGGTTGGAGCAAATGGAAGCTAGTGACTTTATGGGTAATCAAGATACTATTAAACAGATCAAAACAAATGAAAGAATAGAAGTCAATGTGAAATATCTCATTGGAAAAAACACTCACCTGGAAAATATATCCAGGAGAGATAGTTTAAAAATTATTGGACTACCTGAAACCCATGATCAAAAAAAGAACCTAGAAATCATCCTTCCAGAAATTCTTAAGGAAAATTGCCCTGATGTTTTAGAACCAGAAGGCAAAATATAGGTTGAAAGAATCGACTGACCATATCCTGAAAAAGATCCCAAAACGAAACCTCCTAGGAATATTATAGCCAGGTTCTGGAGTTCCCAGATCAAGGAGAAAATATTACAAGTAGCCAGGCAGAAACAATTTGAATACTGTGGAAACACAATCATGATAACACAAGATCTAGAAACTTCTACACTGAGGGATCAATGGGCTTATAATATGATATCCTGGAAGTCAAAGGAGCTGGGATTAAAACAAAGAATCACCTACCCAGCAAAACTGAGTTTCATGTTTCAGGGGAAAACATGGTAATTCAATGGAATGAAGGACTTTCAAGCATTCTTGCTGAAAAAAAAAAACAGTTAAGTAGAAAATTTGACATTCAGATACAAGAAACAAGAGAAGCATGAGAAGATAAACAGGGAAAAGAAATCATAAGGACCTTATCAAAGTTTAACTGCTTATATTCCTACAGGGAAAAATGATAATTGTAACTTATGAAACTTTTCTCAGTATGAGAATAGTTGGGGGGGAATAGTGTGATAGTAATGGAACATAAAGATTCCTCTGTATTGACTTTGTTTTCAAATTGATTGTGTTAAAACCCAGAGCTTGTTAATCCCACTTGTGGGATGCAGCCAGGAAACACATTCAGTGCCCCTGCTGTGCTGCTCAGTTCTTATCTTTTCCGGTGGCTGAATTCCGAACTCCTGGGCTCCTTCTCCTCCTGCAGGCGGCAGCCGCTCCTGGCTTCTGCCCAGGTCCCAAAGGCTGCTCACCATTCCTGCTCTCAGCTCAGCGAAGTCAGCATGCAGGCCATTCTTCTCTCCGGCTCCACGGCTCCACAGAATCACAGCTACCACAACTGGGAAACAAACAATTATCCCAGTCCCCATACTTTTCTTTTACTCTGCAGATCCTGTTCGTGACGCCATTTTGTAGCAGCAAGCACCCCAAACGTCCTCAGGGTTTGCCGCCCATACAGGTTCTTGGATCTGCTTTGATAAAGGAAAGCAACTCAAAAGGATTAACAAGCTCTGGGTTTTAACACAATCAATTTGAAAACCAAGCCAATACAGAGGAATCCTTTACCAGTGGACAGTATTCACTCTCTGTCTGCAGGACAGTCTCAGGGCTTCTTAACCAAAAGCCAGGTTCCAGGACTTCTTCAACAACAGGACTGTCTTTCACCAGTGGACAAATCTGGCAAAACAACATCAAAACAGACAGACAAAGTACTGGCAAAACAGCCATGTCTCCTCAGTCCTTGGCAGCTCCGGGGGCAGGTCTCAAAAGTCCAGGGCGATTCAAAGTGTCCCCCAGCAATCCTTCTCAGTCTCTCTCTCTGCCTCCACGAGGTGCTGCTTCCAAAAAGTTCTTCGGCCTCTCTCTTGTCTCTCCAAATCTATGTCACCAGCTCCTCCCATTTCTTGTCTCTCTTTTCACATCAACAAGTCCATCTCACAGGTGGGATTAACAAGCTCTGGGTTTTAACACAATCAATTTGAAAACCAAGCCAATACAGAGAAATCTTTATGTTCCATTACTATCACAAATAGAAATGTATATATGTGTGTGTATGTATACATACATATATGTGTATCTAGGAGGGTATATGGGCATATGGATACATATGTGAGTGTGTTATATATGTGTACAAGTATACATAGATGGAGGGCATAGGACCAGTTGAATGGGAAGGGATGATACTTAAAAGGTGAAATTAAGAGGTGAGATAAGAATATTATGAGAAAAGATGGGGAGAGATAGAATGGGGTAAACTATCTAATATAGAAGAGGTAAGGGAAAACTGTTACAATGGAAGGGATAACCAGGAAGGCAAAAGCAAATGATTCAACCTCATTCTCAATTAATTTGCCTTAAGGAGTGAATGACAGACACACTAAATAGGGCATTTCACCCTACAGGACAGTAGGTGGGAAGGGAATTAGATGGGGCATGATGGAAGGGAGGGCAGGCTTGGGGAGGGAAGTTGGAAGCACCCCTATTTAAAAGGGACAGGATTAAAGTAGAGAAAAGAACAAGGGTGGATAGGATGGAGGGAAATATAGTCAGTCTTTCACAATATATCCACTATGGAAATATTCTGCATAGCTACACATGTACAACCTATATTGTATTGCTTATCTTCCAAGTAAGTGTGGGTGATGACAGAGGTAGAGAAAAGTATGGAATTCAAAGGTTTACAATAAAATGTTATACATATATATGCATATATATACATACATACATACATACATATGTAATTTTGCATGTAACTCGGAAATAAGATATACAGGCACTGAGGCATAGAGATCCATAGTGTCCTCATGGAAAGTCAGAGGGGGGATGGGGGGAGATATAGGAGAGAACAGAATGGGGAAGATAATATTCTGTAGGATTGCTGTTTTAGGGTGGTGGGTAGGGGAAAAATGGGGAGAAAATTTGCAACTCAAATTCTTGTGGAAATGAATGATGTAAACTAAAAAAGTAGTGTAACGGGCTTAAAGACCTCTCAAGCACAGAAATTTAATTGTGTATGTATGGGACTACTAGATTAAATTAGGATCAATAGTTGTGATTCATAATATCATAAAATCTCTGAGCTGGAAGGGACCTTAGAGATGTCCTATTTCAGCCCTTACATGTTATTAATAAATCCAAGCTCCTCGTGGGCAGTCTGTTTCATTCTTGTTGATATATGCCCAGCACCAAGCACAATGCATGGCATATTTAATAAATGGTTTTTGATTTTAAAAAGTATAATTAAATCCCCAATTATAAGACAACAGTTTAGGTTGTAAAAGAGACACATATTGATTGATCTCCTTCATAAAGGAGAAAGATTGATCTGGAAAAGAAGTATTCAAGGTGGGGACCATGTCTGCCCAGGGATGTTTGGAATGACCCTACAAAGTATGTTATCAACTGTGATAGTAATGGCATTTAAAGATTCCCCTGTATTGGCTTGGTTTTTCAAATTGATTGTGTTAAAACCCAGAGCTTGTTAATCCCACCTGTGGGATGGACATGTTGACTTGAAAAGAGAGACACGAACTGGGAGGAGCTGGTGAC
>NW_027186349.1:5942861-5954726 GCF_028583685.1 Petaurus breviceps papuanus
CCAGGAACTAAGATTGCTGAGAACTTGCCTCGTGTCAAGATGAAGAAAAGACCTCCACGTGGGTGCTGCTTCCAAAAAGTCTTCCGCCTCTCTCTTGTCTCTCCAAATCTACGTCACCAGCTCCTCCCAGTTCGTGTCTCTCTTTTCAAGTCAACAAGTCAATCCCACAGGTGGGATTAACAAGCTCTGGGTTTTAACACAATCAATTTGAAAAACCAAGCCAATACAGGGGAATCTTTAAATGCCATTATTATCACATCAACCAGCTAGAGGGGCAGAATATAAGTCACTATGAGTTTATCTGCAATATAACTACCATACTCAACTCTTCATCCTCTCATTGTTGGACCCAATGTGTTACCTCAGGACAGCCTTAACTTCAGGGAAATTATAACCTGAAAGTATAATTTAGTAATCAATAGCATATATGTGGATAATTTCTTTCTGAGTCGGGGTACCATTGCCCTCATTCTACCTCACATAGGCTTTTTTGGGAACTACTGAGCATTTCTGCTATGACATCCAAGGCAGTAAATAGTAAGAACCATGTCTCCTTCCTTGTTTTGTTTGTTCATTCATTCTTTCATATATGTATTTGCTCTTTTTGGTTTTGGAGAGAGTTAGTAACATAAGTTGAGTAGATATGAATGGGTTGTGATCAGCATCACATATTTCATTTCATTAACTTCATTATCTTTCCTCCTAAACCTACATGTCTTCAGTAACTAATGCGACAAGCCACATGCTACATTTTGAACCTATGCAATGCTGAGTACCAGAAGAATATTACTAGCATATTGGATAGAGACCTCTTTATAAACATTTCATAGAATAAGTATTGCAATCTGTTCACTTGGAAGAAGTGACACAGTATTGAAGTAAATAAAATAATGATTCATTTCACCAAATAGTTTGTTATACATATGGACCATTACTGATATTTCTTTATTTTTATAGAACATATAAGAGAATGTTTTACACATAGTAGGTCATTATGTTGTTGGTTGGTTTAGAAGCAACTGAAATATAATTGTAGGAAAATATCTAGTTGACTTCACCCTGTCCCCCCCATCCCCCCGGATTGTAATGCCAAGGAAAGGCAATTTCCCTAAGGTTCAAAATACCAGCATAGGTGCTCTCCATTTTATTCAGTGACAAATCAAGAACAGAGAAGATCAAAATATGATATCATTCAAAATACAGCATTTACTAAGTGTGATTAAATAATCTCCAAGTACTACCCCACCCCAGGAACTTACATTCATTCAATCAATTACAAAGTCCCTGTTCTAAATACTACTCCACCCCTAGGCTGTACCTTCATTTAGTCCATCACAAAGCCCCTCTTCTCAAATGGAGATTAGTTTCCAATCATAAGTAAAGTACATTCATTTGTTCAATCACAGAGCACAAAAAGGTCAAAAGTTCCCCACCCCTGGATCACAATTGAATCTACCCCAGAGTTACAACAATTTTAAGCATAGCACTTAATACCCAAATGGAGGTCTTTTCTTCATCTTGACAAGAGGCAAGTTCTCAGCAATCTTAGTTCCTGGGTAGACAAGGCTTAGCAAGGCCACAAGATACATTGCCAGTCTCTTCATTGATTCATCCTCTGTCTGCAGAACAGTCCTAGAACCCCTGAAAACATTAGCAAAACCCTCTCCCAGGATTTCTGTAAACATACAACAAGAAAATCCTTCTTCAGGGCTTCTGAACCAACAGAAAGGTTCCCAGACCCCTGCAACAAAAGCACTGTCCTTCACCAGTGGACAGTATTCACTCGCTGTCTGCAGGAGAGTCTCAGGAGCTCTTAACCAACAGCAAGGTTCCAGGACTTCTTCAACAACAGGACTGTCTTTCACCAGTGGACAAATCTGGCAAAACAATGTCAAAACAGACAGACAAAGCACCAGCAAAACAGGAATGTCTCCTCAGTCCTTGGCAGCTCTGGGGGCAGGTCTCAAAAGTCCTGGGCCATTCAAAGTGGCCCTCAGCAATCCTCTCCATCTCTCTCTGCCTCCAAAGGTGCTGCTTCCAAAAAGTTCTTCTGCCTCTACAAATCTGTGTCACCAGCTCCTCCCAGTTCAGCCCTCTCTTTTCACATCAACAAGTCCATCCCACAGGTGGGATTAACAAGCTCTGGGTTTTAACACAATCAATTTGAAAACCAAGCCAATACAGGGGAATCTTTATATTCCATTACTATCACACCCCCTTACTGTACTCAATCAGTGTGGAGAGGTTAAAAAACCAGGTCAATGTGTTTATACATTGAAAATTGAAAGTGATTAAATGATTCTTGCCCAAATAAACTAAATATTAAGAAAATCAATATTTAAATCAAAATCTCCTTCGATACAGTTTTCATGTCCTTTGTATAATGCAATGCCTTGTGATTATCATTCTTCCTACAGCACACATACATACAGTTTATTGAATTATAATTGCTTCAGCTTCTTGCATAAAATTGTATATTGGCACATTCCAATATTTATATTAGGCAGGTAAGTGGTTCTGTGGATAGAGTGCTGGGCCTAAAATTCTCTTGTCTTCATTTGCTAGAGAAGGAAATGGCAAACCACTGTAGTATTTTTGCTAAGAAAACCCTATGGTTAACACTAACATGCTGTGTTGCACAGAGTTTGGAGATGAATGAACAGCGATATGTGATCAATATCTATTATCTCTATCTATCAATCAATGAATCTATCTATCTGTGTGTGTAATTATTATAATATCTCTATTGTCTTCAATTTAATATCTCCCTGCCACTTTTTCTGTTTCTGTCACTCTTTGTGTTTCTATGTCTATATCTCTATCCTTGCCTCTATCACTGTTTTTCTTTCTGTGTTTGTGTTTCTCTATCAGTGTCTCTTTTTCTTTTTAAATCTGATGCTTTGGTTAAGACAGAGATACCATGAAATTTCAGAGTACCTATCAGTAATGTAAATTCAAGTCCATTGAAATAGTGAAGAAAAAGGTTAAAATGAGGAATCTAAAAATGTAAAGCATTTGAGTAGAAGCGTAAGTCACAGATCTAGTCATCTGAAATTTGATTTGTTACCACCTTCTTGGTTTTATCATAGATAAGTTTGAGTGTTTTAGAATAAAAATTTTTTGATAACTTTTATTTCCATCATTATAATTTCCAGCAGGACCTCTCCTTTTTTTTTTTTACCTCTAAGTGAGATAATCCATATATGTATTTTAGATGAAAAAAAAGGCAAAAAAGAGAAAATATATCAGTCAAACTGATAAATGAATAAATACATATCAGTAATACATTTTTAAATGTATGAAAATATGTGAAAAGGAACATTTATGGACCTCTGTAATGACATACACAGAAGCATTTGAGAAGAATGCTACTGTGAACAGCTTTTAAGGTTCTGATTATACTGTATAGTGAACACTCTATTCCATAACAAATCAAAGCAAAACATTCACAGAAAATCAAGGCACAGCATTCACAATATTACAACTTATAATAGCACAACAACTTATCATTAAAATGGCCACATAGTTTTCACCAAAGTGTTCACAATATTTAGAAGAAAGAACAATCATCTCAAAGTACAATAGTCAAAGTCTTCCACTCATTGGGCAAAGTCTTCCCATCTTAAGGCCCACTTAAGTTAACTCAATCAGTCATTATTCAGCAAAGTCTTCTTTGGGGCAAAATCTTGATTAACTCAATCAGTCACTTGTTCATCAATCAATTATTAAGTATCATACACAAAATCCTCCACCCCTAGGACACTAGTAAACTACAATTTCATCATTACTCAGTATCCATGGAGAAGTCTTTTCATCTTGACTTGGAGCTGCTTCTCAGATTCACTGCATCCCCTTCCATGGTCTCAGATTCTACCTGGATTCACCAGACTTTCCCCTTGGTTCAATGGCAAACAGCTCCCAGTTCCTTGTCCAGCTCTCTGGGTAGGTTCTGCTCCACGCTGAAGTTCACAGTGTCTGCTGCATGTCAGATCTTTCACAATTTCTGATCCAGGGAATTTAAGGCTCAACCAAGCCACAAACAAAGTCTCAGCATCCCAGTCATGCTTCCTCTGTCACCTGGGCTCCTGGCTCCTGGCTCTGGGCTCTTGGCTCCAGGCTCCAGGCTCCTGACTCTGGGCTACTGTTCAGAAGAAGCTCCACCACAACAAGTTCTCAGGAAATTCTGGCTCAGTTCTTCATTCTCTCTTCTGTAGCTGCTCTGCCACCAGATCCTGGTTCAAAAAATTATTACTGTGTCTCTCTGTGGCTTTTCTTATATATACACAGCATTAGCTTCCTGTTTCAGCCAACTCCTTCCTGTTAAATCAGTAATGGGAGACAGGAGTTCACACCTTCTGTTTCCCCAACAGAGGCTTGATCAGTTACTAAGTGCTAAGTAACTGCTGCCTTTGCCAACAGAAAGGGATCTTCAAATTCAAATTGCATTACCATTACAATCACCCACATGATGGAAGATATAGAGTGGGCATATCTTCTCTTATCACTTCCTAAAAATACATTTATTCATTGTAATTTTGTAATATTTAACTTTGATCGTTTTGTGGTGCTTTTTGTTTCCATTATACCTTTTTTTTTTAGTTTTCTTTACTTTAATGTGCATCTGTTCATGTAAAGCTTTTGATGCTTCCCTATAGTCATTACTATCGATTTTTTATAGTACAGTAATATTATATTATACTGATGCACCACAGATGTTTAGCCATTCCCTAATTGATTAACATATGTTTTGTTTCCAAAATATGAATAGTTTGGTGTGTATGAGGACTTAACTACGACCATGGCTATAAGCCTAGTAATTGAATCTCTGGTTCAGGTGTTACGGAGATTAAAATTACTGTTTATCATTACAATTAGCTTTCCAAAATGGTTGTACTGATTCACAGATTTTCCAAAAATACATTACTGTGGCTATCTTTCTACCATTCTTCCAAAATTGAAAATTCCCATCTTATGTCTTATTTACCAGATTTACAAGGTAGTGAAACCAACTTGTGAACCAAATTCATTTTGTGATTCAAAGTTGCCTGTTCCTGTAAGATTTCAATTCATATAATCTGAGAGAAATGTTCTGGGACAACTTGTGGTTTTTATGGAAGATACCAGAAAGTATCTGTGGCAGCAAGCACCCCAAGCATCCTCAGGGTTTGCTGCAAATACAGGTTCTTGGAACTGCTTTGTTAAAGGAAAGCAACTCAAAATGGGTTAACAAGCTTACTTTAATCAGTCAAACATATATCGTTTACCTCGTTCAGGGGAAAGAGGTCAGCACCCCGAACTTCAAAGAATACAGACAGAATTATCAAGACAGAGAAACAGATCAAGTAGACAGATTTCCAAACTGTCCAACCATTACATCCATACCCAATCAACATCTGGGTTTCAACATCTGGGTTTTTCAAAGCCGGGGGGCTCTGGACAATGGCTTCCCATAATCCATATCAAATCACAGAACACTTCTCAAAGTGAGCCCCAAAACAAAGCCTCACATCAGGGCTTATATAGCCTTTTCCTGGCTCAGAGAATGTAACAACCTTTTGGACCCACTGGCCAATCAAAAAGTATCTATTGAAAAACAAGCCTCCCACACCAGGCTCCAGGTGCACTTTAGCCTAGGGGCAGGGAAGATCTTTAAATTTACATTCCCATTACAGTATCCTGTATAACTTGTTAGTGAAGAAGCTTTTTCAGTTTCATGTAAACCTAGTGATATATTTTATTTTTTTTTATTATTGCTTCTTTTTCTTATTTGGGTAAAAATATATCTCCTACCCATAGCTGTGAAGTGTATATGGTCTGCTTCTCTTCCCCTCGATTTTTTACTATAATCTTTAATAATAAGTCATGTATCTATTTAGAACATAAGGAAGATTGTGGAAGGATTTGTTCTAAACCTAATTTCTGTCAGATTTCTTTTCAGCTTTCGAGGTAGTTCTTTTTGTGTGAGTTTGGTATAAAATGTGTTATCTGGGTTATAAAATTATGTGGTTTTCAGTCCCCTGGTTTCGGATTCTTCTTTGTCAACTCAATTGCACTGATCTACTTTGTTTATAAACCAATATTGATTTTGATTACTCCTGTTTTAAAACATTGTTTGAGATCTAGAAGTACTGTCCTGTTTTCATTCCTAACTTTTTTTTTGAAATTTCAGTTGATATTCTAGTTTCTTTATTTTTTTATTCTATTATCATTTACTTAGTTCTATAAAATATCCATTTTAGAATTTTATTGGTGAATTATTAAATTTTCAAATTAATCTTGGTATTATTGTAATTTTTTTCTTGTTAAAGTGTTAATTAACATTGAATATTCTTACAAAATATAAGTTTTTTATTGCTTTAAGGGATACTCTACAATTAAATTTCCACAAAATTATTGGTTCCTTCAGTAGGTTGATGCCAGGATTCATTGGATTAGTATTTCTCTTTATGTAATAATTTCTTGGATTTTGTTATTATGTTATAGAAATGCATTTGATTTTGATATTTTTATTTTATACTGTGCAAATTTACAAAGCTATTAATCGAACCTAGTAATCTCTTTGCTAATTCCATATGATTTCCTAAATAAATCAGTCTATTGTCAACAAAGCGATAATTTATTTTTTGGATCTTATTTTCTCTATACTTTTTAGTCAATAGTGAATATGTAAATGCAATTTATTTTGTTTTATTTTCTAATATATTAATTTATTTGAGTTTTCACCATTCCTTTCAATAAGTTTTAAATTTTCTCCCCCTCCCTCCCCATTCCCTCCACAAGATGGCTTGCATTCTGATATAGGTTCTACACATACAGTCCTATTAACCACATTTTCACATTAGTAATGTGGCACAGAAGAATTATAATAAAGAGAGAAATCATGAGAAATAAAAACCAAAAATAAAAGAGAAAAAAATATGCTTCACTCTGCTTTCTGATACCATAGTTTTTGTTTTTCTGGATGTGGATGACATTTTCCATGGTGAGTGCTTTGGAATTGTTTTAGGTCCTTGCATTGCTAAGAAGAGCTAAGTCTATCAGAATCAGTCATCACCATCTGTGGTTGTTACTGTGTACAATGTTTTCCTGGTTCTGCTCACGTCACTCAAAATCAGTTCATATAAGACTTTCCAGGTTTTTCTGAAGTCCGCCTGTTCACCATTTCTTATAGTAAAACTGTATTCTGTTGAATTCATATGCCACAACTTATTCAGTCATTCCCCAATTGATGGGCATCCCCTGGATTTCCAGTTCTTGGAAACCACAAAAAGAGCTGCTATAAATATTTTTGGACATGTGAATGCTTTTCCCATTTTTTATGATCCCTTTGGGATATAGTTCTAGAAATGGTATTGCTGAGTCAAAGGGAATGCATATTTTTATAGACTTTTGTGCATAGTTCCAAATTGCTCTCCAGAATGGTTGGATTAGCTCACAGCTCAACCAACAAGTATTTAGTAATCCAACTTTCCCAAATCTTCTCCAACGTATCATTTTACTGTTTTGTCATGTTAATCTGTCTGATAGGTGTGACATGGTACCTCAGAATAACTTTTACTTGCTCTTCTTTAGACAATAGTGACTTAGAGCATAATTTAATATGACTGTAGATAGATTTAATTTCTTCTTCTGAAAACTACTTTTTCATATCCTTTGACCACTTAGCAATTGGAGAATGACATTTATTCTTGTAAATTTGACTCAGTTCTCTACATCCTTTAGAAATGAAGCCTTTATCAGAGATACTAGTTGTAAAAATTCTTTCCCAATTTTCAGTTCCCTCCTATTTTTGGTTGGATTGACTTGGTTTGTGCAACAACTTTTCAATTTAATGTAATCAAAATTGCCGGTTTTGCATTTCATAATGTTCTCTACCTCTTTTTTGGTTATAAATTCCTCAATTCTCCAGAAATCTGACAGATAAACTATTCCTTGCTCCCTTAGCATGTTTATAGTATCAGCCTTTATACCTAAATTGTGTATCCATTTGGCCTCGATTTTGGTATGCCATGTCAGATGTTGGTCTAATGCTCAGTTTCTGCCATACTATATTCCAGTTTTCCCAGCAGTTTTTGTCAAATTAGTGACTTCTTTTCCCAGAAGTTAGGGTCTTTGGGTTTATCAAACAGTTTATTGCTATGATCATTAACTACTGTGTCTTGTGTATTTAGATCGTTCACTTATCTACCCCTCTAATTGTTAGCTGGTACCCAGTAGTTTGGATGATTGTTGCTTATTATATGATTTAAGATCTGATATGGCGAGGCCACCTTCCCTAACATTTCTTTTCATTAATCCCCTTGATATTCTAGACCTTTGGTTCTTCCAGATAAATTTCGTTATCATTTTTCTAGTTCTCAAATTTTTTTTTATTTTGGTATTTGATTGGTATGGCACTGAGAAGTTAAATTAATTTAGGTAGAATAGTCATTTTTATTGCATTATCTCAGCCTACTCACAAGCAACTTTTTTCAATTATTTATTAATTTTTGTGTATTTTTTTTTTTTTGCTTTTTAGAGGGCAGTTGGGGGTAAGTGACTTGCTCAAGGTCACATGGCTAGTTTTTGTGTTAAGTGTCTGAGGTCGGATTTGAACTCAGGTCCTCCTGACACCAGGGCCAGTGGTGTATTTACTGCACCATCTAGCCGGCCCCTTTTTTTAATTCTTTAAATCTGACTTTATCTGTATGAAAAGTATTTTGTAATTGTACTTATATAGTTCCTGGGTTTGTTTTGGCAGGTGGACTCCCAAATATTTTATAATGTCTATAATGTTTCTAATTTGGTAATTAACAGGTTTTTTATTTATTCTTTTTTCTAGCTTTTTCAGTTGCATGTCCAGTTCACTGATCTCCTTTTTTTCTCTATTTTATTCATGTAAACATTGAGAGATTTCCCCTAATCGCTGCTTTTGCTTCATCCCACAAATTTTGGAATGTTGTCTCATTATTGTCTTTTTCTTGGATGAACTTATTGATTGTTTCTATGATTTGGTGTTTAGTCCACTCATTCTTTAGGATTAGATTGTTTAGTTTCCAATTAACTTTTAGTTTATCTTTCCATAACCTTTCATTACATGTAATTATTTTTTGCATCATGATCTGAAAAGTATACATTTAATATGTCTGCCTTTCTGCACTGGATTATGAGGATTTTATGCCCTAGTATATGGTCAATTTCTGTGTATGTGCCATGTACTACCTTTCTCTCCCCATCCAATTTTCTCCAGAGGTCTACCATATCTACCTTTTCTAAAATTCTATCCACCTCCTTAACTTCTTTCTTGTTTATTTTGAGATTAGACTTATAAAGTTCATAGAGAATGAGTTTCAGGTCCCCCACTAGTATGGCTTTGCTCTCTATTCCTTCCCATAACTCTCTTAACTTCTCCTATATGAATTGAGATTCTATATCACTTGGTGCATATATGTTAAGTAATGATATTACTTCATTGTCTATGGGTCATTTAGCAAGATATAATTTACTTCCTTATCTCTTTTGATTAGATCTATTTTGCTTTTGCCTTGTCTGAGATTAAGATTGCTGCTCCTGCTTTTTTTATAACTTCAGCTGAAGCATACTATATTCTACTCCAGCCTTTTACCTTTACCCTGAGTGTATCCTCCTGTTTCAAATATGTTTCTTGTAAATAGCATATTGTAGAATTATGGTTTTCAAATCATTATGCTGTCCACTTCCATTTTATGGAAGAGTTCATCCCATTCACATTAACAGTTAGGATTGATATATGTGTCTTTCTCTCCATCTTTCCCCCTGCCTCTTGTTTATACTTATTTTTGAAAATAATGTTATTGGTGTTTTCCATTTCTTACATCCTGATAGAATCCCATGTATCCCTCTTCCTCCCAGAAAGTCATCACATCTCTTAAATAGTGTGTTTGTGTGTGAGAGTTGGGGACTGAGAGTTGAGAAAGGGGAAAAAGTTATTCTAACTAATCATACATTGAGAAAGTCCCAAAACAAGTGCAATGTGCAACACTTGCAGATATCCCATTTACACAAAAGGATAGATTGGAGGCTCTTTGTATTCCCACTTACTCTTTAAAATTCTGTACTGTTTTCCATTTGATTTTGTGTCTTTTTTTCTATATATTATTGTGTTTTTGTGTATATTGTTTTCTTGGTTCTGCTTACTTCACTTTGTGTCAATTCATATAGATATTTCCATGCTTTTCTGCATTGATGACATGCAACATTTCTTAGAGAACAGTAGTATCCCATTATATTCAAGTACCACAATGTGTTTAGTCAGTCCTCAATCAATGGACATCTACTTTGATTCTGGCTATTAGCTACTATTAAAAAATGTATTCTTATTTTTATGTTTGTTTGTTTTTCATGCATCTCTGTCATTTGATTTTTAAAATCTTTTTTTAAGGTTTATGAACCCTTTTTGTGACCATTTGACATTGCTCTTTGAGGTAGAAGAGGATTTCTTTGCTTCAGTATCCTCCCCTGAATATGAATCTCTATATACCAAATTACCATAATATTTTTCCATGGTTAGATTCTTTGTCCTTTGCCTGTTAATTTTTTTGTGGTAATAGTTTAATTTTTGTAATCACATCTAGCCTTAGGATATGGGTAATTGTGCTTCTTGCCCAGGTCTTCAGTTCTCTTCTCTAGCCTAGAACCAAGGCCAAACCTCCAAACTCCTATAAGTGCCCAAAGTCAGGGGCTTTCTGCCCCACTGCTCCTGCATTGATTGGGTATGTGCAGTTCCTTTTCACCCACCATCCCCATCTGTGTTATAGGCACAGCTTGGTCTGACATTTTTTGTCAGCAGAGATGCCCTTGATCTTTCTGGGCTCAGAAACCCAACTCCTCTCACTGTTTCAGGGGTAGAAGTTTCAAGGGCTAGGGCTCAGGCAGCCTCCAAAACCAATTAACCTCAGGGTTTACCGTTTGTTGTTAAAGAGGACCCTAGCCTGGAGGCATTTACTCTTTACTGGGACCAAACTTTGTCTGGGATTTTTCTTTTGATCTTCTACAATTATGTCAGGAAGATCCCTGTTGTGTCCCTGTCATTTATTCTACCCACATTTTGTTTGCCCTAAAGTGATATTTTAACTCTTCTGGCCTACTCTGCCATGTTCCCAGAATCCATTCCTCTAGATATGTTTCAAAAATATCTCTTAATTCTCTCTCTTGTTATTTTGTTGTTGCCTTTGCTGCTGTATCTGTTTGTATTTTTTATATTTCTATTGCCTGGGGTTTATTTTAAAAAAAAGTAAATAATTTATTAATCTGTTTTTTTTCTGTGAAAATTTTTAATATATCTTTCAACGGAATCTTCATTTTTTTATCATTAATTGTTACTCAGGTTTTCATGGACTTTCACCTTTTATTGTATCTTAAGCACTTTTTGCTCCTCATATACCATTATTCCTTTCCTGTGATTTCTGGTGAATGCAGAATAGTCTTGTGCTATTTGAATTTATTTTCCTTTATAATTGAAGGTCTTTTTCATTATTGCTTACAAAATTTATTAACTTTTTGAGACTGTTAAACAGCACTACTCTGTGTCTTAGAGTTTGCAGAATAGTGTTTTTATTGTTGCTATCATTTTGAAATTCTATGAAGAGTATCTCAATTAACATCCTATTTTATTTGTTTACAAGGCCTAGGAAATTTTCTTGCATTATTTCTAGCATTGTGGCATTCAGATTGTTAAATTCATCATGTACTTCTGAGAGACCTACCATCTTTAATTGTTACTATGAATTTTGTCTTTGAAATAATTTTTCATATGGAACATGTTTTCTTTTAATGTTATTTTTTTGTTTTTCTTTTTCCAAATTGCCCTTTAATCCTTTCATTTCTTTAATAAGATTTGAGACCAAG
>NW_027186349.1:5959726-5967450 GCF_028583685.1 Petaurus breviceps papuanus
ACCAAGCATTTCTTTTTTTCTTTTCTGCTAATTATTTCTATTGTGCAGGTCATATATTCTTATTAAATCATGTATATTTCTCTTAAACTATTCACAAACATCTGGCCATGATACCATTCTCTCTTGGGAACCCATAGTGTCTTCTAACTTTTCAATACTTGATTTATTTTTCTTTGCCTCATAATATTCATTCAAAAGAGTCTGGGCTCATTTAGCTGAAATGGAGATCATATTCCCTTCCATTAATAATATTTTATGTTTTTATCTGATTATCATGAAGGTCTTTAACTGAGTTCTATTTCTCCTGAGGTGTTCATTAATTTCATATTTTTCCCCTTCTATTTTCTTGTCATTCTCTTTCTGAATCTTTATCCTTTGATTGACTTTTTCCTGAGGCCAATGTCTTCTCAAACTTCTCCCAAGAGGGGAAGTTTTTTCACCTACTTCAACCTCTCCCTCAAGTAGTTCCTGAAGGAAAGAATTGACCCCAGATGAATGCTAGACCCCCTCAATTCAGGTAGGCCTGGAGTATACATGTACACATTCTGGTGTGTTGTACATATTTCTGATCTGTCTCAATTCTCTGAGAATGTTGTAAGAAAAACTGATCTAAGGTACAGAAATAGGTATTGGAAGCTTCTGGTTTTTGGTTTTCCCCAACACAGAGTAGATATGTACCAAAATTCTCATTTGTTGCAAGTCCAAGTCTATACCTGTCCAGCTCATCCAGCACATGGAGACTATTCGGGTAGAGGATGCTAAGTGAATGTCTTAGCGGTTAGGGATTGTTCTCTCCTCTCAATTCATATTGTTGTTGCCTCATTAGTGTTCTTAGTGCAATATCCCATATAGATAGCTAAAATATCTTTAGTTCTTTCTCCTGATTCTTATTTTGGAGATGTTTTGAGACCTCATGAGTATGGTTCTTCTTCTTGGTGGTCACATGTACCAAGAAACAGTTTGATTTTTAGAAATGAAACACACATATTATGGGTAGAATGTGTTGATTATGCACAGTATGAGGTTTTTTTCATTGATGCTATTACCTTGGGCTATTTTCTTCACAATGAATGAAGCCAACATGTCAAATAAAATTATTTTATGCCTCTGAAAGTAAATGAAATTTAAGGCCCACTTGGAAATATTTCATTTGATTACATATCAATTTTAGAAACATGTAATTCAATTGTGGTAACAGAAAAGTAATTACTCATGAAAGAAATACAAGTTATATAGTTCTATTTTCCAAATTCAATTCAAATGAATGGTGCGATTACCTTCTATTCACATAAAATCCCTGCGGAATTTTTCCAGGTGTTTGTCTGTTGCCATATGTTTTTGGGGAGCTGGCCTGAAGCATGGTCAATCTGTTCTCTTTGGCTTCTTTTACCATCCATCCTTGTTGTCACAACTGACTCAATTTTGAAGTTATCACATCAATCATGAAGGTGGTTGCAAAATAGATTGGCTGTGGTGAAGGACATTTAGTATGAGCATGCATGGTGTTTTTAATATTATTCATCTTTGTATTTTAAAGTTGCTAAAACAAATTGGTAAGTTAAAATCTCTAAAAAGTCATTTTATTTCAGATATCTTCTAATTCTCCTTGCAAAAGGGTCTACTAGTACCACTGGGATTTTACTGTACAGTCAATATATTTTTTGGGGGAAAATATTGCTGTACAAATTTTATCCATTTTAATAACTTCAGATAAATAAAACAAACCTGAATGAACATATTATCCCCTCACTTTTCATATATGAAGAAAATTTCAGAGATCCATTAGACATCAAAGGTAGTCAACTTGCTCTGTTTGTCCTCAGGGCACAGAACTAGTAGCAGTGAGAGGGAGTTTTAGAGAGGAAAATTTAAGCTTAGTACAAAGAATAGCTTTCTGTCCGTCCCCATTTTTTCTGTTGTTTGTTTTTTTTTTTTGGTGACCTAATGATGTGACAGATTTCTCAAAAATAAAATTTGACAGAACCTATTAAAAGTCATAAAGAGGTCTAAAATTATGTGACTTTTTTAATTAAAGAATTCAGGTTTACTCAGAGGTTTGACTCAGTTCCCTAAAATGAAGGATATTGAACTTAGATGACTTCTGAGTTTATTTCTCTATTCTTAGTATGATATGAAAAAAAATGAAAATCTGAGGTTGTTTCTAGTCGACTTAATTAGATTGCACAAACACAGAAGACTAAGGATTGAATCCATATTGAAATCACAGAGATCAAATAAAGAACTTCTTAAGTTCTTGGCATGGAATAGGTGAATTAATCAAAGCACCAAAATTTGCCAACTCATTGCTTTGAATATTCTTTCCCCAGCACACATTTATCCTGTTCATTACCTCTGGTCTAGCAAATCTCTACCTAGTCTTCTAATGTTATTCAAAGGATCTAGACCTTATTTTTCTAATACTGACTTTTAAATCCACCCCTGCCCTGTCCCCATTCTAATCCATACCTGGTATAGCAATCAATTTGGTAAGTAGAATTTTCATTTAATTGAAATTTTAAACTAATTACCACCTTCAATTCCCTTAACAAGATAGACATTAAAATTCTTGCCCTATCTTGTTTGATAGTAACTGGGAACACTAACCTTATCTCAGAACCTTGATACTGATCATCACATGGGCAATTAGAACTAATTGAAAGCTAGATTTTTCGTCCTACACAGTTAGCATGCTTTATTCAAATGTTGAAATTCTCAGTCTATGACAAATAAATTAATACTTCTCAGCTCTTCCTACACCCAAGTGAGCTGAGGCAAAGACATGGTTTCCTTCATGTCTCCAGAATTTTCTATTTGCTGCTATACATTCAGACATAACAGTGATTTAACTTTCATTTACTCTCTTGTTCCAGGATGTTTTATATCACCTTGAAGTTCATTCTCTAAGTAAAACAATTTCAAATAGGTTTGCAGATTGAAAAAATTCCCAGTAAAAAGATTGTATGAATAATAACCAGTGTTGATCTAAATATTCATTACTGTTGACTGGTTTGGTCTCAGTTAAACTCTAATGAGTACTGAGAAATAATTATCTTGATTTTGTTATTGTTGAGTCATTTCAGTAATGTCTTACTCGACATGTGTCAGCTTGGGCTTTTCTTCTCAAAGGTAATAGGGTGGTTTACTATTTCCTTCTCCAGTTCATTTTACAATTATGGAAACTGAGAAAAACAAGATTAAGTGACTGGACAAGAGTCATACAGCTAATAAGTGTCTAAAATCAGATTTGAGCTCAGGTCTTCCTTATTCCAGGCCCAGTGATCTATGTATTTCAACACTTAGCTGCCAATTCTGTTAATAGGTACTTTCCAAAAAATGAAGAAATAAATCAATCATCAAGTATTAATTTTAAAGTACTCCTTATGTGCCACCTGTTTGTAGAAACAAACATAAAACAGCCTATGTGTTTAAGGAGATTTTTTTTCTAATGGAGGAAAACAATACGTGTGTGTGTTTGTGTGTATGTTCACACACATATCTACTATATTCAAAATAATAAAAGTAGCTTGGAATGGTGTGGATTAGCAGCTCGGTTAGGGAGAGGAGTAAGGAAAAGAGTCCTGTAAAAGATGAGCTGAAACTTGAAGGAAATCAGGAATTGATTCCAATAAATGTAGGTTGAGAAAGAATATATTCTAGGCCTTGTTGATAGCTAGTACATACAAAGTTCCAGAATGGGAGATAGGATAATGACTGCAGCAAACAGGAAATAGGATAGTTCAGCTATATCGCTGAATGAGAAGAGGGGAATAATGGGTAAGAAGACTATTAGTGAAGCTTTTGAAATGGCAAATAAAGGTTTTTCTTAAGCAGGAGAATGACATGGCCATGCCAGTGATTTATGGACACAAAAATTGTTTTTGCATGGAAGATTGATTAAAGAGGTGCAAAATTTAACATATGACTCATTAGGAGATTATTGCAATAGATCATGATGCAAAACACCATGAGGGCCTAAAGTACTGTTCTTGTGCTTGTGAGTGGAGCTGAGAGAAAGATCCGAAATATGCTGTGGAAGTAGAATTGGAAGGATTTCGCAATTGACTGATCTTCATAATAAGCCTGGGAGGTACATGCTATTATTAACCCCATTTACAGATGAAGAAACTAAAGCAGATTCAATGTAAAAATGATTTATCCAGGTTCACATCACCAGTAAGACTCTGAGCCTGAATTTGAAAATAGGTCTTCTTACTCCATGTGCAGCATTGAGTAGCCATCTAGCTATTTAGAAAAAGAAACCTTTGGTTATCTATTTGGAACTGGGATGCTTTTAAAAAGACTCTGGTAAGCCAGGGTGAGTCTCTCAGGTCAGGCTTTTTCTGGATTTGCTTGATTAATGGGAATTCATGAGGCTGACACTGGAAAAGGGCCTTCTTTCACTCAGAGGCAACTTGTGACTTAGAGTCTATAATCATCCTATAGCTTCTTTCTCTGTTGTGTCTATTCTTTCATCCTTCTAAGTGAAGTAGATTGAAGATGGCTGTGACCTTCTGAACTTGGAAATGTCAGTAGAGTGAGCTACCAGAAAGCCAGGAGACAGTGTCCATGCCTGCTTTCATAGCTAATCAGTCCAGCATTGAGGCCTTGATGAACGAATGATTTTAGAGACCCAACCTATAGATAGCTTAGATATAGACTCCTTCACAGACTATGCTTCATTTGAATGTGGACTAGATGAGACCAATGATATATAGAAAATGTGGTGTTTCTGAGTCCCATCTCCCTGAGGTGGTATAAGTCAAATCAAGATGTTGGGAGGCACAACTGTGCTTCTGTTCTAGCTATATATTTGAAGTAAATAACTTTTTATGAAATATATTTGATATTAATTAGTTAAATGCTAATGAACAGTTCATCACTAGTGGTTAATTTGGTAAGTAATATTTTTTGTTGTTCTTTTTTTTTTTTTTTGCCTTTTGGAGGGCAATTGGGATTAAGTAACTTGCCCAAGTTTACACGGCTAGTTGGTTTTTTTTTTGTTTGTTTGTTTGTTTGTTTTTTTGGGTGTGGGTGTTAAGTGTCTGAGGCCAGAACCAAACTCGGGTCCTCCTGACTCCAGCCTGAGCTCCACTCACTACTCCACCTAGCTGCCCTAGGTAAGTAATATTGACATGGGGATTTTGAGATAATTTAGAAAAAGGCATCCAGGATACCTCATACAGCCACAGGATCCTCAAGGTGAGATATAGTTAGTGTCACTCTAGAAGAATAAAGTCAGAGTACTCACTACATAAGCATTCTGAGAAAACTGTCCTATCCAATTACATTCTACTTGATAAGAAATGTTTACTTTTAGTTTATTTGGTATATTGCTGTGAAGCCATAAGGGGATGGAGGCAAGGTATCTTGTTCTATTGGGTGGGAGAGATTCTAGCCTCTTCTCTTACTCTGTAAAAGACCATATTGTTTCAAAACCAGTTTGAAAAAAATTCCATAGCTAGGAGATAAATGAACTGGGGTAAATTATCTTAAAAAAAATAGAGGGGTAGTGGAGATTTGTGGTGCTCTCCAAGAGCTCTCCCTCTTCCTAGGCCGGTGCTCATCGAGGCAGTGCCATGTTCAGCTCCAGCACTAAGATCGTGAAGCCCAATGGTGAGAAGCCAGACGAGTTCGAGTATGGTATTTCACAGGCTCTATTGGAGTTGGATATGAACTCTGACCTAAAGGCTCAATTAAGAGAGCTGAATATCACAGCAGCTAAGGAAATTGAAGTTGGTGGTGGCAGAATAGCTATCATCATTTTTGTTCTAGTTCCTTAGCTAAAAATCTTTTCAGAAGATCCAGGTATGAGTAGTTCGTGAATTGAAGAAAAAATTCAGTGGCAAACATGTGGTCTTTATTGCTCAGAGGAGAATTCTTCCTAAGCCAACAAGAAAAAGCCATACAAAAAATAAGCAAAAGCTCCCAGGAGCAGTATTCTGACTGCTGTGCATGATGCAATCCTCGAAGACCTTGTCTTTCCAAATGAAATTGTTGGCAAGAGAATCCGTGTGAAACTAGATGGCAGCAGGATCATAAAGGTCCATTTGTATAAAGCACAGCAGAACAATGTGGAACACAAGGTAGAAAAATTTTCTGGCATTTATAAGAAGCTGACAGTCAAAGATGTTAATTTTGGATTCCCAGAGTCTCAGCTGTAAATGCAGAAATTATTTTTAAAAGTCCATTGTTCATAAAAAAAAAAACAGAGGGGTGGTTAGGTGGCACAGTGAATAGAGCAACAGCCCTCGAGTCAGGAGGAGTTCAAATGTGACCTCAGACACTTAACACTTATTAGCCTTGTGACATTGGGAAGACACTTAATCCCAATTGCCCTGCGCTCCCCCCTTCCAAAAAAAAAATAGAGATACAGGGTAACAACCAGGAACATAAAGGAATTTAAAGGGATGTATCAGCTCTAAAATAGAGGGATGTCTAGAATCTCAGAATATAAATCGGTACCAGACAAACATGATACTAAGACTTGTCAAAATAGCTGAGTTTTACTGAAGCATTGCTCTTCAAATCAGGATTAGAAATCCCCATCTTCTTCCTTTAGCCCTTTATTATGGTGGTGAAATAATTTTATCATCTCCATTGACTTTTATTTGAGAAAGTACATGGAGAAATTCATTAAATCATTCAATAGAGAATACACATATTTATCATATGTAATTGCTAAAATGTAAAATATGTATATGTCATAAGGTTCTCCTTTAGGGCTATTCCATGAAAATGGAAGAAAAACACCTATCAAAATGATCATCATTATCAAAGCATAAATATGACATTAAATTGGTTTATAAACATCAAGTGTAGCCAACATTATGCCTAATCTGTTTCAAATTTATACCTGTCAGATGATATAAAATTGGAATTATCTTGCTATAGTTGTCTTCTGCCATAACTATTAATCATGTGCATGATATGATAGCTCAGGGAATGTTTTGTCTCAATGCATGTTTTTAATTCCTAATGAAATCCCATCCCCTGATTTTCCCTATGCTACAAATGTCAAGCATTCAAAGAATGTAAATACATTTTCCCATTTTTTTTTACCATTTATATTACTAGAATTATAAGACTCTTTTGAAGTAAAACAGAAGCATAGAGGGAAGAATTTTATATCTGCATTAAGCAGCAGACCTGGCTTCAAAGACCACCTCTCTAATTATTAAGTTGTATGATCCTCAGCAAATCAAGCAATCTCTCTGAATTTCAGATTTATGATATGTAAAACAGAGGGAATTAACACTTACAATATCTATAACACTGATTTTCTAAAAAAAAAAAAAGCAAAATGCTTTCCAAACTATTGAATCTTATAGAATTAGGAGTTATCTTTTGTTTTTAATAATACCTCTATGAACTTTGGGTTTCAAAGTCACAAACATCAGTCATATCTCTAAACATCACACAAAAAACCATGAATATTCTTTCTCAGACATGCAAAATCTTTTTAAAAAATATTTACTATTATTTTACCACATTCAGTTCCACAAGTTTTTGAGTGCCAAATTTTCTCTCCCTACCCTTTCACCCAATAGTGGCATGCAATCTGATATAGGTTATACAAATACCTTTACATCAAATGTTAGTCAAGTTGTAAAGAATAATTATAATCAATGGAATAAATAACAAGAAAGAACAAAGAAAACAAAACAAAATGAGAGAGAGGAAGAGAGAGAGAGAGAGAGAGAGAGAGAGAGAGAGAGAGAGAGAGA
>NW_027186349.1:5967550-5973688 GCF_028583685.1 Petaurus breviceps papuanus
GAGAGAGAGAGAGAGAGAGAGAGAGAGAGAGAAAGAGTAGTTTGCTCCAATCTGCATTCAGAATTCAGAATTTTTTCTATGGATGTGCATAGCCTTTTACATCATGAGTCCTTTGGACTTGTCTTATAACTTTGCATTGCTGAGGGGAGCACAGTCTATCAGTTAGTCATCACAGATACAAAGTGTCTGTAGTTGTATACAATGTTCTCCTGTTTCTACTCCCCTCACTCAGCTTCAGTTTATATGCCTCTTCAGGTTATTATGAAGTTTCTCAGTTCCTCATTTCTTATAGCACAATAATATTCCATTACATTCATATTACAATATGCTTAGCCATTCCCCAATTGATGGACATCCCCTGGATTTCCAAATCTTTGCCACCACAAAAAGAGCTGCTGTAAATATTTTTGTCCAAATGTGTCCCCCTCCCCACTTATATGATCTCTTTTGGATATAGCCCTAGAAGTGGTATTGCTGGGTCAAAGGGTATGCACATTTTTATAACACTTTGAGCATAGTTCCAAATTGCTCTCTAAATGATTGGATCAGTTCACAATGCCACCAACAATGCATTAGTGTTCCAATTTGTCCACATCCTCTCCAGCATTTGTCATTGTCCTGTTTTGTCATCTTAGCCAATCTGAATGTTGAAATGTGGCGCCTAAGAATTGTTTCTATTTGCATTTCTCTGCTCAATAGTGAATTAGAGCATGTTTTCATATAATTATACATATTTTTAATTTCTTCCTCATTGGGGAATTACTTATATTCTTATGGATTTGACTTGGTTCTCTGTATGTTTTAGAAATGAGGCCTTGATCAGATAAATTGGTTGTAAAAATGCTTTCCCAATTTTGCACTTCCCTTCTAATCTTGGTTACCTTGGCTTTGTACAAAAACTTTTCAAATTAATGTAATGAAAATTTTCCATTTTGCATTTTGTAATTCTCTCTGTCTTTTGTTTGGTCACAAATTCTTCCTTTCTCAATAAATCTGACAGGTAAACTATCCCTTGCTCTCCCAGATATCTTACAGTATCAGCCTTTATACCTAGATCATGTACCCATTTCAACTTGAATTTGGTATATGGTGTTAGATAATGGTCTATGCCCAGTTCCTTCCATACTATTTTCCAGTTTTCCCAGAAGTTTTGTCAAATAGTGAGTTCTTATCCCAGAAACTGGAGTCTTTGGGTTTAACAAATAGTAGATTACTAAAGTCATTGATTATTGTTTCTTGAGTATTTTTCTTTTCCATCGATCTACTACTCCATTCCTCAACCTGTATTGAGTAGTTTTGATGAATGCTGCTGTATAATACAGTTTAAAATATAGTATAACTATGTGACCTTACCTAGTATTTCTTTTCATTAATTCACTTGATATTCTGGACCTTGTTTTCTTCCACATGAATTTTGTCAATGTTTTTATTCTAGCTCTATGAAATATTTTTTGTATGCCACTAAATAGGTAAATTAATTTAGGTAAAATTGTGAATTTTATTACATTAACTCAGCCTAACCATGAGCAACTGAAATTTTTCCAATTATTTAGATCCTAGTTACTTGCAAGAAAAGTGTTTTGTAATTGTATTCATATAGTTCCTGGGTTTATTTAGGCAGGTAGATTCCCAAATATTTTATAATGTCTACAGTAACTTTAAATGGAATTTCTTTCATTTCTCGCTGTAGCTCTTTGTTAGAAATATATAGGAATGCTGAGGATGTATGTGGGTTTATTTTTATATCCTACAACTTTGCTAAATTTATTTGTTATCTCAAAGTAGTTTTTAACTTGATGCTTTAGGATTCTCTAAGTATATAATCTCCTATTTTCCCAACTGGTCTATAAGGTATTAGAATTAATTGTTCTTTAAATGTTTGATAGAATTTGCTTGTAAATCCATCTGGCACTGGAATTTTTTCCTCAGGAGTTCATTGATGACTTATTCAATTTCTTTTTCTAAGATAGGATTATTTAAGTATTTTACTAGCTCTTCTTTTTACATGGGAAATTTTTATTTTTGTAAAGATTCATCCATTTCACTAAGATTGTCAAATCTATGGGCATATAATTGGGCAAAATGATTCCCAATTATTGTTTTAATTTCCTCCTTATTGAAGGTAAGTTCACCCTTTTTATTTTGGACACTGGTAATTTGGTTTTCTTCTTTCTTTTAATGAAATTGAATAAAGCTTTATCAATTTTTTTCATAAAACCAGCACTTAGCTTAATTTATTAGTTTGCTTAATTTCAATTTCATTAGTATCTCCTTTTGTTCTCAGTATTTCTAATTTAGTATTTAATTATTTATTTTCAATTTGGTCTTTTTCTAGCTTTTTTCTGTTCCATGCAAAATTCACTGATCTCCTTTTTCTCAATTTTTTCATGTAAGCATTCAGAGAAATAAATCTACCCCTAAGATCTGCTTTAGCTGCATCAATTTTATCTTACTAGTTAAAGATACCCAAAGCAACCCAAGTTTGGTTTGATAACATTTATAAGTTTATAGGCAGGACATAATGATGCCTGCAAAGATATAGAATTTGAAAACCTTTGGTTTTAATTTTTAATGTAATTGGTTTAGTTGAATGTATTATTATTTATTCATTTGGCATCATGTAATGGGAGAAAAATCACCCTTAGTAGCCTAACCTAGTTCCCAAATATATCACTTACAAATGCCTAAGCAACATAGAGCTACAAATTTTATACTAAAAAAAATAAGTAAACTAGTAAAATATTTTAAATTAAAATTTCTTTATATTTACTACAGCAAAAATGAAACATTTAAATGAATCTAAATTTCCTTTTTAAATTTAAATGAAAATTTAAAATATTGTTTATTGATGTTTTTTTCCTTTTTATACAATAGAACATATCAATTATTATACACTTTCTGGAACAGTCCTAATATAATTTTCACACTTGTAAGAGAAAAAACAGAAAAAAAAACAATTCGAAGTCTGATAATGCATGTAACATTCCACCCTAATAGATGAGCATTTCTTTGCTGAAAGGAGGAATTTATGTTGCATTATTCATTTTTGAGGAACATATTTGGTCTTGATCATTACTCAGAACCTCACTTCATTTTTAGTATTCTTATAGTCATGTATACATTTCTTCTGATTCTTTTTTTCACACTCTTTATCTTTATTTTTTAACTAAATTTTGTTTATTTTTAGCTTACATCATTCCTTTCCACAAGATTTTGAGTTACAGATTTTCTCCCAGTTTTTCCCCCACCCACCATACTAAAACAGCTATCCCACTGTATACCCTCTCCCCCAATCTGCTCTCTCCTATATTCTCCCCCATATCCCCTCTGACTTCACACTAGGGCAAGATGGATCTCTATACTCTGGTGCCTGAGTATCTTATTTCCCAGTTTCATGTAAAATAATAATAAAAATTATATATTTTTAAACATTTGATTTCAAAACTTTGAATTCCAGATTCTTTCCCTTCCTCCCTCATAACTCACCCTTACTGGGAAGATAAGCAATTCAATATAGGTTGTGCATGTGTAGCCATGCAAAACATTTCCATAGTGGATATATTGTAAAAGACTGACTATATTCACCTCCATTCTATCCTGCCCCTCACTTGTTCTATTCTCTACTTTGGCCCTGTCCCTTCTCTGTTTTTTTTTAAGCAATTGGGGTGAAGTAACTTGCTCAAAGTTACAAGGCCAGTTATTTCTGGGTGTGGTGCTAAGTATATCTGAGCCCAGATTCTATCCCCCAGGTCATGCCTCCACTGGGGCTGGTGCTCTTACTCACTGAGCCACCTGGCCACCACTAAGCAATTGGGGTTAAGTAAAATTCTCAATGTTACATGGCCAGGTGTTTCTGGGTGGGTGCTAAGTGTCTGAGCCTGGATTCGATCCCCCAGATCATCCTGACACTGGGGCCAGTGCTCTTACTCTTACCTGGCCACCCCAAACCCTGTCCCTTTTCAAAAGTATGTGCTTCCAACTTCCCTTTCCCCAGCCTATCCTGCCCTCCATCAACACCTCCCCCATCCCCTTCCCCCCTACTCTCCTGATACCCTATTTAGTGTATATATAATTCCCTCCCTAATCCAAATTCAACGAGAGTAAGGTGGACACATTCCCTTTTTCCTTCCTGTTCTTCCCCTCCATTGGAACAGTTTTCCCCTACCTCTTCTATATGAGATAATTTACCCCATTCTGTCTCTCCCCACCTCCTTTCATTATATTCCTCTCTTACCTCTGAAATTCACCTTTTACATATCATCCCTTCCTATTCAATTGGTCCTGTGCCCTCTGTTTATGTGTACCTGTACACATATATACACACACTCACATTTGTATTCCTATGCCCATATGCAACCTATATAGACATATTGCAAGTGTTATGGAATTTAAATATATTCATGTCCCTTGAATTTCCTGACACAGCAGGAAGGGGTGGGGCAAGTGGAAGCAGAAACCAAGCCATAATGCATGCTAAGGCTGGAAGACTCGCGGCAACAGCAGCAGCATCTGTGGTGGTTGTGGTGGCATGAACTCCTTCCTTTTTGAGCCAGCCAGAATTTCTTCTTAGGACTCCTGCTGATTACTGCCAGGGATGGGAACTGGGGGGCTAGAACTGCTGGAAGCATGCTATGCGGATGCTGAGCAGGTACTGTGAGTGGGAAGAAGAGGATATTTGCCTGAGGTAGCCTATTCTGTCTTGAAGGCTCAAGAATGTGGGTGCTTCCCACATTAAATATGTGTGGCAACTTCATAACTACTGTGATGGCATTTACTTTCTGGTTTGGGGACTCAGTTTTCTAGTATTTGAATAAATGTTCTAGCTTTATTTCCCATGTAGAGATCCTGGTATATTTTGTGATTAATAACCATATCAGCTTCTTTATGGTTACTTTAGGCATTGTGAATATTGCATTGTTGATGTACACATATATGTATGTATACATACATATATACATACATATATACATATACATTTATATTAACTTCCACTATTCTCATACAGAGACAAGTTTCATAAGTTACAATAATCATTTTTCCATGTAGGAATGTAAAATGTTCAACTTTGATAAGTTCCTTATGATTTGTTTTCGCTGTTTAACTTCTCATGCTTCTCTTGCTTCTTTTTTCGGAATGTCAAATTTTCTATTCAACTCTGGTTTTTTCATCATGAACGCTTGAAAGTCCTCTCTTCCATTGAATGACCATATTTTCTCCAGAAACATGATAATCAGTTTTGCTGGATAGGTGATTATTGGTTTTAATCCCAGCTCCTTTGACCTCCAGAATTTCGTATTCCAAGCCCTTCTAGATCTCAGTATAGAAGCTGCCAGATGCTGTGGTTACCATGGTTGTATTCCCATCGTATTCCCTGGCTGCTTGTAATATTTTCTCCTTAATCTGGTAACTCCAGTACCTGGCTATAATATTTCTAGGATGTTTCCTTGGGATCTTTTTCAGGAGGTGATCGGTGGATTCTTTCAAAATCTATTTTGTCCTCTGATTCTAAAACATCATGACAATTTTCCTTGAGAGTTTCTTGAAGGATGATTTCTATGTTCTTTTTTTGATCATGGCTTTCAGGTAGTCCAATAATTGTTAAATTTATCTCTCCTGGATCTATTTTCCAGGTTGGTGGTTTTTCAAATGATATATTTCATATTGACTTCTATTATTTTTTTTCATTTTTTTGGATCTGTTTAATAGTATCTTGATCTCTCATGAAGTCACTAGCTTCCATTTGCTCCAGTCTTATTCTGAAGGAATGATTCTCTTCAGTGAGCTTTTGAGATTCTTTTTCCATCTGGCAAGTTTGGCTTTTTAAGGCATTTTTCTCCTCGTTGCCTTTTTGAGCATCTTTAGCCATTTGAGTTAGTCTATTTTTTAAGGTGTTATTTTCTTCAGTCAGGTTGTTGACTGTCTTTTCATAATTTTCTTGCATCGTTCTCATTTTTCTTCCCAATTTTTCCTCCACTTCTCTTATTTGGTTTTCAAAATCCTTTTTAAGCTCCTCTGTGCCCTGTAACCAATTCATATTTTTCTTGGAAGCTTTTGGTGCACAAGTTCTTTTTTTTTTTTTAAGCAATCGGGTTTAAGTAACTTGCTCAAGGTTACACGGACAGTTATTTCTAGGTGTGG
>NW_027186349.1:5973698-5997149 GCF_028583685.1 Petaurus breviceps papuanus
TGGCTGACCCTAAGCAATTGGGGTTAAGTAACTTGCTCAAGGTTACATGGCCAGGTGTTTCTGGGTGGGTGCTAAGTGTTTGAGCCTGGGATTCGATCTCCAAGTCTTCTCAACACTGGAGCCGGTGCTCTTACTCACTGTGCTACCTGGCCGCCCCTTGGTGCACAAGTACTGATATTGTTGTCTTCTTCTTGTTTGATGCTTTGATCCTTTTTGTCATCAAAATAGGAGTCTAAACTTGGATCGCTGTGCTTGCTTTGCTTCCTTTACTTTCTAATACTGCCACTCAATTACCTGACTTTTGGCCTTTTTGCCAAAGTATAACTCTGCTTCCAGAGAGGAGAGTGTTGTCTCAAATTGCTGGGGTTTTCACAGGTATCAGAGCGATTAGTTGGATTCCCTTTCTAAATTCTCCTGGCCCCTGGTCTTGCACGCCAGGACCTCCTTCCTAGACAGCAATCCAGATCCAAGCAGATTAAAACAAGAGTGATTACCCCCCAGACTGTTGCCTTGGTCCCACTCCAATCTATAGGCCAGGAGCTCTGAAACAACTGCATCGCAGTGGCTGCAAAGTCGCTGCACCTCCATCGCTTCTCCCTCTTGGAGGCAGGGGGTGGACCATACTCCTGGAACCACTGATCCCACAAAGTCCACACTGGCTTCTCACTTTGTCTTTGGCATTTATGGGTTGTTAATTCTGGAAACCATCATAGCTCCTTGTGATCCACTCTCCTAAAATTCCTCCAGCTGCTGGCAGGTTGGGGGCTTCCCTGAAGCTAAAACTTCAGGCTCACATACTCCCAGAATGTAACAATGAACCTTTCTTGTCTGCCTGCCAGGCTACCTTCAGTGGGAATTTTTTTTCTCTCTGTCACTTTGTGGGTTCTGTAGCCCCAGTGTTTGTTTAGAGTCATTTTTATAGGTATTTGAGGTGGTTATGTAGGGAGCATACACAGTTTTCCTGTTTCTATGCTGCCATCTTGGCTCTGCCCCTCATTTCTTCTAACTTACTTTATTCTGCATCAGTTCATTAAAATCTTCTCATTTTTCTCTCACTTCATCAAAATCATCGTTTCATATTGCACAACAATATTCAATTTCATTAATATGCCAAGTTTTTTTTTAACTGTTAACCACCATTTGACATCTACTTGTTTAGAGAGAATATTATTCAGAAAAGTCAAGTCAATGTCATTTGAATAGTGTCTGGATAATTGGTGCATTAAGTTTTTATTTACATTTTCTGCCAGTTGATTCATTCCATGTATAATTTTATTTTGCTAGTAAAGTATTTAATGGTATTTATATTTATTTATTACTTTGGCATTAAATAGTGGGAGAAAAATCACACATAGTTTCCTAACCCAACTCCAAAATGTACCACTTAAAATTTATTAAACATCATAGATAGAACTATGAACTTTCTATTTACAATACCTATGAAATCATTTAAACTCTGTTATTGAACATTATTGTATTTGCTAAAGAATAAATGAAAAAAATGTATAAATTCCAGTGGAGTACTACTATATTCATGTGTTTCATTCCTCAGTTGGTGCAAAAGGTCAAAGTGTCAAATTTGATTTTAATATTGGCTATGTGTGCTTTTTCCCATGGCAACAGTCTACACTCCCCGATGTGAATTAGCATTCTCAAAAATATATGCTAATGGTCATTATGGAGACTGGGTGGTAGGAAATTGGTGAAAATCAATCATAGTGAATGAATACAAAATACCTTGAAGTTTGTGGAAATATCTTTCTGGCCAAAAGACAGCATTCTTTTAATAATATCAAAGACATTCTGGCATTGTGTAACTTACTGTATTTTCTTTGAACAAGTGTTTTCCATTTACATTACTTATGTAGGGCAGGGCTCAGCACTCTTTCAGAAGTGAGGTGCCAAGCTGGTGAACCATTTCTTTTGTCCTAAAGAGAGTACATGAATGTTGGCTCTAGGTAAGCAAAAGGCCCAAGAAAGAGCCCCACTGCTCAAAAATATTTCTCAAGCACACTTCCCTTATTATAAAAGCTTCTTGAGTTAGCAAAATTCTTTTTAAATGCAAATGTACCTGGAACATGTAAGCTTATTATTCATACTTACCTCGAAGCAGATTATTTTAATTAGATGCTCATATTGGTCTCTTTTTAACTTGTTGATCAGATGAGAAGAGCTTTGAGTGAATAAGATTGGAGGGGTAGTCAGAGGGGGGTAGAGAAAGACATCTCTCTTAATAGGGAGTATTTCAGGGAAAGGTAGAAAAATATATGCCTTTGGCAGCATGATATAGGATGTGGACACTAAGGAAGTATGTCAGGTGAATAAAGAGAGAAATAATGCCAGGCAGTAGGAGGCTACTAAAAGCTAATTTTTGTCTACTTGAGATTTTACCTAGAATTCTATTCCCATCATATCACTTCCCAAAATGCCATTGATAGTGTCCTCTCAGGCCACAGCTAAGAAAAAAATTAATTAATCACTGAACATGATGTATAATAATCATCCTACAATAGTATTTATACCTCTCTTGAATTCAGGAAAGGGATACAGGATAGACTGGATCTGTGATATCAGTGGTATAAGGAATTGCTAGATAAGTTATGCTTCCTCTACCACTGTCAAACCATCTTTGTCAATTTTACAGACCTGGAGATTTACTTAGGGCACTGTGATGTCTAAATGAGTCACGGAGCCTGATGTTTCTGATGTAGGACTTGGAAAAAGGCCTTTTCACTCTGAGGCCGGCCAGCATGGTATCCATTTTACCATTGTTTCCCTAAAGTTCTAGAAAGGATGGTAAAGGCAGCATTGCTTACCTGACCAGATAGGTTCATATGTAATTAATCATGACATGTTAAAATGGTTATTTTGAATCACTATAGAGTGAAATAAATGTTTTGAAAATAACATTTTATTTTAGGTATCCAACTTACACGAACTTGGAAACCAGTTAATTTCTTCTTCAACATGTTTTTTTTTCTTTATACCTGTGGTTTCATTGTCTTAACAAACACACTTTGTGACAAGATGAGAAAGTAAACATTTTAACTCTACTGAGCAGCTGTGAGATAATTGTACACATAGCTAAAAGTTACTGCAGTGCAGTATTTTCCCTTAGCCTATTAATAATGCATTACTTCTGTGTTTAATCCACCACTGACAAGAAGAAAAATGAACTGCCATCCATATGGTGAATATTAACTAAATTTTTGGCTAGGATTATGCTTAAATATTTAAAGTTTATTTACTGATCACAATAAAAGAAAGTAAATTCATAGATTAAATATATAATTTTATATAAGTTAATATGTAATAAATCATAGATTCACCAAAGTACTGAAATACTAAGGGTAAAGTAAATTAATTGCCCAAATATGCATAGTATAATCTCCCTTCTTCTAATACCAGCACCATGTTATCTGACCCCAATGAACGTGACCCTGCTTCCTTTTCTTGTCAAGGTTCTTATGATGATGGCTTCTGCCCAAATCTTGGAGCACATGAGAAGCGATGAGGAAGAGATCAAATGTCCAGGTTCAAGCCCAAATCTATTTGGGATCCCTTTCAAGAATTCAGAGAAAGTATTTGTTAAAGAGAACCCTAGACAGTTATATTAGCTAGGTGAAGTAGTGAATAGAGCACTGGACCAGGAGTTAGGAAGGCTGAACTTAAGTCTGACCTTAGACACTTAGGACCTATGTGACCCTGGGCAAGTCATTTAATCCTGTTTGCCTTAATTTATTCATCTGCAAAATGAGCTGGAGGAGGAAATTTGTCTAGATTATCTTTGAAGAGAAAATCTCAAAACGAATTCACAAAGATGTGGATGTGACTGAACAACTACAACAATAGGAAATACTTAAAATGAGGAAGCCTGATAAGAAATCAGTGACCAATATTTGATAAAATAACCAATAAATCCATCAGTCAATAAGGACTTAAATGATCACTTTGTGCAGGCCCTTTGCTGTGGGGATATTTAAAATAAACCAAGTCCAAACAGTTCTTTCCCTGAAGGCCTCAGCATTATAGGGCATTGCTGGGCAGGGAGGTCTGAGCTACTCTAATTAGAGTGTAATTGAAAATATATTATTAGAATTAGAGGGAAGAAAACTGAATTGAAATCCTCAGACTGCCAATTAGAGCTATATGAGTTTGGGAAGTGACTTTGATTCTCTGTGTCTGTTGTTTCATCTATAAAAATGAAGATAATAAATAGTACCCTATGTGTATTATATAATGTGCATAAAGATATTTGCAAGGAGTAACACTCCAACTACTAGTTAACATCATTATTAAAGGTAGTAGAAATTCCGACAGGTATCAGAGAAAAATATTGTCACAAACTGCTTCTGGAACAATGACTTTAGAGAACTTTGGTACACACACACTCACACATATACACAATGGGTATACAAATAATTGTTTTGGTTTTAGATGATCACAGTGCCTTTATATATAAGGAGATAGGCTCGATTTGTCCTGATCTCTTTTATCACTATTTAACAGCCAATGTTCTTTATATTAGTGATTTTAAAGTAAGTTAGTAGTCATTAATACCACAGACAGAAAAGTTTACATATCCCCTAAGATTCACTGAAGAATTTATATCAACTAGCCAAGGGCTCTAAGAAAGGTTCAAAGACCAATGCCATAGGAATGTAGAAGTTGGAGGAGTTTGGGGAACATTTAAGAAAAGGAAGTTTTGCTTTAAGTCTGCAGAATACCTCAAACCAACTATGTTTGTCATATCATGCCATTTTGCCCAGATCAGTTTGTGAATCACTATAGCATCAAAAAGAATTCTCATCCGCCCCCCCCCCCTTCTCTTTGTTTATAGGAGTGGTCCTATCTTTCATTTGTGTCAAAGATATTTCACTTGTTTTCCTGCTTCTCAGCAGTTCTAGGGTAATGACTGTTGTTAAGATATCATTGTTTATCTGTTTCCCCTGCTTCCAGGTTAATGCTTTGGGATATTTCAACATTATAATTGGTTAATTGGACAAAGGAGGTAAAGAAGAAAAGAAAGAGGAGACTCTGGCTCATTTCATACTTATATTTCTGAGCATTGCTTACAAAATGTACATAACAGCCTGACTTCATTATGTGGAGCTAGGGTCTTAGAGATACTTTCCCCAGAGTACAATACCACATTCGTCCACATAGTTACACATTTGCAGTAAGACAACTTAGCCTCAAATTCCAGCTCTAGGTAAAATCTGAGCCTTCTTACTTTCTACCTGTATGAACTTGGGAAAGTTACTTCATCTCTATAGTACTCAGGGAGACGCAGAGGCAGGCCTGGAAGGCGCAGCCTGCAGACACAGAGGAAGGCCCGGAAGGGGCCTTATCAACTCGGAGGGCAAGTCGCCCCACCAACCACAAGGGCCACTTCCATGCCTATTACCAAAGGGATGGGACTGGAAAGAGCAAGGTAACAACAAAATACAGGGACTTCTGTCCTGGACAGCAAATACTCCTGGGGCTACCACTTCATAGCCCAGAAATTAAAAAAAAAAAAAAAGCCCCTATAAAGTCCTCCAAAGACCAGGATGACAGAGTGAAACTCATCTGCTCCAAACCCACTCCCCCCACCCTGAAAACACAGCAACTCTTGGTCCAGGGAAAAATCCTCTACAATAAAGGCTTGGGATCCCTAGAGCAGGGCGTGGCTAGGGCCCTGCCTCACAATGTGTAGAAAGGATATTACAAAGACAAAGACTCTGGAGTCCTACTATCCTCAGAGGGAGGAACCAAACTCAGAGGGAGACAATATGGACTCCACATGCACAGCTGAAACATCAACAGGGAATGGGTCCCAAGCATAGAAAGCTCTCCTAGATGAGATCAAAAGGAACATTGAACACCGAATGAGAGAGATAGAAGACAAAATGAATAATTCTCTCAAAACCAAAATAGCAGAATTAGAAAAGCATTATAATGAAGAAAACATCTCTCTAAAAAGAAAAGTATATGATATGGAAAAGTAGCTCCAATTAACCAAGGAAAATGATCTGCTAAAAACTGGAATCAACCAAATTGAAACAAATAACACTATGAGGAACCAAGAAATAGTCAAACAAAACAACAAGAATGAAAAATTAGAAAAAAGAGGTAAAATACCTTAACGAAAAAAAAAATAACTGACCTGGAAAACAGATCCAGGAGAGAAAATCTGAGAATCATAGGCCTACCAGAAAATCATGATGAAAAAATGAGCCTGGACAACATTCTCCAAGAACTTGTTAAGGAAAATTGCCCTGAGATACTAGAGCCTGAGGGTAAAATAGAAATCGAGAGAAAGAGATCACAAACTGAAAAATCCTAGAAATGTAGTGGACAAACTCCAGAACTACCAGGTAAAAGAGAAAATACTTCAAGCAGCCAGTAAGAAACAATTCAGATATTGAGGGTCCACAGTGAGGATCACACAGAATTTGGCAGCCTCTACTCTAAAAGATTAGAGGCAATGGAATACAATTTTCTGGAAGGCAAAAGAGCTTGGGTTACAACCAAGGATCACATACCCAGCGAGAATGAGCATATTCTTCCAGGCAAAGAGATGGTCATTCAACGATATAACAGAGTTCCAGGCCTTCTTGATAAAAAAAGCCAGAACTCAATGGAAAATTCAACATCCAATTACAAGATGCACCAGTGACATAGAAAGGTAAAAAAGGAAAACAAAGACACACACACCCTCCTATTTGATAAGAGCAAACTGGTTATAGACAAGTAGAGGATATGAGTATAAAATACACAAACTGAAAATTAAAAGAAAATCTTATTAAATGCTACAAAGGGACTGCAATGGAAGAAAGGGAATGAATGAAGTGGAAAAGGGTAAATTATGCCTCACAAAGAGGCATAAAAACTGTATAGCAGAGGAAAAGAAGGGAGGGAAATGGGAATCATATGAGCTTTTCCCTCATTGGTTCTGGTGCAAGGAGGGAATAACAACCAGTTAAGCATAGGACTCTATGGAGAAGAAACACAAAAATATCATTTTAGAGGGAAAGAGAGGAGGGAGAGGAGCTTCTCATGATTTTTTTTTCCCTGTCTCTCTTGGTGTGAAGAAGAAAAAACATACTTCATTAAGTATAAAAATATTCTACAGGCAGTCAGAGGGGGAAAGGGCTTCGAAAGTGGGGGGCGTGGAGAGTAGGGAGGGAAGAAGTAAGGGGAAAGGGGAGGAAAAGGGAGGGGAGCTGAAAAAGGGAATACAGAGGGAGGTGGTGGTCAAAAGGAAAATTATTAAGGAGGGGAAGGGAGAAGGGGGGGGAAAATATGAACATTAACAGGGGTGGGAATAGGATGGAGGGAAAGAAACAGATAACAATCATAACTGTAAATGTGGATGGAATGAACTCCCCCATAAAACAGAGATGGATAGCAGAATGGATTAGAAATCATAGTCCTACAATATGCTGTTTATAAGAAACACATCTGAAACAGAGGGATACACACAGGGTAAAGGTAAAAGGCTGGAGTAAAATATATGATGCCTCAGCTAAAGTAAAAAAAAAGCAGGGGTAGCAATCCTTATCTCAGGTAAAACAAAAGCAAAAATAGATCTAATTAAAAGAGATAAGGAAGGAAACTATATCCTGCTAAAAGGCACCATCTAGAATGAAGCAATGTCATTACTTAACATATATTCACCAAGTGGTTTAGCATCCAAATTCCTAGAGGAGAAGGTAAAGGAATTAGAGGAATAAATAGATTGCAAAACTATACTAGTGGGAGACTTTAATATCCCCCTCTCTGAACTTGATAAATCTAACCTCAAAATAAACAAGAAAGAAGTTAAGGAGGTGAACAGGAATTTAGAGAGGATAGGTATGATAGATCTCTGGAAAAAACTGAATGGAGATAAAAAGGAATATACTTTCTTCTCAGAGGTTCATGGCACATACTCAAAAATTGACCACATTCTAGGGCATAAAAAAACCTCACAATTCTATGCAGTAAGGCAGAAATATTAAATACATCCTTTTCAGATCATTATGCAATAAATGACCAAGGAAAGACAGACTAAAATCTAATTGAAATTATACAATTTAATCCTAAAGATTGAATGGGTCAAACAAGAAATTATAGAAACAATGAATAATTTCATTCAAGAGAATGATAATGAGACAATATACCAAAATTTGTGGGATGCATTAAAGGCAATTCTTAGGGGAAGTTTTATATCCCTGAGTGCATACATGATTAAATTAGAGAAAAGGGAGGTAAACAAATTGGGCATGCAATTGAAAAACCTAAAAAAAAGAACAAATTCAAAATCCCCAATTAAATACTAAATTAGAAATACTGGAAACCAAAGGAGAAATTAATAAATTTGAAATTAAGAAAACTATTGAATTAATAAATAAAACTAAGAGCTGGTTCTATGAAAAAAACCAACAAAATTGATAGACCCTTAGTCAATATGATAAAAAAAAAGAGAGAAGAAAACCAAATTATGAATATCAAAAATGAAAAGTGTGAATCTACCTCCCATGAAGAAGAAATCAAAACAATAATTAGGAATTATTTTTTCCCAATTATGTGCACATTAATTTGACAATCTTAGGGAAACAGATGGATATTTACAAAAATACAACTTGCCCAGATTAACTGAAGAGGAAGTAAATTACTTAAATAACCCCATCTCAGAAAAAATAAATTGAACAAGCCATCAGACAGCTCCCTAGGAAAAAATCTCCAGGGCCAGATGGATTAACTAGTGAATTCTATCGATCATTTAAAGAACAATTGATTCCAATTCTCTATAAACTATTTGGGAAAATTAGTGAAGGAGTCCTACCAAATTCTTTATATGACACAAATATGGTACCGATACCTAAATCAGGAAGAGATAAAACAGAAAGAAAATTATAGACCAATCTCCCTCATGAATATAGATGCAAAAATTCTAAATAAAATACTAGCAAAAAGACTACAGAAACTTATCTCAAGAATAATACTCTTTGATCAGGTAGGATTTATTCCAGGAATACAAGGATGGTTCACTATTAGGGAAACCTTCAGTATAATTGAGCATATCCACAATAAAACTAGCAGAAACCACATGATCATCTCAATAGATGCAGAAAAGGCTTTTGAAAAAATACAACATCCATTCCTATTAAAAGAATTAGAAAGTATAGGAATAAATGGAGCCTTCCTTAAAATAATAGGTAGCATCTATTTAAAGCCCATCAGCAAGTATTATATGTAATGGGGAGAAGCTAGAAGCATTTCCCATACGATCAGGGGTGAAACAAGGGTGTCCACTATCGCCCCTCTTATTCAATCTTATACTAGAAATGTTAGCAGTAGCAATTAGAGAAGAAAAAGAAATCAAAGGTATCAAATTAGGCAAAGAAGAGATCAAGCTATCACTCTTTGCAGAGAATCCTAGAGAATCAAGTAAAAAACTACTTGAGACAATAAATAAATTGGGCAGAGTTGCAGGATATAAAATAAACCCACATAAATCCTCCGCATTCCTATATATTTCCAATGAAATTCAACAGCAAGAGATAGAAAGAGAAATCCCATTTAAAGTTACTGTATACATTATAAAATATTTGGAAGTATACCTGCCAAAACAAACCCAGGACCTGTATCATCATAAGTACAAAACACTTTTCACACAAATAAAGTCAGATCTAACTAATTAGAAAATATCAATTGCTCGTGACTGGGTTGAGCTAATACAATAAAAATGAAAATCTTACCTAAATTAAATTATATATTTAGTGCCATACCAATTAATTTACCAAAAAACTACTTTATAGAGCTAGAAAAAATAGTAACAAAATTCATTTGGAAGAATAAATGGTCCAGGATATCAAGAGGATTAATGAAAAGAAATGCTAGGGAAGGTGGATTAGCTATACCAGATTTCAATCAGTTATCAAAACTACTTGGTACTGGCTGAGGAATAGAGGAGTGGATCAATGGAATAGATTAGGGACACGAGATTCAGAAGTCAATGACTATAGTAATGTATTGTTTGATAAACCTCCAAACCCTGGTTTTTTGGATAAGAACACACTATTTGAAAAAAACTGCTCGGAAAACTGGAATATAGTATGGCAGAAACTGGGCATAGACCATTATCTAACACCATATACCAAAATCAAGTCTAAATGAGTGCATGATCTAGGTGTAAATGTTGATACTGTAAGCAGTCTCCTAAAACAAGGAATAGTTTACCTATCAGACTTGTGGAGAGGGAAAGACTTTATAACTAAACAAGAATTAGAGAACATTATAAAATTTAAAATGGATAATTTTGACTACACGAAATTGAAAAGCTTCTGTAAAAATAAAGCCAATGTAATCAAGATTAAGAGGGAGGTGGGAAATTGGGAAACAATCTTTCCAACCTATGTCTCTGACAAAGGACTCATTTCTAAAATATACAGAGAATTGAGTCAAATCTATAAGAATACAAGTCATTCCCCAATTGATAAATGGTCAAAGGATATGAACAGTCAATTTTCAGAGAAAGAAATTAAAGCTATCTATAAGCACATGAAGAAATGCTCTAATTCACTATTGATTATAGAAATGCAAATCAAACAAACTCTGAGGTACTACATCTCACCAGTCAGATTGTCTAAGATGACAAAACAGGAAAATGACAAATGCTGGAGAGGATGTGGATAAATTGGAACACTAATGCATTGCTGGGGGAGTTGTGAACTGATCCAGCCTTTCTGGAGAGCAATCTGGAATTATGCCCAAAGGGCTATAAAATACTTTCATACACTTTGATCCAGCAATACCACTCCTAGGGTTATATTCCAAAGAGATCACACAAATGAGAGAAAGACCCATAAGTACAAAATGTTTATAGCAGCTCTTTTTGTGGTAGCATATAATTGGAAATTAAAGGGGTGCCCATCGATTGGGGAATGGCTGAACAAGTTGTGGTATATGCATGTTATGGCATACTATTGTGCTATAAGAAATGAGGAGCAGACGGTCTTCATATTTACCTGGAGAGGCTTATACAAACTGATGCTGAGTGAAAAGATTAGAACCAGGAGAAATTCGTACACAATTACAGACACAATGTATGTGTGATGACCAATTTTGATAGACTGGACTCTTCTTAGCAATGCAGTGATATAAGTCAATCCCAAAAGACTCATGATGGAGAGAAATATGTGCATCCAGAGAAAGAACTAGAAAGAACTATGTTTATATACATGTGGAGGCAAAATACCTGATCTTTTTCCTTCTCTTATTTGGTTTTATGTCCTCGTTACCATTTTTCATTCCAGCTGTTACAATCTGTTCTTATAACCTGACTAATATATAATGTGAAAGTATTTACAGATACTATACTTGACTATAAGCCACCATGGGGGGGGGGGGGGGACAAAATGCGAAACTCAAGGAATTGTGGAATTGAATTCTGTAAACTAAAAGGAAACAAACAAATTAATAAAAAAATGAAAAAAAAGACCACAGCAACTTATCTCAAGAATAATACACTTTGATCAGGGAGGATTTATTCCAGGAATGCAAGGATGGTTTAATATTAGGAAAACCATCTGTATAATTGATCATATCAACAATAAAACTAGCAGAAACCACATGCTCATCTCAATAGATGCAGAAAAGTATTTTAACAAAATACAACATCACCCCTCTTATTCAATCTGGTACTAGAAATGTTAGCAGTAGCAATTAGAGAAGAAAAATAAAACAAAGTAATCAAAACAGACAAAGAAGAGACGAAGCTATCACTCCTTGGAGATGATATGATGATATACTTTGAGAATCCTAGTGAACCAAGTAAAAAACTACTTGAGACAATAAATAAATTTGGTAGTGTTGCGGGATATAAAATAAACCCATATAAATCCTTGGCATTCCTATATATTTCAAATGAAATTCAACAGCAAGAAATAGAAAGAGAAATCCCACTTAAAATTACTATAGACATTATACAATATTTGGGAATCAACCTGCCAAAACAAACCCAGGACCTATATGACCACAACTACAAAACACTTTTCACACAAGTAAAGTCATATCTAACTAATTGGAAAAATATCAATTGCTCGTGGCTGGGTCGAGCTAATATAATAAAAATGACAATTTTACCTAAATTAAATTATATATTAATTTCCATACCAATTAATTTACCAAAAATCTACTTTATAGAGCTAGAAAAAATAGTAACACACTTCATTTGGAAGAATAAATCGTCCAGAATATCAAGGGAATTAATGAAAAGCAATGCTATGGAAGGTGGACTAGGTATACCAGATTTCAGTCTGTATTATAAAGCAGCAGTCATCAAAACTACTGGGTACTGGCTGAGGAATAGAGGAGTGGATCAGTGGAATAGATTAGGCACATGAGATTCAGAAGTCAATGACTACAGTAATCTATTGTTTGGTAAACCCCAAGACCCTAGTTTTTTTGTCATAAGAACTCACTGTTTGACAAAAACTACTGGGAAAACTGGAATATAGTATGGCAGAAACTGGGCATAGACCATTATCTAACACCATATACCAAAATCAAATCTAAATGGGTGCATGAGGTAGGTATAAAGGGTGATACTGTAAGCAGTCTCGTAAAACAAGAAATAGTTTACCTGACTTGTGGAGAGGGAAAGACTTTATGCCTAAGCAAGAATTAGAGAACATTATAAAATTTAAAATGGATAATTTTGACTACATGTAATTGAAAAGCTTCTCTACAAACAAAGACAATGTAACCAAGATTAAGAAGGAGGTGGGAAATTGGGAAAAAAATCTTTACAACCTATGCCTCTGATAAAGGACTCATTTGTAAAATATACTGAGAATTGAGTCAAATTTATGAGAATACAAGTCATTCCCCAATTGATAAATGGTCAAAGGATATGAACAGGCAATTTTCAGAGAAAGAAATTAAAGATATTTATAAGCACATGAAGAAATGCTCTAAATCACTATTGATTAGAGAAATGAAGATCAAAACAACCCTGAGCTACCACATCTGACCAGTCAGATTGGCTAAGATGACAAAACAGGAAAATGACAAATGCTGGAGAGGATGTGGACAAATTGGAACACTAATGCATTGCTGGTGGAGTTGTGAACTGATCCAGCCTATCTGGAGAGCAATCTGGATTTATGCCCAAAGGGCTATAAATACTTTCATATCCTTTGACCCAGCAATACTACTCCTAGGGTTATATCCCAAAGAGTTCATAGATGTGGGAGGAAGACCCATATGTACAAAAATGTTTACAGCAGCTCTTTTTTGAGGTGGCACAGAATTGGAAATTAAGGGGGTTCCCATCAATTGGGGAATGGCTGAACTAGTTGTAGTTTATGCTTGTTATGGCATACTATTGTGCTATAAGAAATGAGGAGCAGACTGTCTTCATATTTACCTGGAGAGGCTTATACAAACTGATGCTGAGTGAGAAGAGTAGAACCAGGAGAATTTGTACACAATTACACACAACGTATGTGTGATGACCAACTTTGATAGACTGGACTCTTCTCAGCAATGCAGTGATATAAGTCAATCCCAAAAGACTCGTGATGGAGAGAAATGTGTGCATCCAGAGAAAGAACTAGAAAGAACTGAATTTATATCCATATGGAAGCAAAATACCTGATCTTTTTCCTTTTCTTCTTTGGTTTTATGTCCTCTTTACCATTTTTCATTCCATCTGATACAATCCATCTTTATAACCTGACTAATGTATAATGTGAACATACTTACAGATCCTGTACTTTACTATATGCTCCATGGGGGAGAGGGGAGGGAGAGGGACAAAATGCGAAAATAAAGGAACTGTGGAATTGAATCCTGTAAATTAAGAGGAAACAAACAAATCAGTGACCTCATGTAAAATTAAGGAGTTGGGAAGGATTCTGGGAAGATTATGGAGTAGGTAGGTCTGAAAATTCCAAGCTCTCAAGATTTTCCTGACCAAAGAGTTACAATAGTACCTTAGGACAAACAAAGTATGGGTGGAGATAAATAAGAACCTGGCACAATAGGGATCTTCATGGTACAATTTGAGAAGATTTAAAGAAAAATCCAAGGACAAGATTTGGTTCCATGAAGAGTAAACACCTGCATGCTAGGTTCCCTTTTAACAAGAAGTTAGCAAGCCCTTTGGTTAGTTGGTTTGAGAGGCTGTCTCCACCCCAGACACAGGAATTTTCACCCCTGGGAAGTGATAGGAGTTGGGTGTTTGAGTCCCAGAAGATCTAGGGAACTTCTGCTCACCAGGAATGCCAAGCCCAGCTGTTCCTCAAAAATCTGTGGGGGTGAGAAGGAAAAAGCACACACCTGGTGACTTCAGAGGCAGTGGGGCAGAAAGCTCCTGACTGCGGACACTTACAGGAGGTTGGTCCCAGGACAGAGGGAGAGTTGAAGATCTGGGGCAAGAGGCACCATTTCCCATACCTCAGGGCTAAAGATGATTACAAAAATTAAGCTATTACCACAAAAAAATGCACATACAAAGGAGAAAGGATCCAACCATAAAAACTTTTTATTGGAATAGAGATGATCAGTGTTCATCTTCAACAAAGTATATTGAGGTAAAGAAATCCCCAAAGAGTAATGTTACATGGTCACTTGGCCTTTCATAGAAGATCTTAAAAACAACTTTAAAAATCAAATGACAGAGATGGAGGAAAAAAATAAAATAAAACAATAATAATACAATAAAAACGAGAAGGTTATGAAGGGAAAATCAACCAATTAGAAAAGGAAATCGGGATCTTAAGGAAGAAAATGACACCTTGAAAATTAGAATTTGATCAAGTGAAGCCAGTGAAATTATGAGGGATCAAGAGATAAATAAACAAATTGTGAACAATGAAAAAATAGAAGTGAAAGTGAAGTATCTTATGGGAAAAGTGATAGATTTAGAGAATAGATCAAGAAGAAAATACACAGAAATAGACTGCCTGAAAGTTATAATCTACAAAGGAATCTTGATACAATAATATCATAATTAAAGAAAATTTATCTAAAACATTAGAACAAAAGGAGGAAGTAGAAATAGAAAAAAAAATCCACCAATGAGCACTTAAAAGAGATCCCATGAGGAAAACTCATAGGGATATCACAAATTCCAAAACCCCCAGCTTAAGTATAAAATATAAAAAAAAAACATCAATATTAATGCAAATAAATATAGTGCTGCTCATACAAGACCTAGAAGAAGAGACATTAAAGGACCACAGGTCTTAGAACACAGTAAAACAAAAAACAAAAAGCAAAAAACTGGGGCCCCAGTTGAAAATATCATACCCTGCAAAGTTATGTATTATGCTGAAGGAAAAAAAAATAGACATTTGATAATCTCTCTAATTTTCAAGGCTTTGTTTAAAAAAATCCTGAACTCAAAATCCTGCACTCAATATAAGATCCAGTATACAAGAACCAAGAGAAATACAAAGTAAATATCAAAGACTGATTATAAGGGATTCATAAGGCAGACTTTTTATGATAGATAGATAGATAGATAGATAGATAGATAGATAGATAGATAGATAGATAGATAGATAGATATATAGGTAGGTAGGTAGATAGATAGATAGATAGATAGATAGATAGATAGATAGATAGACAGACAGACAGATAGATAGATGATAGATAGATAGATAGACAGACAGACAGAAAGATAGATAGATAGATAGATAGATAGATAGATAGATAGATAGAAAGAAAGAATGTAAACTCTATGTCTAAGATTCTTATACATACTTGGGTAGCTCAGAAGAAAGATTGGGGTAAAACTGAATATGATATGAATTTTAAAAGTAAAACTATTTAGAAACAGCTAGAAAGAGTAATTATTTTATACAAATGAGGTACAAGAGGAAGAATTGATACAAAAGAAATAGATGGGAGATGACGACTGGAATTTCTAGTAACCTACTTTCATTGGGAATGGGTTTTAGATATTTTAAATATGTATGTATATGAATGTAACAGTTTTCTAAATTTATAAGAAATAGAATGGTAGGAATATGGGGAGGGGGAGAGGACAAGGGAAGGATCTTTAGAGGGAACAGGAAGGTAAAAGGTAAAATGGGAGTATAAAAGAGTGTTTAGACTTATGGGAATGGGAAGATAGGGAAGGTATCCTTGGAGGGGGATAGGCATGCAGTAGAAAGACAAGGCAGTGGATAGCTGAGGCAGGAATCATAGGAAACAAGAGATATATAGAAACATAAAAACAAAGATCAGGAGTACAATATGTTTGAGAAGGTATATTTCTATGCATGTATTTATATATGTATATGTGTATGTATGTATTTATAGCTACAGAGAAACACAGCTAAACTTTATTGTAGCCTTTGGCGGGGGGGGGAGGGTGGTAATGGAATGGGAGAAAAGAATGAAGTAAAAAAGTGCACAGCAGAGAACAAAAGAAAATTCACAAGGAAGCAAAGATGGACAATTCTCAACACAAGGAGTTTTATTTATCATACAGGCTTTCTTGAAATGAAAATTTATTGTCACATATTTAGAATCCTCACTTATGTTCTCCTATGCACATGATGTTTTTTTTTTCCTTTCTAACTTTGTATTTAAGTTCCAATATTTAAGTTTATGATATAGTTTTGTTTCTTTTCTCTATTCTGTATTTGTATTCTGGCATTTGAGTCTAAAATGAAATTAAAAAAAATAGGTGATTGAAATAGATGATCTTTAAGGGTCCCTTCCTGTTCTAAATCTTCCATCCTATGATTTATGCAGCAGCTCTTAAGTGGCAGTTTGGCAAATGGTTATTATGGCTTAGACAATTCAAAGGCTGTCAATGGCCAAAAGAACAAAGATGATGTTTTTTGTTTTGTTTTGGTTTTGCCCATATTTTGGACACTTTTTAATACTTCAGAGCCAAAATCCATACATTTCATCAGTGTTATTTAAATATAATAAACAGGGTAACTTTTGCTCAGGGCTTTTGTTCAATGCTTTATTTGTGCATCGGGGTCTCATGCATCTTTCAAAAGGAACAACAGAAAGCTAGAGTAGGTTTCTATAATACTTCAGGACCAACAACCAAGCGTTCTTAATGGGCTACTTAGTATTAAATTAGTAGTATCACAAAACGTTATTCATCTTAACCCTTATTCTTATACTTGATGACACATCATTCAACATTTAACCATTACCCAGTCCTTAAATGGTATTCTAAATGAAATGACCTAGTTTTAAACCATATTGTTGAATTATCCTACTGCAATCTTCTTAAATTTCTTCTTATTGTCTAGGTGTCAAGAACGCTTACTTCCCATACAGATGCTCTACTGATCATGTAACACCCAACAAGTTTAGATTTATTCTTGAAGCTTTCCCAACCAAGGCATGTTAAATTAAGAATCTTTTCTTTAAATTTCTTATTCTTATGTTTCCTACAGAATTTATTTACAGCCTCTTGAATTTTTTATCATCACCATTATCATCATCCCCATTAGCAACATTTTTATACTAGTTAAACTTTAGATGTAGATTTTTAGAATGAAAACCAATATAAAAATGATTCGATGTTTAAATAAAAATATATTCTCATTTAAGCATTTTATGTGTATAAATGATGATTTTGATTGTTAACTCCTTAAAGAAAAAGGTTACATTACTTCTGAAGAACCTAGTGTACTTTGGAATTTTTATCACTTTCATCAAAATCACAGAGTTAATTATAGGTTTAAATAGCAATATTCCTGTGTATTTTCAAATTGTGTTTCATTCTTTCTACCTTTTCCTTGGAGACAATCTAATCTCTCTTCTACATAGTTTTCTTTAAATAATGTTTTCAAGCATAGTACTATAAACTCATTGTAATTATTCCTTTCAATTATTGTCATGTTGTTTCTGGTCTTTATTTTAGTATTTTTTACTTTTTTAAACTTCTTTATTCTGTTGTCCTTTTAATCTTACAAATGTTGACATTGTTCTTATAAAGTCCATTCATACATTATCATTCTCTGTGATTTTTGTCCATGTTCTTTCAAAAATCCTTGATAGAGAGTGTATTCAGCAGGGTGGACAATTTGCATTATGTCTTTTAAAATTTGGCAACATTTGATCTAGCCACCTCATCCCTCATGCCTGGCCCATTCTTTTCTGCTCATATGAATCTCTGATGATAAAATCAATACAATGTTTGTTTGCCTACATATAAATGTATAGACACATTTTTGCACAGATAAATTAGGTGTATGTGTGTGTGTGTGTGTGTGAGAGAGAGAGAGAGAGAGAGTGAGGGGGGGGGGGCTGGGGAAGAGGGAAAGGAAATTTTTTTTTCTGTTTATGGAGGGTTTTTACTTTGTGAATGTCCAATTTGAACAGGGTTGTCCCAGAGAGATTGCATATGGACAAATTTATTCCGTCCTGTATCCATGTTTCTTAACAGATGCACATCCTTTCAGATTAATTAATGAAGCTGTCCACAATATTAAAATTGGAACATAAAAACACATTTATAGATCCAAAAGGAGAATATGCTAACCTTAAAGTTGCAGGCTGTCTCTCATTGGAAGTCTTTAAGCAATGTTCTCTGCATGTAGAAAAATATTCTTTATATATGAATTATACAAATTGCCTCTGAGGTCCCCACTGACTCTGAATCTGGAATTCTCTGATCTTAAAACAAGAGTGCCTGGAGAGCCTAGTTATCTATAGAAGAAACTATTACATTTTTTGACTTTATGTAAGTATGATATTAATGGGAATGGGAAGATGTTTCCCATCCTTTAATAGGCCTCTCTGTCCTGCTTTGAGCCTGAGTTACATGAGCCTGTGGTGGGAGGAGATTGTAGAACAGGTGGAGCAGCAAGGGGTGGAGCAAGAAGTGTGGGTGAGGCAGAACTGAGTGGGAGTGAGAGAGAGCTGGGAGAGAGAAAGCAGGCAGAGCAGAGGAGAGCAGTCAGCCTGAGTGAGAGACGGAATGATTTTGCCTAAGGGGACTTGTTTTATGAGGAGGCCTAATGGAGGGAAGGCTTGGGATGTTGGTGCTCCCTGGACTGGAAAGGTGTATGGGCTTCTTTGTTACTATGATGGGTGTGGCTTTCTTATGTTTGAATAAATGTCTTGGTTTCATCTTCAAGGAAGAGAGTCTGTTATATCTAATGATCCAAACCTGGAAATATGCCTACATATTCACAGCAGCCGCTGTGGGTATCACATTGGTGATAATGTCATCCTGTATAACACTTGCAAATAGTTGAGCTGGCATGTATTTTTGTTCCTGCTTTAATATTGATATTAAAATATAATTAAACTTATTTTATTGCTTAATCTATCAAGAAATATTTTATGGTCTTAACAAATGTAGAGATGTAACTTTTTAGAAGACAGATTTTCAGGCTATTGTTGCGTAATGGTTGAAATTCATTTTTAAAACAATAAAGACAGCAATATAGGAAAATATCTCAGTGATTACTGAGTTATAGTGTTCTATGGAATTACACACACACACACACATATTCCCTTTCCATATTTTCAAGGACATTCTGAACATACATGATACAAGTAGTTCATTCCCACGAAAATTTTATGCAAATGAAAAGAGAGGCATATGCGTTTGCAGTTTTTCCTGTCTACTAATTATCCTTTTCAGTAACAAACTCATCTATGAACTTTTACACTGTTTTCAAATTTTCTTTTTGGAATATGTTTCTAATAATCATACTTTTATTCATTTTGTTAAATGATACTCAATTGCATGACATTTTAAAATATTTTTTTTTAATTTTGAGGTCCAATTTCTCTCTCTCTCTGCAGTCCCTCCTTGACTCCTTGAAAAGGAAAGCAATATGATAGTAATTATACATGTCGATTCTCACTTATTATGGAAAACTTATTTCCAAATTACCCATGTTGCAAAATAAAACACACATACACACATAAAAACAATAAAGAAATTTTTAAAAGTGTGCTTCAATAATGGCCCAAAATTAGTTACTTCTCTCTGTAGGATGGATACTATTTTTGATCATGTGTCCTTTGGGATATTCTTGGATCATTGACTTGATTAGAGTAGCTAAGTCTTTCAAAGATGATAATAGTATAATATTGCAATTACTCTATACAATGTTCTCTTGGTTCTGCTCACTTCACTTTGTATAAGTTTATATATCTCCCCAGGTTTTTCTGAGATGTCCTCATCATATGTTATAGTACAATAGTATTCCATCATAATCATATACCACAACTCATTCAGCGATTTAATGGGCATCCTCTTCATTTTTTCATTCTTTGCCACTACAAAAACAGCTGCTATAAATGGTTTTGCACAAATAGATCCTTTTGTCTTTTTCTTTAATACCTTTAGATTAGCAATACTACCTGGTAGTGGTATTACAATTGATATTGCATGTCAAGGAACCTGTTCTCTTGGGGCCAGAAATTCTCCTCTTTACCTTTGAAGTGTGACCCAGAGTTGTCTAACACTATCTGTTCCTGCATCTGGTGCTAACAAACGGAATCTCTGTACTCTCTTTCTGTCCAGTTGCCAGATCCTTTTACCAGGTCTGGCTTGACAGTTCCTGTAGCTGCTGGTATTTCTGTCACCATCCCCTAGTCCCAAAAGTAATATCATATCTACATGGGCTTCATGCTACTCTCCACTCTTCTGTCACAGACCTCTCCTTTCTATCTCTTAAGTTTTCTTAGCCTTCAAGAATGGCTTACCCTGAACTCTTGTTGATTCTGCTACTCCAGAATTTTACTTGAGGCATCACTTTGAAGTTAGTTGGAGGAGAAAGTTGATAGAGCTTGACCAAATGGTTTCTTTACTTCTCATTCTTGGTTCTTTCCCCAGAGGTCTCAAAATAGTTTGAAAATTAAGCCTTGAGATATTTTAATATTCTGTTATGTCTAGCATATTTTCCTAAGGTTTTCATGAGGTGTAGCTAGTTGTTGTAAATTATTATTAAGTATTACCCATATTTCTTCACCTACAACATAAATAAAAGGTAATGAAGTGATGGCGTCCAAACATAATGGTTCCATTGTCTCTGATGGTGATAATAGATTATTAAAGAAGCATTGTCAAATCTGTTCCATTATGGGGTCAGTTTGGTGATCTTACAGTTTCATCTAAAATATACTTATAGCCATCTACTTTAATTGTAATGACCTGTTAATCTCCTGCCAATTTAATTCAGTTATATTTATCTTAACTATATTTATTTTTTCCTATTTTGAAATATGTTGTTTCCCTAATATTTCAGTATAATCTATAATTTTTCTAAATGTCCTTTTTCTTTGCTGCCATGTTTATTAGCTTGCAAAGAAAAGCAAGTATCATCTAGCTGACTAAATGAAATGCACATCTACAGAAGATTTCAACCTATGATGTGTTTTTAATACTGATCAGTAAGACTTAATGGTAAGCTAAGAGTATTTCTTTAATATTTTCAAAAATAGCAAGAAAATTCCCTTCTATTCTTTTAAGGAAAAGATGATTAAAAACATTTCACACGGATAAAGACAAGAATACAATCTTAGATGATAATCAATCTAGTTCTGTTTTATATCTTCTGGGAGAAGTTTAACTCCTCACACTACACATAATTTTTATTACCTTTGAGAGCTTATAAGCTGTTGTTAAACTAATTTAATATTTTACAATGGGGGTGGGGGGCAAGATGGCAGGGTAAAAACCAGGACTTGCTTAAGATTTGCACTAAACCCTTCTGAATTCCTGTAAAATGACTCTAAACAAATTTTAGAGCTGTAGGATCCACAAACTGACAGAGTGAAACATATCAACAGTCCAAGACAGTCTGGAAGGTTGAAAGGAAAGGTGTATCACAACAAACTGGAAGCCAAGCAGAGTTAACATGGGCCATGTCCCATGAGAACTGGGCAAAAGCAGACCTTAGTGATTGAATCACTGGCAGTTGTGGTGTTTTCCAGGCTTCTCAACCCACAAATGCAAGGAAAGTCAGTTCGAGGACTCTCTGGGACCTAAGTGAAAGAGGAGCATGGTCTGGTCCAAGGCCTGGGGCAGTGGAGGTAGTGGTGGTGGCAGCAGCAGTTCCAGTGGCTGCTTCTGGAGTTCTGGGCCCACAGAATGTGTTAGATTGAGCAGCTGATACAAAACCCTTGAAGCCTGTGAGCATACACCCACACCCATTCCTACCCTCACAGGAAATAGAGGTGTACCTTGGTGAAGAATTAGAAAGTCAAGTATTTGGCTGGGAAGATGAGCAAATAGAGTAAAAAAATCTCAGACTATAGAATCTTATTTTGGTGACAAAAATGTTCAAAACATATAACCATGAGGAGACAACAAAGTCAAAGTTCCTACATCCAAAGCCTCCAAGAAAAATATGAATTGTCTGCAGGTCACAGAAGAGATCAAAAGGGATTTTGAAAATCAAGTAAAAGAAGTAAAGGAGAAATTGTGAAGAGAAAAGAGAGTGATGCAAGAAAAACACGAAAAAAAAATCAACAGCTTGGTAAAGGAGACTAAAAAAAAACTACTGAAGAAAATACCACCTTAAAATAGACTAACAAAAATGGCAAAAGAGGTCTAAAAACCCAATGATGAGAAAAATGCCTTAAAAAGCTGAATTGAGCAAATGAAAAGAAAATCCAAAAGATCATTGAAGAAAATAATTCCTTCAAAATTAGAATGGAGGAAAAGGGAGCTCATGAATTTATGAGAAATCAAGAAATTATAAAACAGAAAAAAAGAATGAAAAATATAGAAAATAATGTGTAATATTACATTGGAAAAACCACGGACCTGGAAAAAAGATCCAGGGGAGATAATTTAAAAATTACTAGACTACCTGAAAGTCATGATCAAAAAAAGAACCTAGACATAACCTTTCAAGAAATTATCAAGAAATTTTGCCCTGATATTTTATAACCAGAGAGTAAAACAGAATTGAAAAAATTCAACAATTACATCTTTAAAGACATCACAGAAGGAAAACACTTAGGAATATTGTCAAATTCCAGAGTTCCCTGATCAAGGAGAAAATATTATCAGCAGTCAGAAAGAAACTATTTGAGTAGTGTGGAAATGAAATCAGGATAACACAAGACCTAACAGATTCTACTTTAAGGTATTGAAGGGCTTGGAATATGATATTCTGGAGGTCAGATTAGCTAGGAGTAAATCTAAGACTCACCTACCTAACAAAACTAAGTATAATAATTCAATAAAAAACATGGACATTCCATGAAATAAAGGACTTTCCAGAAATCTTAATGAAAAGACCAGAACTGAATAGAAAATTTTACTTTCAAATACAATAATCAAGAGAATCATGAAGAGGTAAAAAGGAAAGAGAAATCATAAGAGATTTATCCAATTCAAACTGTTTGTATTCCTACATGGACAGATGATATTTGTAAATCATGAGACATTTCTTAGTATTAGGGTAGTTATAGGAAAGATAGATAGATAGATAGATAGATAGATAGATAGATAGATAGATAGATAGA
>NW_027186349.1:5997159-6038197 GCF_028583685.1 Petaurus breviceps papuanus
AGATAGATAGATAGATAGATAGATAGATAGATAGATAGATAGATAGACAGACAGATAGACAGATAGACGGCATAGGGTGAGTTGGAGATGATATCTAAAAATAAAATTAAGCAGTAATAGAGGAATATATTTGGAGAAGGAAAAAGGGAGAGAGAGAGAATGGGGTAAATTATTTCACATAAGAGAGTCAAGAAAAAGTTTTTTCAGTGGGTGGGAAGAGGGGAGAGGTAATAGAGAATGAGTGAACCTTATTCTCATTGAATTTGACTGAAGTATGGAATAATATACACACTCAGTTGGATAACTTACCCTCCTCGAAAGTAAGCAAGAGGGAATAAGAGGTGGGGATGATAGATTAGGGGAGAGGATAGTCAGAGGCAAATACTTTTGAAAAAGGACTGGATAAAAGGAGAAAATAGAATAAGTTGGGGGTGGGATAGGATGGAGGGAAATATAGTTAGACTTTCACAACATCATCATGATGGAAATATTTTGCATAACTACACATGCATAACCTATATTGAATTTCTTTTCTTCTAAATGAGGGTGGGTGGGGAGGGAAGAAGAAAGAGAATCTGGAACACAAAGTTTTAAAACCAAAAGTTAAAAATGCTTTTTGTAAACAACTGTGAAATTATATATATATATATATATATATATAGGCAATGGGGTTTAAAAATCTATCTCACCCTACAAGAAAATAAGGGGGAAAAGGATGGGGGGGCGGTGATAGAAGAGATGGGGGAAGGGGTAATCAGAATACATGACAGCAAGGGCTGGGGGAGGGGAGTGATAGGGAGAAACTTTAATGCAAATCTTGTGAAAATAAATGTTAAAAATTAAGAATAAAATAATAATAAAGACAGGAAATATTTTTACAAACACACCCATCAACACTTTTAGAAAAATTTATTATCTGAAAAATCCCATTTTAAAGGAATTACTTTCTCTTTTTTTCTTAATTAATTTGTTTGTTTACTTTTAGTTTACCAGATGCAATTCCACAATTCCTTGACTTTTAAATATTTTTCCCTCCCTCACCTCCTCCCCCCATGGTGGCATGCAGTCAAGTATAGGATCTGCAAATACTATCACATTGGACATTAATCAGTTTGTAAAGAAGAATTGTAACCAATGGGATGAACAATGTAAAGAGGAAACAAAATCAAACAAGAAAAAGAAAGAGAGCAGGTTGCTTGCTTCAGTCTCCATTCAAACTCTGTTCTTTCTATGTCTTTCTAGTTCTTTCTCTGAATGTAGACATCTCCTTCCATCATGAGTCTTTTAGAGTTGTCTTATAACCTTGCATTGCTGAGAAGAGTCCAGTCTATTAAAGTTGGTCTTTACAAATATTTTGGGTCTGTAATTGTGTACAGATTTCTCCTGATACTGCTCTTCTCACTCAGCAGCAGTTTGTATAACTCTTTCCAGGTAACTGTGAAGTCCATCTGCTCCTCATTTCTCATAGCACAGTAATATTTCATTACATTCATATAACACAAATTGCTTAGCCATTCCCCAATTGATGGGCATCCCATGGCTACCACAAACAGAGCTGCAATAAATATTTTTGTACATATGTGTCTTCCTCCAACTTCTATGATCTTTTTGGTATACAAACCTAGAAATGATATTACTGGGTCAAAGGGTATGCAATTATTTATAAACCTTTGGGCATAATTCCAGATTGTGCTCCATAATGGTTGAATCAGTTCACCACTCCACCAACAATTTATTAGTGTTACAATTTTCCACATCTTCTCCAGCAATTATTATTTTCCTGTTTTGTCATCTTAGCCAATCTGACCAGTGAGATGTGGTACCACAGAATTGTTTTGATTTGCACTTCTCTAATCACTACTGATTTAGAGCATTTTTTCATATGATTATTGATATCCTTAATTTTTACCTCTGAAAATTGCCTGTTCAGATCCTTTGACCATTTATCAATTGGATAATGGCTTGTATTCTTATAGATTTGACTCAATTATCTCTATATTTTAGAAATGAGGCCTTAATCAGACATATTGGTTGTAAAAATTCTTTGCTAATTTCCTACTTCCCTCTTTATCTTGGTAACATTGGCTTTGTTTGTACAAAAACGTTTCAATTTAATGTAATCAAGATTATGCATTTTGCATTTTATAATGCTCTCTAACACTTACTTGGTCATAAATTCTTCCCTTCTCCATAAATCTGACAGGTAAACTATTCCTTACTTTCCCAGATTGTTTACAGTATCAGGCTTTTTACCTAAATTATGCACCCATTTAGACTTGATTTTAGTATACAGTGTTAGATAATGGTCTATGCCCAGTTTCTGCCATACTATATTCCAGTTTTCCAAGCTATTTTTGTCAAATAGTGAGTTCCTATCCCCCAAACGGGGGCTTTTTGTTCTTCCAGATGAATTTGGTACTGTTTTTTTTTTCTAGCTCTATAAAGTAATTTTGGTAGATTAATTGGTTTGGCACTAAATATGCAATTTTATTTAGGTAAAATTGTCATTTTTATTATATTAGTTTGATCCAGCCACAAGCAATTGATGTTTTTCCAAATAGTTAGATGTGACTTTATTTGTTTGAAAAGTGATTTGTAGTTATGTTCATATAGGTCCTGGCTTTATTTTTTCAGGCCCAAATATTTTGTAATGTCTACAGTAACTTTAAATGGAATTTCTCTTGCTATCTTTTGCTGTTGGATTTTGTTAGAAGTATATAGGAATAAGGGTGACTAGGTGGTGCAGTGAGTTAGAGCACTGGCCCTGGAGTCAGGAGGACCTGGGATTGGTTCTGACCAAAGATACTTAACACCCACACAAAACAACTGTCCGTGTAACCTTGCCAAGTTACTTAACCCCAATTGCTTTAAAAAAAGAAATATATAGGAATGCTGAGGATTTATTTGGGTTTATTTTCTATCCTGCAACTTTGCCAAATTTATTTATTGTCTCAAGTAGATTTTACTTGATTCTCTAGGATACTTTAAGTATATCATCCTCAAAGAGTCATAACTTGGTCTCTTCTTTGCCTAATTTGATTCCTTTGATTTCATTTTCTTCTCTATTTGCTACTACTAACATTTCTAATATCAGATTGAATAAGAGGGGTGATACGTACATCCTTGTTTCACCCATGATCTTACTGGATGTGCGTCTAGTTTATCCCCATAACATATAACACTAGCTGATAGCTTTAAATGGATGCTACCTATTATTTTAAGGAAAATGCCATTTATTCCTACACTTTCTAGTGTTTTTAATAGGAATTGATGTTTTCTTTTTTCAAAAGCCTTTTCTACATGTATTGAGATAATCACATACTGTGTTTCCCCGATAATAAGACACTGTCTTATTAATTTTTTTGGACAGAAAAACACCAGAGGGCTTATTTTCAGGGGAGGGCTTATTTTAATGAACATTGACAGCAATTTTAATAAACAGGTAAATGTGAAAAAAAAATGTACCTTTATTCAATAAGCAAATCACTGGGGAAGAACAGGATGACGCGCTCACTGCTGCAGCTCTGATTGGATGCAGCTCGGAGGGCGGCATGCGTTTCATGGGGGGGGGGGAACGGTGCATACAGAGGGTACCGTAATGTAGCGTGTAGCACAGGGGATCACTTTCACTAGAGTAGCAATAAGGCTTATTTTTGGGGGAGGGCTTATTTTAGAGGAATCTTACACAGTAAGGGGAGGGCTTATTTTCGGGATTGGTCTTATTATCGGGGAAACACGGGTAATTTCTGCTAGTTTTATTGTTGATATGATCAATTCTACTGATAGTTTTCCTGTTACTGAACAATACTTACATTCCTGGAATAAATTCGAACTGATAAAAATATATTATTCTTGTGATAAGTTGCTGTCCTCTTTTTGCTAATATTTTATTTTAAAAAGTTTGCATTTATATTCTTGAGGAAAATTGGTCTACAACTTTCTTCCTCCATCTTGTCTCTTCCTGATTTAGCTATCAGTCCCATATTTGTGTCATAAGAAGTATTTGGTAGGACTCCTTCACCAGTTTCTCCAAATGATTTGTTGAGAATTGGAATCAATTTTTCATTAAATATTTGATAGAATTCACTAATAAATAAATCTGGCCCTGGAGGGTTTTTTTTCCCCCTAGGGATTTTGCTGGTGACTTGTTAGATTTTAACTACCTGGAAAAACTGAGCATAATCTTTCAGGTAAGGAGATTGTCATTTAATTAAATAAAGGACTTCCAGACTTTCCTGATGATATAGGCAGAGCTCAATGGAAAATTTGTTCTCCAATTACAAGATTCAAGAAAGATATAAAAGATAAACAAGGAAAACACGCAGTCACAGACACACACACATACATACATGCACACACGCACACATGCACACACATGCACATAACTTGGGATTCAATAAGAGAAAACTCTTTACAGCCCTATATGAGAAGCAGATACCTTTCAGTATGGAAATTTATATAATTGTTGCAACATTTAAAAGTGATATACATAGATAGAGGATGTGGGTATAAATGAACTAATCTAATGATAAAAAAAAAAACTTATTAAGGGTTACAAAGGGATTGTAATAGGAGAAAAGCAAAGGATGAGTCAGGAAAAGGTAAACTATGTTACACAAAGAGGCATAAAAGCATACTTTAGGAAAGGAGAAAGAGGGAGGTGAACATAATATGAAATTTATTATTTGGATCATAGTGGGATCAACATAATCAGTTAAATTTTGTAATCTAACTTGAAAAGATATAAGAACTCATTATAATAGAGAGAAAAAAGAGAGAGGAGCACTGCATGAAATTTACACTCATTAATTTGGGTTCAAGGAGGGAATAACACACTCTGTTAAGTATAAAAATCCATTGTGGTGTACAGGCAGTTGGATGGGTAATGGGGGAGAAAAAAGGAGAAAAAAGGAGGTTTAGAAGAGAGGCAAATAGTAGTAAGGGGAAAGGGTAGGTAAAGAGCAGGGCACAGGGAAGCAATACTGAAGGAGGTCATGGTCAAAAATAAAGTCTTAAGGAAGGGAAGTGAGAAGGAAGAAACCAAAACCTAAACAGGGAAGGGAATAGGATGGAGGGAAAGTCTCAGGTAGTAATCATAACTGTTTATGTGAATGGGATGAACTATCCCATAAAATGGAGGCAGATAACAGAATGGATTAAAAACCATAATTCTATAGTATGCTGTCTACAAGAGACACATGCGAAACAGGAGGTTACACACAGGGTAAAGGTAAAAGGCTGGAGTAGAATATATTATGCTTCAGCTTTGGGAAAAAAATCAGGGGTATCGATCCTTATCTCAGATAAAGCAAAAGCAAAAAAATAGGTATAATTAAAGAGATGAAGAAGGAAACTATAGCCTGCTAAAAGGCACCATCAAGAATGAAGCAATATCATTACTTAACATATGTGCACCAAGAAGCATGACATCCAAATTCCTAGAGAAGTTAAGGGAATTAAAGGAAAAAAGAGATAGCCAAACTATACCTATGGGGGACTTTAATATCCCCCTTTCTGAACTTGATAAATCTAACCTCAAAATAAACAAGAAAGAATTTAAGGAGGAGAATAGAATTTTAGAGAGGCTAGACAGGATAGATTTCTGGAGAAAACTGAATGGGGATAAAAAGGAATATACATTCTTCTCATGGGTACATGGCACATACACAAAATTTGACCATGTACTAGGGCATAAAAACCTCACAATTCAGTGCAGAAAAGCAGAAATATTAAATGCATCATTCTCAGATCACAATGCAATAAAAATCATATGCAATAAAGGGCCATGGAAAGATAGACTAAAAACCAATTGGACACAAACTAATTTAATTGTAAAGAATAAGTGGGTCAAACAAGAAATAATAGAAACAATCAGTAACTTCATTCAAGAAAATGAAAATAATGAGACAACATACCAAAATTTGTGGGATGCAACAAAGACAGTTCTTGGGGGAATTTTATATTTTTTAATTAAAAAAAAATTATCTTCATTAATTTGTTTGTTTACTTTTAGTTTACAAGATTTAGTTCCACAGTCCCTTGAGTTTCAATTTTTCTTCTCCTCCCTCTCCTCCCTTGGAGAATTTTATATCCTTGAATGCATAAAAGAATACATTAGATAAAATGGAAGTCAATGAATTGGGCATGTAATTGAAAAAGCTAGAAAAAGAACAAATTGAAAATCCCCAATTAAATACTAAATTAGAAAAATTGAAAACTAAAGGAAAGATTAATAAAATTGAATTTAAGTAAACTATTAAATTAATAAATAAAACTGAGCTGGTTTTATAAAAAAACAATAAAATTGATAGACTTTTAATCAATATGACAAAAAAAGGAAACAAGAAAACAAAATTACAAGTATCAAAAATTAAAAGGATGAAAGTACTTCCAATGAAGAGGAAATTAAAATAATAATTAGGAACTATTTTGCCCAATTGTATGCACACAACTATGACAATCTTAGTGAAATGAATGTTTACAAAAATATTAATTGCCCAGATTAACTGAAGAGGAACTAAATTACTTAAATAACCCCATCTCAGAAAAGGGAATTACTTTCTCAAAGAAATGTTCTGAGGATTTCAATTCATAAAGCAATTGGTACAACACTTAGGGTGGCATTGATTTTTAAACATCACCTAATGGATATCAAGGCTCTAGTTCTAGAAAATTCCTGTAAAAATGAAAATTTTTACCTCTTCTTTGAGAACAAAGTGGAAATATTTTTTTTTTAATGAGAACAGGAGTATGGTTGTGCTTGAATGGCATATGTATGTGTTTGTGTGTTTTATTCTGCATAAAAATTTCCTAAATAGTGTTCTCTTTCTCTTATTTATTCTGTCATATAGAAAATCTCATTTAGAGAACATATCAGTGAGGCTTGACTCCAGAAGCAAACCATGAATCTCACTTTGTTATGATGAAACTTTTGATGGTTAGAAGATATAAAAACTTGTTATAGGAAAATTAGTTGAAAAATATAAAGCTTTTGTTGGCAAGTTGCTATAATGCTAGAGTTATATTTCTGCCCCTGGAGAGATTTGATTGCAGGTTCAAATTCAGGAGGCATTCTAAAAGAATATTGTAAAAAATTGTGGAAATGAGATTATATTGTCATGAATATTGTTTATTCCTAAAGTTAATTGTTTATTCATTTAAATTGAATTGCTGTGCCTTAATTTAGATAATGAATACCTCGTCTAAAACTTAGTAGGTCCCTGATAATCACTTATTATTTATTTATTTATTATTGATGTCAAAAGCATATATGTATTTCTATCATCTATCTATCTATCTGTATGTAAAGTGTTTTCTTACAGTGCCTTCACTGGAGGGTATGTAATAGAGTTATGATCTTTTATCCTCATTTTGCATATCAAAAAATGATATTTTCCATGTTTAAACAACCTGTGCTAATAGCTAAATTTATTAATCTTCCTATATATTAGAAAGTGACAAACCAGGCACTATGCATGTTTATTCACTTTGGTTTTCCCATATCAATAGTTTATGACTCTTTTAAAATTAGCCTATAGTTCACTGAAAAATTTTTAAAGTGTTCAATGCATTGATAGGTTCTACAGTTTGTTCTAGGGTAGCTAAGTGGCATAGAAGATAAAGTGCCTGACTTGGAATCAGGAAGACTCATATTCTTGAGTTCAAATCTATCTTCAGACACTTACTAACTATGTGATTCTGGGAAAGTCATTTAACCCCATTTGCCTCATTTTCCTCATCAGTAAAATGAGCTGGACAAGCAAGTGGCAAATAATTCCATTATATTTGCTAAGAAAATCCAAAATATATTCACAAAGAGTCAGAATCAACTGAAACAACTGAACCACAATGGCTGATATATGCTGGAGAGAATTTTGGGCCATTGTATGGACCTAATTTGTAATAAATTGAGTTCTTCCACTTTGCTCTCTGTGCATTGAGTGACTTTTCTTATTTAAGGATGTCAGTAAAGACTCAGGCCAAGGACCTGTAATCTTTCACTGGGCTCTACCTGTTTTGATCTAATGCATGATGTGATTGTCATCTTCTTGGTCTGAGCATTGTAAACTCCTAACTGATTTGAATCATTTTTTTCCCCACTTAGTAGTGTTGTTTTTTTTTTCAATTAAATGTAAAGATAGTTTTCAACATTCACTTTTATAACATTTTGAGTTCCAAAGGTGGTGTTTTTTCTTTTTCCTCATTCCAAAATTCCCTTTCTCCACCCAAGATGGAAAGCAATCTGATATAGCTATACTTGTACAATCATAATATACATTTTCACCTTAGTCATTTTGTGAAAGAAGAATCAGAACAAAAAGGAAAAACCACAAGCAAACAAAAGGTGAACATCGTATTCTTCTATATGCATTTAGACCCCATAATCTTTCTGTGGATGTGCATAGAATTTTCCATTCTGAGTCTTTTTGTAATTATCATTGTATACAATTTGTTGCTGTGTTGCTGATAAGAGCCAAGTCTATCAAAGTTTATCATTGCACAATGTTACCATTACTGTGTACAATATTCTGGTTCTGCTGAATTCACTCAACATCAGATGTTCATGCAAGTTTTTCCAGTGTTTTTTTTTTCTTGAAATCTGCCTGCTCATCATTTCTCAGTTTTCGATTACATACACATACCCCTTGTTCAGCCATTCCGCACTTGAACCACATTCCCTCAATTTCCAATTCTTTGCCACCACAAAAAGAGTTGCTATAATATAATATAAGTTGCTTTCTTTTTTTATGATCCCTTTGGGATACATACCTTGTCATGTCATTGCTGGGACAAAAGGTATGCAGGGTTTTATAGATTTTTGGGCATAGTTCCAAATTGCTCTCCATGGTGGTTTGATCAATTCATAATTTCACCAAAAATGCATTGCTGTCCCAATTTTATTGTCATAATCGGTAGGTGTGTGGTGGTACTTCAAAGTTGTTTTAATTTGCATTTCTCTAATCAATAGTGATTTAGAACATTTTGTATGACTATAGATATCCTTAATTTATTTATTTGAAAACGACCTGTTCATATTTTTGACCATTTATCAATTGGAGAATGATTGATATTCTCAAAATTTGAATTAGTTATCTATATATTTAAGAAATGAGGCCTTTATCAGAGACACTGGTTAGGAAAATTGTTTCCCATCTTTCTGTTTTCCTTTGAATTTTGGTTGCATTATCTTCATTTGTCTAAATTTTTTTTAATTTAATGTAATCAAAATCATACATTTTTTATTTTCTAATATTCTATGTCTCTTGTTTGGAATAAATTCTTCCCTTCTTCATAGTTCTGACAAATAAACTATTCCTTGCTCTCTAATATGCTTATGGGATCACCCTTTATGTGTAAATCGTAAACCCATCTTGACCTTTTCTTGGTACAGGGAGTGAGATGTTGGTGTATGCCTAGTTTCTGCCATACTGTTTTCCAGTTTTCCCAGCAATTTTTGTTAAAAATGATTTCTTATCTCAGAACGTGGAGTCTTTAGGTTTATCAAAGGGTCAATTACTTATTGGATAGTGGATCTTGTGAAGCTCACCTGTTCCACTGATACACCACTGTATTTCTTATCCAATACCAAATAGTATTGATAATTATTAATTTAGAATATATATTTTAATCTGATACAATGAATTGAATTTCCTTTGCATTTTTCATTTATTTTTTGTTATTGACATTTTTTTCATCCAGATGAATTTTTTATTTTTTTTCTAGCTCTATAAAATAGAATTTGGTAGTTGGATTGGTAGGGCACTGAATAAGCAAATTAATTTAGGTAGAATTATCTTTTTTTTATTATTAATACCTCAGTCTACACATGAGCAATTGATATGTTTCAAATTGTTTAAATCTGACTTTATTTATGTGAAAATTGTTTTGTAATTTTGTTACTATCCTTTCTCAGTTTGTCCTGGCAGGTAGGCTCCTAAATATTTTATGTTGTTGTAGCAGCAAGCACCCCAAGCATCCTCAGGGTTTGCAGCTACCACAGGTTCTTGGATCTGCTTTGTTAAAGGAAAGCAACTCAAAATGGGTTAACAAGCTTACTTTAATCAGTCAGACATACATCGTTGACCTTGTTCGGGAGAAAAGGTCAGCACCCTGAACCTCAAAGTATACAGGCATAATTATCAAGACAGAAACATCAAGTAGACAGATTTCCAAACTGTCCAACCATTACATCCATACCCAGTCAACATCTGGGTTTCCACATTCTGGGTTTTTCAAAGCCAGGGGACTCTCAACAACGGCTTCCCAGAATTCAGATCAAATCACAGAACACTTCTCAAAGTGAGTCCCAAAACAAAGCTACACATCAGGGCTTATATAGCCTTCTCCTGGCTCAGAGAATGTAACAACCTTATTGATCTACTGGCCAATCAAAAAGTATCTACTGAAAAACAAGCCTCCCTCCCCAGGCTTCTGGTGCACTTTAGCCAAGGGGCAGGGAAGATCTTTAAAATTTACATTCGCATTACAGTTGTGTATAATTATTTTAAATTATTAAATTAAATTATTTTAAATTTAAATATTTAAATTTCTCTTTTTTTCTCTTGCTGCTGAGGTTTTTGGTAACATATAGGAATATGGATGATTTATATGGGTTTATTTTATGTCCTTCAACTTTGCTAAAGTTGTTCATTATTTCAAGTGGAGTTTTTTTTTAGTTGATTCTCTAGGATTCCCTAGGTATCTCATCATATTATCAGCAAAGAGGGATAGTTTTGTTTCCCCATTGCCTATTCTAATTTCTTTGTCTTCTATTATTGCTAAAGAATAAATTTAAATAAATTTAAATTTTAAAGAATAAATTTAAAGAATAAGTAAAATGGCTAAATATTCATTTCTAGAATAATATTAAGCAATACAAATGGCAGTGGGAATGCTTTCTTCACCCCTGATCTCATTGGGAAAACTTCTATATTATCCCCATTACATATAATGTTCACTAATAGTTTATGATAGATACAACTTATCATTTTAAGGAAAATTCCATTTATTTCTATGTTCTCTAGTGTTTTAATAGGAATTTTATGTATTTTAATGTATTTTGTCAAAAATTTTTCTGCATATATTGAGATAATTATGTGATTTATATTAGTTTTATTATTGATATGGTCAATATATTGATAGTTTTTTTTTTATATTGAACCAGCCCTGCTTCTCTGGTAGAAATCTGACCTGGTCACACTATATTATCCTGCTGATAAATTACTGTAACTTCTTTGTGTAATGGAAATGCAAATTTAAAGATCTCCCCTGCCCCTAGACCCTTTGATAGGCTTAAGAGACTCTGAGAACCTTCCTTGATTTGAAAGTATACTCTGCCTCCTAATAGGCTGACCGTGGTCACATGGAGCCTGTGGCAGGATGCTTGGTTTTCAGGAATGCCCACACTTTGATGCTGTGTGATTGGGCAGAGGGTCAAGAGGGTGGTTACATTCTCTGACCCAGGAGAAGGCTATATAAACCCTGATGTGAGGCTTTGCTTTGGGGCTCACTTTGAGAAGTGTTCTGTGATTTGCTCAGATAAGACTCTGGGAAGCTGTTGTTGAGAGCCCCCCGGCTTTGCAAAACTCAGATGTTGATTTGCTATGGATGTAATGGTTGGACAGTTTGGAAACCTGTCTACTTGATCTGTTTCTCTGTCTTGATAATTCTGTCTGTATACTCTGAATTGCGAGGTGCTGAATTTTTCCCCTGACCTAGGTAAATGATACGCATTTGACTGATTAAAATAAGCTTGTTAACCCATTTTGAGTTGCTTTCCTTTAACAAAACAGATCTAAGAACTTATGTTGGCAGCCACCCTGGGGATGCTGGCGTGTTTGCTGATACAAAATGGTGACAAGGATGGGATCTGCAGAGTAAAAGGAAAGCATGGGGGCTGGGATAATTGTTTGTTTCCCAGTTGTGGTAGCTGTGACTCTGTGGAGCCATGGACCAGGAGAGAAGAATGGCCTGCATGAGGGGTGGCCAGGTAGCACAGCGAGTAAGAGCATCAGCTCCAGTGTCAGAATGACCTGGAGATCAAATCCAGGGCTCAGACACTTAGCACCCACCCAGAAACACCTGACCCTGTAACCTTGAGCAAGTTACTTAAGCCCAATTTCTTAAGAGCAGCCAGGTGGCTCAGCGAGTAAGAGCACTGGCTCCAGTGTCGGGATGACCTGGATCAAATCCCGGCTTAGATACTCAGCACCACACCCAGAAATAACTGGCTGTGTAACCTTGAGCAAGTTACTTAACCCAGATTGCTTTAAAAAAAAAGAATGGCCTGCATGCAAACTTCACTGAGCTGAGAGCAGGAATGGTGAGCTGCCTGCATGGGGACCTGGGCAGAAGCCAGGAGTGGCTGCCACCTGCGGGAGGAAAAGGAACCCAGGGGTTCGGAATTCAGCCCCAGGAAAAGATAAGAACTGAGCAGCAAAGCAGGGGCATTGAATGTGTTTCCTTGTTGCATCCCACAGTTTGGGACCCAGGGGGAGGATGGACTTTTGACTATGGTGGGTGGGATGAAGTGCCATGGACCCGCAAGGACCCCACCTTGTTGGTTGTGTTGCCCAGCCCCCTCTCTGTACTGGCAAGCAGGGGATGGAGCTGTGTGAGGGGAAGGACACCCCCCTCTGCCCAAGAGAACTTTATTTGGACTCTTGTTTTGAATTGAGGTGATAATGGAATGTACTTTGTGTTTGTTTAAGGCCCAGTGGCTACTTTGGTAACTTTAGTTTTGTATCTTGAAAATGTGACCTAAGAGATGTTTAGTGTTAATTCAAAAGTAAATTGACTATGCTATGGGCATGAAAGATCTTGGGGCTGATTGTAATGGAAATGCAAATTTAAAGATTTTCCCTGCCCCTAGACCCTTTGATAGGCTTAAGAGACTCTGAGAACCTTCCTTGATTTGAAAATATACTCTGCCTCCTAATAGGCTGAACATGGTCACATGGAGCCTGTGGCAGGAGGCTTGTTTTCAGGAATGCCCACACTTTGATGCTGTGTGATTGGGCAGTGGGTCAAGAGGGTGGTTACATTCTCTGACCCAGGAGAAGGCTATGTAAACCCTGATGTGAGGCTTTCCTTTTGGGTTCACTTTGAGAAGTGTTCTGTGATTTGATCAGATGAGACTCTGGGAAGCCATTGCTGAGAGCCCCCTGGATTTGAAAAACTCAGATGTTGATTTGGTATGGATGTAATGGTTGAACAGTTTGGAAACCTGTCTACTTGATCTATTTCTCTGTCTTGATGATTCTGTCTGTATACTCTAAAATTCAGGGTGCTGACCTGTTCCCCCTGAACTAGGTAAACGATATGTATTTGACTGATTAAAGTAAGCTTGTTAACCCATTTTAAGTTGCTTTCCTTTAACAAAGCATATCTAAGAACCTGTGTTGGCAGCCACCCTGGGGATGCTGGGGTGCTTGCTAATACACTTTTCTAATATTATTTAAGTTTTTCCATCAATAGTCATTAGGAAAATTGGTCTATACTTTTCTTTCTCTATTTTGGCTCTTCCTCATTTTGGTATCAGCACCATATTTCTATCATAAAAATAATTTGGTAGGACTCCTTCTTTGCCTATTTTTTTTCAAAGAGTTTATAAAGTATTAGAATCAGTTGCTCCTTAGATGTTTAATAGAATTCACATGTAAATACTGCTAGCCCTAGATTGATTTTAGGGATTTCATTGATGAGTATAAGTGATTTCATGTTATTAAGATGTGATAGTGCTAGTACATGAACTTAGGTGTTTGAATATAAGTCCTTTATTGACAACATTACATTCTGCTGTCTCAGGAAATTTCTGTCTTCCATGTTCCCAGAAGCTGAAGAATTCCTAGCGGGAAGTGGCTAATTTTATGTTTTCATATGTTTATTAGTGTGTGCATGCATATATTGGAAGGAATTAAAGCCTGGTCTTGTTTTCTGATGATGTCACACCTCTAGGCAAAAATCTTCAATGACTTCTTATTGCCTCTACAATAAAAGAAAATATTCAGATCGGCACTTAAAGACCCTTCAAAACTCAATCCTATCAATGTTTCTCATATTATTTTATATTATTCATCTCACGCATTCTCAGTTCTGGTTAAATAAGACATCTATTCCCTCCCTATAATATTCTATTTAATTCCCACTTAGATGCATTATGTAATTCCCAATTTTTTTTTCAAAACACAATTCAGGTGTCCTCTCCCTTGAGGCTTTTCCCCCCTTTTCCCCTTCCTCACTTGTGAAATCATTTTTGTATTAATTGGTATATATTTTGCAATTTTTTTTCCTGTGCATGTTTTACATCCACATTTACCCTTAATAGATGTAACCTTTATGAGACCAAGAACTCTTTCCATTCTCTCTTTATAATACAGCTGCCTTAGCATTGTGCCTTGCAGTAGGGGTTTAGCAATGTTTCTTGAAATGCATTCTCAAGTGGAATCATCAACTTATCAGTGACCTTTAAAAAGGATCAGATTTAAAAAAAATAGTATCTTGCTGAGATTATTGTCTTAACTCCAATGCTCTGGAATTCTAGCTATAGTTGTAAATGAAAGATATTTTCTGTAGCAGAAAAAGCAGCTATCATAAAGAGCATAATAACAATATGTCTTTCCTTTTACTCGGGAAGTCAAGGGACAGAGGTGTAACTTTTTCCCCTTGTATTAACTTTTCCTTTAGTCATAGATCAAAGATCCACACCTATAGGGAAATGAATGACTACCAATCAGTTCTGCAGAATTGTGTTAAAATTTCCATGTAGTACTTGATTGTGATATCTAGGGAGCAAAAATATATGCTTGCCCTAAAATATTCATTGATATCAATTTCTATAAGTTGTCACCTTTATAGTACCTGCATGAATGTAAAAAGGTATTAAATTTTTGGAGAATAATGGAATCCACATAGGAGAAACCAAATGAGCAGTTCTTTATTACCACCTATCAAGACTGAAATCAAACTTAATTACCCTTCTGAGCCAAACAGCTGATACGTGAACTATAAGACTATTCTCCTCTATTGTGCAAAGCAAGATAAATGATGATGAAGGTTATCAAGACAGAATGGAAAATGATGATGATGATGATGATGATGATATTGGTGACAATGGCAAACACATATGATGATTTATGGTTTAAACAATACTTTCTTTACAAAAACCCAGAGAGCTAAATCATGTTATATCAATTTCACAGATGAAGAAAACAAGTCTCAAAGAGATTAAAAGTCTTTGTTAAAGAGTAATCAAATTATGATTGTAGGTTCAATGTCTTTTTATTACTCATAAATGATATCCTCCCTCTACCTTAATTTCACAGTTTCTATGGCTAATACACATTATCAGGCACAAGGACCTGGCTGGTCAAGAAATGGCAGAAATGAAACTTTATCTAGGTTTATTAATAGACGCCTATCCTTGTGGCTTTTAGAAAGACTGTCTGAAGAATGTGGACAAAGAAAGCCAGGATTCAAAACTACTCACTAATCTATCTAAGGTCTTTTGAAGAAGATTTCACTGAATATTTGTAATTTATTTACCCATAAGATTTCATATACTTTCCAGGAGCTTCTGAACTTTCTGGAATTCTAATAGGAATTTCTGATAATTTAAAAGTAATTATAATCTTCTTAAAGACAAATAGGTAGTTTAGCAATAAGGTCCCCTTCTGTGAGGCAGTAGTGGATCTGACTCTTATGTAAGTGGATTGATGGGCAATTGGGTGTATATGTGTGTATGTGTACATACTCATCTATAATTATATATAAATTATATAAAAAAGTAAAATAAAATAAAATCTATCATCTATCTATCTTTCTATCTATCTATCTATCTATCTATCTATCTATCTATAATCTATCTATCTATCTTCTATCTGGCTAAACATTTTCATGTTCCTGCTAAGATTCTTTTTAGGAATCTGATATTAAGGTAGCACATTAACATACAGTGATCAAATGTTCTTTTCTAGATGTTGGAAGAGAATGAAATAGTCCTTTCCTTCATAGTAAATATTGTGTCTTAATAAGATTTATATAAACTTCTTTTGGAGAAGAGTTAGTCTTATTTAAAATATCATGCTAACATAGGGAGAAAAGTCAATCATCAGTATGATTTCGGCATATAATTCCAAATACAAATAACTGAATTTTTAAAAGATATTTTGGTATTCTGGTATCCAAAGTATCAATGTAACATATGAAAACAATGCAAAAAAGTTATCAGAGATTAAAAAAGCTTTGAGCATAAAGGCAATGGAAGAAAATGAATGACAGGATAATTGTAAGGCAGTATTAAGAGTTGAAAAAAAGTGATGGAGTAGGGAGTCAAAGTAAGCTGAATAGCTCCAAAATTTATCAGTTCCACTATTTTTGCCCTGGCTTTCATTGCCATGAATTGATTCTTGGCTAAAAATGATTGAACTATGCTATCACAAGTGCTACAGCTCCTGGCACCCAGTACAGGGATCCTACAGATTTTTCCACCACCTTTATCAAAATAGAATCTGATTTGTCATCAATAATGAAACCAGAGCAGCAAGCTAAAGAGGATTAAGGAAGTCCACAGCTGCCACAGTCTCTTGTGGTGGTGGGAGACAAATTAGCTCCTTGAATTTAGAGTGCAGAAATAGATAATGGTTTTGGTGGGAAGAGTATTTTGGCATCACTGAATCTAAGCCTACCCAAGGGAAGCACTTTCTATGAGGCATCGAGTTTTTATCATTGTAACATATCGAACTTTATGGTTATATAATTTTATGAAGTTATTTTTTTCTTTTTTTTTCCAGGAGGAAATAAACTTTATTTTAAGAGTTTACATCACAAGCATTCATTTTGATGAGAGACCACACAAGCATCTGCTTCATCTCAACATTTTATATTATCTCATGTTATCTCCACAGTGGGGAACAGCTTTCCCCTCCTCAAAGGTTGTTCTGAAATAAAGATATTAGTGACAAATAGACAAAAAAAAACAAAGGACTGGTGGTCTGTTTTCTTTATCATTTCACTACTAATTATGCATTATGCTAAATTAGATTGGTCTTCAGAGTTGATTTTTCCATTTCTTCTTTTTGAAGGTCTCAGGCTAATCCATTTGGAAACCTGCACTGCTTCAGCACCTCACTAAAGCCCTCACACAGTTTGAGGTCACCCTGGTTCTGGGCACACTCTAAGAACTGCTTCATCTTGTAGTGGCAGGGACCAAATTGCTGCTGCTGCTGCTGGTAGGCTGGCTGTGCTCCCTGAGGTTCCTGGTAAGTGATATCAGGCCTTGCAGGCTCAGCACTGCTCCCACCACCAAAGCCACTTGTAATGGCAGGACCAATGGTGTGGCCGACAGCTGAACCCACTGCCACCTCAGCTGCGGTGGTAGCCATTTGGGCCATTAAACCCAGCTGCTTAGGGGCAGCGGCAGGAGGGGCAACTGCAGATGGTGGTACTGCTGCTGGAGGATGAGCTGCTGGTTGTGGTGCAGCTCTCATTGGGGGCACCCGACTGGCTGAAGGGGCCACCCGGGAGGTCTGGCTCCTGCTTCCGCGTGGCATACTCGACTCCAAGCAGTAGACGTCCTGGGGAGAAGTGAAATTATTTTTTTAATTTGTTCTCTGATTATTTTAACTTCCTATGATACATAAATTATTGGCATACACACAATACCAAATAAAATAATTCCTGGCTTTACAATATAAAGAAAAAATATTGTCAAAAATATTTTGAAGACTCCTTTCTTCTCAATTGTTTTTAATTGCAAATAATTATCCTTCACTTTATGTCAAGTCAATTTCCTTTCAAAAACTTGGTACTGCAAGGACATTTAAAGTTTTCTTCTTCTGTATTTCGATTGAATGTACAGTAACGAATTACATATTATGTACCAGTTAGTTGTCAGGAAATATAACTTATTTTAATAAGTAAAAGTGAAAAATGACAGGACTAAATGAAACAATCCGAAGACAGAACAATTTAAGGTGGATATTTCTCATCTTTTGTTCCTTCATACCCCCTTTACAAAATTCTGTCTCTACTTGTAAATTACCTGCATGGAAAAGACTACAGTAGAGTATCACAAAGGGGGAATGAGCCAGAACAATCAAAAAGAATCAAAATCTGTGACTTAAAACCTAAGATAGAACTATAACAAGAAGTTCTTTATTTAAACCCTTTTCTTTACAGTTTATTCAAGTCTGAATTTCGGGGTAATGTTACTATTACTACTAAGAATTTGATATTGGGGACAATTTCTTAATGAACACTGAATTTTAATTAAGTATTAATATTAAACTATTTAATTGAATTATTATAATTAATTTCTCAAATTACACAATTAGTATTTTTTTTTAATTTCTGAGGTATTCTCCTAGGGCAGCATAGATAAAGCACAGAAACTGTCTTACAATTTAGTGGAAGGGGCATTGAGAGGGCTATACAAATATAACTATTTTATATCATAAGCATAAGGGAGAATACCAGCGCCAGGGTAGGGGGTGGATGAGACATTTGAGGAGAAAGATATCACTTTTAGCTGCCCATTCAGGAAAGGCTTCCTGGAAGAGCTGATTCTAAGTCAAGTAATAAAGGAAAGAAGGAATTTTATGGAATGAGCAAAAAGGCTTCACACTCAAAGGCACAGAGATAGGAGAGGACAATGTAATATTAGGAGAAAGAGAGTAGTCTGATTTTGCTGCAATGCAGTCTGTGCAAAAACTGATATAAAATCAGGCAGAAATGCAGGTTTCAATCAGATTGCAAAGAGTCTTCAATGCCAGGATCAGGATGTTATCCTTTATCTGATAGGCAATAAGGACTTATCAGATTTGCATATTAGTAAAATGACAGATGTAAGGATAAGAAGGCTAGATTAATAGAAATAAAACTCAATAACCTTTGAGTATGTTGTCTGATTTATACTATCTCCCTTCTTTCTCTTTGTAATTTGGCCCACAATCCAAATTTGAAAGGTCAAAGAGGTTGCATTTTGACTTATTTTTGGTCCAGAACAAATGCAAACCTGGAGGGGGGAAAGAAAAAGTCTTAGAAAAAAGGTTATTAAATTATCTGGGAGATGAGAGACCAAAATAGGTGATTCACTCCCTACATGTTTCTAATGTAAGTTTTATCTTATGTAGAGTTCAAACAAAGGGACAAGGAAACAACATGAAGTTGTTTGAAGTGTAGTAGGGGAGGGAACTCCTTGTATTCCTTCCAGAAATCTCTAAGCAAGAGAAAAACATGCTATTATACCACTTTCTTCTTCTGCATGCTATATATGCCCTGCATATTCTGGTGTAGTCCAGAAACGTTCAGTGTTTCATCACACAGGGCCAAAATGAAGTCCATAAATATAAATAAAAATTTCCCTCTATAATTTCCTCACTTTGGGATTTCTAAAGGCCTGCTTTCCTATACTAGTGGAAATATAATTACAGAATCAGAGTTAAGTTAAAGTTTCAAAGAAAGTTCATTAAAAAAATAAAACAAGTGGAGGTACCTCCTTCAATTCTTATCTTATTTATATCTTGAAAAACTTTCTTTAAAGAGGGATGGGGGCCAGATTAATGACAAAATTTTCCCCAAAAGTGAGTAAGAGTCTGGGACTCTTAAGTCAAGGAGTTTAGACTTTCAACAGCAAGTGCTCTACACAGTACAGGGAGATTTCCCAGTCATTGAAAGCAACAGCAGAGAAGGACACATATAGCCACTAGTATCTCACACACACAGACACACAGACACACACACACAGACACACACAAATAAACAAGTACATAAAAAGAGCAAAAAAAGACAAATTCTTAATTTTACACTTACTTCATTGTCTTAAAAGTTGAACTTAGTTAAGAGAATTCATAATCATATATATCCCATAAGGACACAAACATGGTTAAAAAGACTCTAGAGGTAAACTCATTTAATAAACTACATTAGTTGTTTAGTCCTTTCTTTGTTGTATGCTATTTTATCAACCTATTTGTTGTTCTCTTGTCAAAGACACAAGAGTGGTTTGCCATTTCTTTCTCTAACTCATTTTATAGATGAGGAAACTGAGGTAAATAGGGTTTGTTACTTGCCTAGGGGTTCACACAGCTAATGAGGTCCTGAGGTTGGATTTAAATTCAGTTCTTACTGATTCCAGCCCAGCATTCCATCCACGGTGCCAGCTACCTGCCCCTAAAATACATTTGAAGGGTTCACAGTGGCCTCATTATGAGAGAAAATACACATTGCCAGGATAAACAAGAGAACTTTGTAACACTGAAATCCTCTCTTACACAGTTACTTAGGGAGATGACAAATAAAAAAATAACTTTAGGGAACTCAAATTTTGCCTTCTACTTGAAGAATATGAAACAATGTTCCTCAACACTGTTATTCCAAGAGTCAGGTTTCAGCCAGGTGAAGTTAATATTAACAGAAGATGGCCTTTAAGTTCACCAATAATTGCGGAAGGAAAGGCCCTGCTCACTAAACAATAAATAGAAAGAATTTGGGTATACGCCCCTATGGGCACAGGTAAGCACCAGGAAAAACAAAAATAAAAACAGAACAAAAATCAATATTAATTAGCATAAAGTGTCCTTGATTTAGCGTCTTCACGGTAACCAGTTCAAGTGTCTAGATAATTTGCCTATTTCATATTGAGTCTTAGCTGTTCACTGTAGATATCTGATTCTTGGAAAAGTTTTCCCTTTGAAATTCTGGAAAAACATGGCTGTTCTGGAGAAGTAATCCTCCTAATTGATTTGTTTCTCTGATTACAAGTCACTTGCAGAAGTTCACTACCTAATGTTACTAAAACTTGCTAGTGATAAGACAATGCAATTTACTAAGGCCTCACACAATCTGTTAAATTTTGTTTTCCAGTAACTAATTCATGTGGTAAAAATCATTACAAACTTTATGGTGCTATCCTCGTTAACAACAGAGCTACAGGAAGAAGTTTAAAATAAGAACCCAGAATTCCCTTGAAAGTTCACAGTATTTAACTTTTTACATGCTATTTGTTCTCTCTTATCTTTACCTAAACCCCATGTCTGGTAAGGATAAAGCTATCTACAGGCTGAAGGAAGAATATTAAAAAAGGATTCATCAGGATCTGACTTGTAAAATGAGCCCTTTTCTCTGTTAATATTATCTGACAGAGTACAAAATGGGGAAAATAATTGAAATATTTCCTTACAATTATTTATATGATTTTATTTTTAAAATTCTTTCTTTTTTTTTTAAAGCAATCGGGCTTAAGTAACTTGCTCAAGGTTACATAGCCAGTTATTTCTGGGTGTGGTGCTAAGTATCTGAGCCCGGATTTGATCCCCAGGTTATCCTGACACTGGGGTCGGTGATCTTATTCACTGAGCCACCTGGCCACCACTAAGCAATTGGGGTTAAGTAACACGTTCAAGGTTACATGGCCAGGTATTTCTGGGTGGGTTCTAAGTGTCTGAGCTGGGATTCGATCCCCAGGTCATCCCGACACTGGAGCCAGTACTCTTACTCACTGTGCTACCTGGCCACACCTATATTTAAAATTCTTAATTGACTTCTAATACAAAATTGTGGAATGAGGAAGGGACTCTTTGAATTCCTCCCAAATTCCTCTCCAAACAACTAGAACACCTCGTCAGAATTAATGCAGGAGGAGGGAAGCAGCTCACCAGACCTGCAGAAAATTTTGTTTCACTGTGGTGGGAGGGGAGGGAGGCCTAAGAGCAATAGCAGTGCCAGCTAGTCTCACAGCAGGGGTCTTACAACAGGGTTCTGAACCTGGGGCAATCTACCAGAGATGCCCTGACCTCTTACAAACCAGCAGGCCCATAAGCAAGTTAGCAGACTGTGCAGCACAGCAAGGTCTTATCACAGCAAACCAACCCCCCAGCACAAGCCACCAGCTAGGCCTTGACCTCACTGTTAACCAGTAGTAAAGCCCCACTCTAGGGCTGGCCGACAGAGAGACCACATCCCTAGGGTCTACCCGCAGAGAGACCCTGTTTCCATGGCAACCCAGCAGTGGGCACTCCTCCATGGCACACCAATATCAAGCTCTCTTTACTAGTGTCAGGCATCAGAAAATCTGTTACCTTAACAAGCTAGCAGAAAGGCCCCACCCCTGAAATAGACCAGCAGCTAAACACCATACAAAGCATATTCTCCAGAAACAGCAAGCATCTGAACATGAAGCCCAGTGAAAGTCAGTACTAAGACCCAGAGCCCCAGGGCAAAAAGTTTGGGACAATACAGGACCATACCCCAACTCTCACACAAAAACATCATCACCAAAAAAGGCAGAAAAAATGAGCAGAAAATATAAAAAAAGAACTTGATAGTAGAATGTTGCTATGTGATAGGGAGGATCAAGGCATAAACCTTGAAGAGGACAATGGCTTTCAGGTAGTCCAATAATTTCTAAATTATCTCTCCTGGATCTATTTTCCATGTCAGTTGCTTTTCCAATGAGATATTTTACATTTTCTTCTATTTTTTCATTCTTTTTCATTTTGTTTGACTGATTCCCACCCCCACCCCCCCCTTTTTTTTTTGGCTTTTTGGAGCGGGGAGGGTAGGGCAATTGGAGTTAAGCTACTTGCCCAAAGTCACAAGACTAGTAAGTGTTAAGTGTCTGAGGCGGTAATTGAACTCAGGTCCTTCTGACTCCAGGGCCGATGCTCTATTCACTGTGGCACCCTGTTTGACTGATTCTTGATATCACAGAATCATTAACTTCCACTTGCCAATCCAAAATTTTAAGGAATTATTTTCTTCAGTTTGTTTTTGTACCTTCTTTTCCATTTGACCAATTCTACTTTTTAAGGAGATTTTTTTTTCCCCATTTGACCAACTATATTTTTAAAGAACTGTTTTCTTCAGAAAATTTTCATCCTTCCTTTTCCAAGCTGTTGGCTTTCTTTTCTATTTTTCTAATTTATTTTCTCAACTTTTATTCTGCTGCTCTTATTTGAATATTAGAATCCTTTTTGAGCTTTTTCAAGAAAGATTTTTGGGCTTGAGATCAATTCATATTCCCCTTTGAGGTTTCACATGCAGGCATTCTGACAATGTTGTCTCCTTTAGAGCTTGTGTTTTAATCTTCCCTGTCACCATAACAGCTTTCTACTGTCAATGTTCTTTTACACTTCTTGCACATTTTATGCCTATTAGGTGGCTTTTAAAGTTAAGGTCTGCTCCTGGGGAAAAGGGGGCACTGTCTCAAGCTTCTTGTGCTGGAGAACAGGGACCTGGTCATTGGTTTTGTGTTCAGGGACCTTGGGTGGTAGCAGCTTGCTCACTGTGCTGAGGTGGATTTATCATACCTGTTGTTTCCTGGTTTCTGGGGCTGGCAAAATTGCCTTCTGTGCTGGGGCTGGAGATCTCACAGCTATCTGGCATTGTGAGCCTTGGTTACTGATCTATGATCTGGCTAAGAGTCTCTGTTTGCTTACCTGGACACCATCTTTGCTGGGCTGTGCTCTTCTTTTACCTGAGTAAGACAGATTTTCCTGAAGTCCTTTCTAAGTTTTCTCAAGCTGGAAAATATTTCACTCTATCTTTTTGTATGTTCTCTCACTTTAGAATCTGTTTAGAGGCTTAATTTTGCATAATTTCCGAGAGAAACTGGGGAGACCTCAGACAACTTCCGGGATTCTTTCCATTATCTTATTTTGGCCCCACCTTCCTAACCTCAAAATTTGAATGATTTATACACATATTGATGGCACAATTGACGAAAATATAATGAAACAGGAAAGTTTTCACAAATCATATTCTATATTCAACTGCAAGACCTGAGATCCAGAGAGTCAAATGCCAACCTAACATATCCAGACCCTAGTTCCTACCTAAAGTAATCCACCCACTTTTTGTTTTTTCTATCCTAAAGCCCAACACAGTTGATTTGTAACTGTGGCAAACTAGCCCACTTAGCCAGACAATCTTTAAGCTTCATTTCCTATGCAACAATCACTGGAGTTACTTCATTACCTGCTTGCCATTTTGTGTATTACCCTACTCCTCTGCTTCCCACAACAATACTCCCTTTCATAATCATGTCTTCCTTTTATGCCTTGTATTCTTTCTCTCTCTCTCTCTCTCTCTCTCTCTCTCTCTCTCTCTCTCTCTCTCTCTCTCTCTCTCTCTCTCTTCATCTCTCCCTTGTTCTCTCCCTTTTTAGATAGATTTATATATATATATATATATTATATAGTATGATACAGATATTTATTTCACTATATGTGTGTATGTATGCATATAAACTTTTCAACATTCACTTCTATAAGAGTTTAAGTTCTAAATTTTCTCTCCCTCCCTCTAATTACCTGTCCCCATGATCACATGCAATCTGATATTGGCTATGCATGTATGATCCTATTAAAGATATTTCCACATTAGTTATGTCATAAAGAAAATTAAAACCAAAGGGGAAAATCATGAGAAAAAGAAGCAAAAAAATAAAGAAAATAATATGTTTGACTTTCATTCAGACTCTATAGTTCTTTCTCTGGATGTGGATAGTATTTTCCATCATGAGTCTTTTGGAATTATCATCGATTCTTACATTGCTGAGAAGAGCCGTCTATCAAATTTGACTATCACAGTGTTGCTGTTACTTTGTACAATGTTCTCCCAGTTCCGCTTCCTTCACTGGGCATCAGTTCATGTAAGTCTTTATAGATTTTTTATGTCCACCTGCTCATCATTTCTCATGGAATAATAGTATTCTATTGCATTCATATACCACAGCTTGTTCAGCCATTCCCCAGTTGATGGGCATTCCCTGAAGTTCCAATTTTTGGCCACCAGAAAAAAAAAAAAAAAACTACTATAAATATTTTGTATGTGTAGGTCATTGCCCAATTTTTATAACCTCTTTGGGATACAGATGGTATAGCTGGGTCAAAATATATGCACAGTTTTATAACACTTAAAGTATAGTTCCAAATTGCTCTCCTGTATGGTTGGATCAGTTCACAATTCTACCAACAATGCAATTAATGTTCCAATTTTGTTACATCTTCAATAACATTTATCATTTTCCTTTTCTTCCATGTTAGCCATTCTGGTAGGTGTGATTCTTTTCATTTATATTTATTTCTAATAATTTGTAATTACAATTTTTTTTCACATAACTATACATGGCTTTAATTTCTTCAACTGAAAACTATTAATATCATTTGACTATTGATCAATTGTGGAATGACTTGTATTTTTTTATAAATTTGACTCAGTTCATGATATATTTAGATATGAGGTCTTTATCAAAGACACTGGCTGTAAAAATATTTCCCAATTTTCTGCTTGCCTAATGAACTCGATTGCATTGTCATTATTGATTTTAAATATAAAATGTAAGAATAATATAAGTAATAATCTTCTGTGAATTGTTTCCTTTTTTTGCTTTGTACTTGTTTTATTTTTAAGTAAAAATTTTTTTTATTAATTTGTTTGTTTACTTTTAATTTGCAAGATTCAATTCCACATACCCTTGAGTTTCAAATTTTTTCACCCTCCCTATCCTACACCTCTGCCCATTGGTGGCATGCAATCAAGTATAGGATCTGCAAATATTTTCACATTAGACATTTGTAAGGTTGCAGAGAAGGATTGTAACTTAGGGAATGAACAATGGGAAAGAGGAAACAAAAACAAACAAAAAAAGAAGGAGAACATGTAGTTTGCTCCAATCTTCATCCAAACTCTGTTCTCTCTGGGTCTTTCTCATAATGTAGACAATTTTTTTTTTCCATCATGGGTCTTTTGGAGTTGTCTTATAACTTTGCATTTCCAAGAAGAGTCCAGTCTATCAAAGTTGTTCTTTACACATATGTTTAGTCTGTAATTGTGTACAGATTTCTCCTGGTTCTGCTCTTCTCACCCAGCATTAGTTTGCATAAGTCCCTCCATGTAAATATGAAGCCCATCTGCTCCTCATTTCTTATAGCACAATAATATTCCTTTACATTCATATACCACAACTTATTTAGCCATTCCTCAATTGATGGGCATCCCCTTAATTTCCACTTCTTTGCCACCACAAAAAGAGCTGCAATATACAGGAATGCCGAGGATTTATGGGGGTTTATTTTATATCCTGCAAATTTGCCAAATTTATTTATTGTCTCAAGGGGTTTTTTACTTGATTCTCTAGGATTCTCTAAGTATATCATCTGATAGCTTAGGCTATTCTTTTCATAATTTGACTCCTTCAATTTCTTTTTCTTTCCTAATCACTACTGCTTACATTTCCAGTACCATATTGAATAAGAGGGATGATAATGGACATCCTTGTTTCACCCCTGTTCTTATTGGAAATGCTTCTAGCTTTTCCCCATTACATATAATACTTGCTGATGGCTTTAATTAGATGCTACCTATTATTTTAATGAATGCACCATTTTTTTTAAACCATTCATCTATGTTTTATGGGAGAGTTCATCCCATTCACATTCATAGTTATATTTACTATCTGTGTCTTTCCCTCCATCTTATTCCTTCCCTATTTGTGCTTTTATTTTTCCCCTTCTCCCTTCCCCTCCTTAGGAGTTTTCCTTTTAACCACTGTCTCCTTCAGTGTTCCCTCCTTATCAGCCCCCTTCCCTTTTCCAGCCCTTCCCTCTTACTACTTCTTCCCTCCTTTCTAACGACCCCCCTTTTCTTACCCCTTCCCACCTCCTACTGCATGTAAAGTATGATATATTTTTATGTTTAGTCTAGTAGGTTATTTCTTCCTTGAACCAAGATTGACGAGAATATATCTCATGCAGTGCTCCTCTCCCTCCCCTCTTTCCCTATATTATGATAGGTTTTATGTCTCTTCTTGAAAGATTCCTGTACTTAACTGATTATATTAGTCCCTCCTTACACCAGGACCAGTGAGGATGAAGTTCATATAATGTTCATCTACTTACCTTCTTTTCCTCTACTATAGCATGTTTTATGCCTCTTTTGTGGCAAAATTTACCCTTGTCTGCTTTGTTCTTTCCTCTTCTTCCATTGTAGACCCTTTACTGCTCTTAAAAAGGCTTTTCATATTTTTTTTTTTGTAATTTATACCCACCCTTCTATTTATCTATATCATTCTTAAGTGTCACAATAATTATATAATTCTCAATATTAACAGGTATCAGCTTCCCATATAGGGATGCAAACAGTTTGCTCTTATTAAATAACCAGTTATTTATGTATGTTTGTGTTTTTTTCCCCTATTTATTTTTCTATGTCTCTCTTGAGTCTTGTGATTGTAGATTGAATTTTACATTGAGCTCTGGCTTGTTCATCAGGAAGGTCTGGAAGTTCTTTCTATCACTGAATGACAATCTCCTTGCCTGAAAGATTATGCTCAGTTTCACTGGATAGCTGATCCTTGGTTGTAACCTGAGCTCTTTTGCCTTGTGAAATATCATATTCCAATCCCTCTGATCTTTCAATGTAGAAACTGCCAGATCTGGTGTGATCCTCACTGTAGCCCCACAATATTTGAATTTTTTTTCTTTCTGGTTGCTTGCATTATTTTCTCCTTTAACTGTTAGTTCTGTAATTTGGCTATAATATTTTGTGGACTTTTCAATTTGGGATCTTTTTCAGGAAGTGTCCAGTGGATTCTCTCGATTTCTATTTTACCCTCTGGTTCTAGGATGTCAGGTCAGTTTACCTTGATGAGCACTTGGAAGATGTTGTCCAGACTTTTTTTCATCATGATTTTCCAGTGGATGAATAATTTTTAGATTATCCGTCCTGGATCTGTTTTCCAGGTCAGTTATTTTTTCCATTGAGACATTTTACCTTTTTTTCTAATTTTTCATTCTTGATGTTTTGTTTGACTCCGTGTCTCATAGAGTCATTAGCTTCAATTTGGTTGATTCTAATTTCTAGTAAATTATTTTCCTCAGTTAATTTTTGAAGCTCCTTTTTCATATGTTCAGATTTCATTTTTAGTTCACACATTTTTCTTTTTAAGGAGCTGCATTCTTCATTGACAAGTTTTTCTATTTTCCCAATTTTGATTTTAAAAGTATTAGTCATTTTATCTTCTACCTCTCCAGTTTGGTTTTCAAAGTTCTTCTTGAGCTCTTTTAAGAAAGCTTTCTTTGCCTGAGACCAGTTCATGTTCCCTTTTGAGGCTTCAGCTGTGCATGTGGAGTACATGCTGTCCCTAAATTTGGTTCCTCTGGCTTGCAATAATAAGGTTCTACAGTCTTTGTCTATGCAATCTGTCTTTTACCCATTTTGAGGCAGGGTCTTAGCCACTCCTTTCCTCCATGACTCCCAAGCCTTCACTATTTTAAAATTTTGCTCTGGGGCAATATTTTCTTTGTTTTTAGGGTCAGAGAGGGGGATTGGAGCAGCCAGGGTTCACTTTGCCATCCTGGTCCCTGAAAATTCAGAGAGGTGCATTTAACATTTTCAGGCTATGGGTTGATAGTCTCAGGAGTAGCTGTTGCCACTGCCACAGGTCTTGCATTTGTCTTTTACCCAGCTCTGACAGATCCCAGCCCTACAGTGATAGGCCTGGGAATGGCCCTTGAGGTTGTTGTATCAACTTGCAGCTGTGCTGGCCCACTCTGTGCCATGTGCGCCATGCCGGCTTGCCCTCCACCGTGAGCTCTGCACTAGCCTTGGATTATTTTCTACCAAGAAATTAAGGTGAATGTAGCCCATATAACCTCTATCCTTATATTCCTCTTCTAACTATTCCAGTGATTTAGTGGATAAGTAAATTTAAGGAAATTGAATTAGGAAAATATTTCTTGGTCACTGAGAATAATCATATATTTAAAATTTATCTTCCTTTCAATTGATGCTATAATTAACTTAATTTTCTTCTTTATATCCAGGCGGTTGTTGGATTAATCATTTCCCCAACATTTTTGTGAGAAAAAACTATGTTAATGTTTCTGAAACCTTGAGTTCCTGAGCTAGATGGATGTAATGAAAATTTCTCCAAAGTCATTGGATGCAGGGAAGGTTTCAGGACATGAGAGTGGTGCATCTAGATAAGACAGAGAAGACAGAGAGAGAGAGAGAGAGAGAGAGAGAGAGAGAGAGAAAGAGAGAGAGAGAGAGAGAGAGAGAGAGAGAGAGAGATTGAATTTCAACCCTGTTTTTGATTATGTAAAGTAGTGATGACATCACCCTTTGAATTTCAAGCCTTACTAAATTATAAGTTACAGGTTTCTGATTGGTGAAAACATTTTGACATATTTTTTTTTTTTGGTGAAGTGGACATTGCAATCCTTTACCAGGAAAGCTAATGTAATGTGCAGGTATTTGAAATGTTTTTCAATTATGTACATTTTTAAGTTCTTCTAGTTCTAGGTGTGTAGGGGTAGAACACAATTCTGTCAATACACATCTTTCAATTCTCTCTTTTATCTATGCAAATGGACCTAAAGGAAACCTGAAAAATTTTGATCAGTGTATAGGGGACAATTTGACTTGATATGATTATAACTGTTAAATTATACTTTTAGTCCTAACTTTTCACTGAAGACTATCTTGAACTAACATATCATTTTAATGATGACAAAATACATTGATGTAAATGCTGTCATTTAAATAGAAATAATCAAATCAACAGACTTCAGGCCATGTAATTTTCCTTGCAAGCCTATTTCATTTGATTGAATAAAGTACAAATTAATTTTTGAACTGAATAGTGTAATGAATATGATGGAAATGTCTAGGTAATGACATGAATATATAATTATTAAAAACAATAAAACTAGGTTGATAAACTTGATTAACATAGTATACTGCATAAAAATGAAATAGTTACCACAGTCATCATTTCCATTAATACATTACTGGCATTTTGAAACTTATATAGATAAAAAGAAGATAATTTCCATTTCACCTATTAAGTCAGATATTAGAATCAATCTTATTTGTAAAATAAAACACTTTAAACCAGTTTCAGATCAAGTGTTTTGAAACTTTGAGAATAAAGTACTCTTGGGACTTTCAAGTTCATATATATATACACACACACACCACATATGCACACACTATACATATATGTATAGTGTGTATCCATATGCTGTAAATATATGTATATATGTGTATATATGTACATATAAACATATGAAGCACATATGTATATATATATACACATATCACACATGTGTATGAGTACACAACCTTATAATATCAGTACTTAACTCCTTTCAAAGTTATGGAATTTCAAAATTAATATATAAATATAATCACATAGAATTACACAATTTGATTTCTAAATCTATCGATAAATTAATTTTGGTATTTACTGAACATATGTTTCAGAATTCAGTTAAACAAAATTATATATACTTTGAAATTTAATTCTCTCTATATACTGTATCCCTATATGTGTTTTATTTTAAACAATAATCTCAACAAATAAATATAATAAGCAAATAACATAATAGGTATAAAATTGATTAAAAACAAAATTTAACATATACATTTTAATATGTAAGAAAAATTATAGCCTTTAATATTTATTTTCTTTTATGGAACTTTAAGATCTTTTAAGTTTCTACCTGTCCAGTCCTAATAAATTTTTGTCTTTATATCTCTCTTTCTCTCTGGCTCCATCTCTGTCTCTGTCTCTCTGTATCTGACTCTCTCTCTCTCCCTTCCTCCCTCCACACAGAGAAAATAATTATTGTATTCATTTTACCTATTTGTGTACATATGTATGCATATAAACATGCCAGAAAAGGAACATTTATTGATGGTCGTAGGACTGACCTTGCAGTCAGGACCTAGCTTCTAGTTCTATCTCTGAAAAAAAAAAAAGCTATATCATGGGGCATTTACTGACAGTACTATTGCCCCAGACACCAATCTAATATTTCATGATATTGAAGCACACTCACGCATACACACATATACATATATGTAATAAATAGAGGATAGAGCAAGAATAGAATACATTTCCATCCATCATACTGAGTCCAAAATTGTACAGAAATCATAAGTGGAACTTTTGACCATAGGAAGGCAACCAAAAAGGATACAAGCAACTACTAACTAATAGATCTACTTTCTCAGCTGTACAAAATCTTTATTAAAATAACTTATGCATACACAGAAAATATACTTGATGAATATATAAGAAATAAATAAACTTATGCAGAGAATTACCCATGGCAGACCACATATATAAGGACACATAGCTGACTAAAAACCATAAAAAATTAAGATATTCTTGTTTCAATGGTTGCTGATTTAAAAAAAAATCTATCTTGCAGAACAAAATGTGATCCTGAGCCCTCCTCCCCATTTCTTTCCCATATAATTTGTACCATACCTTGTTCATCCATTCTCTAACTGATGGACATCTAATCAACTTTCAATTCTCTGCTAACACAAAAAGAGCTGAAATAGATAATTTTGTACATGAGTCCTTTTCCTTTGATCCCCAGGTATAGATATAATAGTTGTATCATTAGGTCAAAGGTTATGCACAATTTTATAGCCCTTTGGGCACAGTAGCAAATTGTGTTCTCCAAAGTAGTTGGACTACATTACTGCTCCACAAGAAGTGTATCAGTGGGCCAATTTTCTCATATCCCCTCCAGCATTTATCCTTTTTTTTCTCTCATCTTAGCCAATATGATAGGTAAGAGGCAGTATCTCAAAGTTTCTTTAATTTATATCTCTCTAATCATTAAAATATTAGAGCAATTATTTCATATGACTATTGACTACTTTCTTCCTGTAAAAATCACCTGTTCATATCATTTATGAAATGAGGAATGGCTACAATATATGAATAAATGAGACCTTAATCTGAGAAACTATCTTCAATCGCCCCCATCCCATTTTTCTGTACTTCTTTTAATTTTGGCTGCATTGGATTTGTGCAAAACCTTTTCAATTTAACATAATCAAACCCAACCATTTTACCATCTGTGAATCATGCCATCTTTTGTCTTTTCATGAATTCTTCCCCTAATAAGATCTGATTTGAACTTCTTCCATACTTCCCAAATTTGTTTATGATATTAGAATTCATGTTTAAATTAAATAGTTTTAGGGGCGGCCAGGTAGCACAGCGAGTAAGAGCACCGGCTCCAGTGTTGGGACGACCTGGAGATCGAATTCCAGGCTCAGACACTCAGCACCACACCCAGAAATAACTGGCCGTGTAACCTTGAGCAAGTTACTTAATCCTGATTGCTTAATAAAAAAAATAAATTAATAGTTTTATATAGTAAATTTCAGCTTACATTGGTATAAAGTGTAAGATGTTGATCTGTTCCTAGTTTCTGCCTAATTACTCAAAATTTTTCCAAGAAGTTTTTATTTTTTTGTTTCGCTTTGTTTCGCATAACGAGTTCTTCTCCAAACAGCAAAGATCTTTGGCTTTATTTAACAACAGGTTATTATCCTCATTTGTCTCTATATAGTGCATACCTTATCTATTTCATTTTTCAATCATTTAATTTCTTATCCAGTTCAAAATTGTCTGGGTGGCTAGGTGAAACAGTAGACAAGGCCATCGGAAAGGATGATTCATCTTCCTGAGTTCAAATCTGGCCTCAGAAACTTCCTAACTGTGTGTGACATTGAGTAATTCACTTAACCCTGTTTGCTCCTGAATTCTCATATGTAAAATGTAAAGACACTTTAGTGTCTTTAACAAGGAAACTCCAAATGACATCACAAAGAGTTGGACACAGCTCTAAATCATTATTGATTAAATAAATGCAAATCAAAACATCTCTGAGGTACCACATCATATCCACCAGATTGGCTAATATTACAAAACAGGAAAATGTTAAGACTGGAGAAGATACAGGAACACTGATGCATTATTGGTGGGGTTGTAAACTGATGTAACCATTCTCTAGAGCAATTTAGAACTATGTCCAAAGGGTTATAAAAATGTGCATTGCCTTTGATTCAGCACTACTGCTTCTAGGTCTGTGTCCTAAAGAGATTATAAAAATGGGAAAAGGACCCACATGTACAAAAATATTTCTAGCAGCAATTACTGTGGTGGCCAAGAACTGTAAATGATGGATATCTATCAACTGGGGAAAAACTGAACAAGTTATAGTATATGAATGTAATGGAAAGCTATTGTGCTATAAGAAATGATGAGCAACTGAACTTCAGGAAAAAAAAAAACCTAGAAATTATTTTATGAACTGATACTGAGTGAAATGAGCAGAACTAGGAGAACTTTGCACACAGTAATAACCACATGGTGGGATGATTGACTTTGAAAGACAGCTCTTCTCAGCAATGCAATGATCAAAAACAACTCCAAAAGACTCATGATGGAAAATGCTTCCCATATCCAGAGAAGTAACTTTGGAGTCTGAATACAAATGGAAAAAATATTATTTTATCTCCTTTTCTTTTGTTGTTTAATTTTGTTTCTTCTTTCTTGTGGTCCCTTTCACTAGTTCAAATTCTTCTTTACATATTGACTAATGTGAAAATGTGCTTAATATGAATTTATAAATAAAACCTATATCTGATTACATTCCATCTTGGGAAAGGGGAAGGAAAAGGAGGCAGAGAAGATTTAAAACTCAAAATCTTATAGAAACGATGTTGGAAATTAAAAATAAATTAATTATATTAAAAAATAAAGAATTGGACACATCTGAAATGACTGAACAAAAGCAAATAAATTGTTTTGATGATTATGACTTCATGATATAGTTTGAGATCTGGTATGGCTAAATCATGTTTGTGTGTAATTTATTCACATTATAAAGTTGTCTTTTTCCAGTCTGATGAATTTTGCTATTTTTCTGCCTCTATTGAGCAAGTTTTAGTGTGTCATATATAAAAAGTTCAATAAATATAGTTTCTCAATAATTAGTAATTTCATTAATTATTGATAGCAGACAAATAAGGAAACGGGTCATTGACACACTCAAATGCCAAAGAACTATAATGGAATCCACTAGATGCTTATATTTACTTGGAAGAGTGATTGTTCCTGAGGATACAAATCAAGTATTATTGGTTAACAAGTAATGAGAGAATGAACATTGTAATGAGAGGTGGTGTCATTTTAATGAGGGTCAGGAGACCTGACTCTGATCACTAGAACACAATGGGTGGGATTTTACCCAGATTATATTTTGTGAGGTTTTTATAGTTTGATGGGGCAACAACTACAACTAGATAAGATGGTCCAGATGAGATAAATTTGTGATCAAGGTCATATTAGCCAATCTGGTGGATATTATATGGTACCTTGAAAGACAGGATTTTGAATAAAGGAATAGGGAAAATTAAAAAAAAAACAACCTAAATATCACCAGCAATTGATTATATAAGGGAGAAATAATCATTTCTCTAAAATTTCTTGGCATGGCACTGTATAAATAAGTTAATATTTGTAATATTGTTCATTTTATGATATTGACTAGCCAGGGGAGGAGAACCTGCTTCCTCAAGGCCATATGTGACCCTCTAGGTCCTCAAGTGCTGCCCTTTGACACAATCCAAACTTCACAAAGCAAATCCCATTAATAAAAGAATTGGTTGTATAAAGTTTGGGATAAGTCAAAAGTAGCTTCATTTTAGATAGATACTACTTATTTCAAGAAAAAAATTACATTTATTACACTGCTTTGTACTAGTTTAATAGTAGTGGACATAATATTTTTTGTTAATAAACTGTTATGCATATGTGGTTTATGTTAAAGACATGACCAAGTTATATAAACAGTCCTTTTACAAATTCAGTCTAGTCATAGTGTATGATCTTTGGGAAATATTGCTCTAATGTCCTTGCTGGTATTTTATTTAAAATTGTATATGAATACTCTAGGGAATTTGTTTTATAGATTTTCTAGTTTTCTCTTTTTAGTTTAGGTATCAAATCTTTATTTGTGTCATAGAAGAAATTGCTTTGCTTTTAATAGTAGATTTAACTTTGGAATTTATTGTTATCTAAGTTTTTCCTAGAATTCATTTGCAAATCCATGTGATACTGCACTTTTTTTTTAATTTGGGAGCTCTGTTGTGGCTTACTCAATTTATTTTTCTAACACAGGACTGTTTAAGTAATCTATTTATTGCTGTGTTTATCTAGGCAAATAATTATGTAAATATTAATCCATTTAATTTAGATTGTCAACTAATTGACAAAAAATTGGGTGAAATACCTTTTAATGATAGTTTTAATTTTGTATACATTGGATTTGCCTTGGTCCTTTTCATTTAAGATAATGGCAATTTGATATTCTTTTTGTCCTGCAAATGAAATTAGTCAGTTGCTTATTATGTTGCTTTTTTAAAAAGCCAGCTCATATTTTAATATTTGTTTATTTTCAATTTTATCAGTGTCTCCTTTGGTTTTCAAGATTCTGTTCCTTGATGTTTAATTGGGGATTTTAAAATTACTTTTTAAAAATAGTATATGCTAAATTCATTGATCTTCACTTTCTTTTATTGTGGTGATTATAAATTAATTTTTTCCATAATTGTTGCTTTGTTTGCACTCCACACATTTTAGTATGCTTTCAGTGTACTCATTATTTTTATGTAATTATTAATAATTTCTTCAATTTGTTCTTTGACTCACTCATTCTTTAGGATTAGATTAGTTTCCAATTATTATTTTAACCCATGCTTCTATATCCATTTATTGAATGTAATTTTTATTGCATTATCCTCTGAAAATTATGTAACTAAAGTTTCACATTTAGAAAATATTTCAGGGGTAGAGTCAAGATGGTGGAGTAGAAACAACACTTCTGTGTGGCTCCTGCTTTCACCCCCTCCAATTTATGTAAAAAACTACTCTAAACAAACTTTGGAGACACAGAACCCACAAAATGACAGAGAGAAGCTAACTTCCCACTAAAGACAGACAAGCAGGCCAGCAGGAATGGGCCAGCACAGCCCTCTACAAGCCAAGCCCAGCCCAGCATTAGCCAGAGGTTTTAACCTCAGAGAGGCCACAACCAGCTACCAGCTGGAGGGACTTCAGATCACCAGCAACTGTGTTGGTTTCCAGAATTATCAACCCATAGATACCAAGGACAAAGTGAGACAGTGCAGTGTGGACTGTGTGGGAACAGGGAGTTTAGGAGTATGGTCTGTCCTTTGTCCCTGGGGAGAGGAGAATATGAGGTGTGGCAGCACTGCAGCTGCCACCTCATGGATGCTTCAGATCTCCTGGCCTACAGATTGTAGGGGGGCCAATAAACCAGTCTGAGGGGGTAATTGCTCTTGCTTCAACCTGCTTGGATCTGGAACACAGTATAGGGTGGAATTCCTGGGGTGTGTGACTAATATGCCAGAGAATGAGAAGACTTCAAAGAAGTACATCTCAGCAGCTGAGAAAACTCCAGTGATTGGGACAAAGCTCTCCTCTCTGGCAGCAGAGTTCTACTGTGGCAAAAAGATCAAAAGTCAAGTAATTGAGTGGCAGCATGAGAAAGCAAAGGAATCAAAGATAGCACAGCAATGGGACTTTACACTCCTATTTTGGGGACAAAAAGAATCAAAGGCTGGAACAGGAGAAAGATAGCAAAGTCAGTTCCAGCACCAAAAGCTTCCAAGAAAAATACAAACTGGATACAGGCCATAGAGAAGCTTAAGAAGGATTTTGAGGACAAAATAAAAGAAGTGGAGGAAAAATTTGGAAGAGAAATGAGAACGATGCAATAAAATCATGAAATGAGAGTCAACAACCTGACTAAAGAAAATAACACCTTAAAAAATAGACTAACTCAAATGGCAAAAGAGGCTCAAAAAGCCAATGAGGAGAAGAATGTCTTAAAAAGACAAATTTTTCAGATGGAAAAAGTATCTCAGAATCTCACTGAAAAGAATCATTGCTTCATTTATTGGAGTAAATGGAAGCTAGTAACTTTATGAGAAATCAAAAACTATTAAACAGATCCAAATAAATGCAAAAAATAGAAGACAATGTGAAATATCTCATTGGGAAAGCCACTGACCTTGAAAATAGTTCCAGGAGAGATAATTTAAAAAGTATTGGACTACCTGAAAGCAATGATCAAAAAAAAGAACTTAGAAATCATCCTTCAAGAAATTCTCAAGGAAAACTGCTCTGATGTTTTAGAACCAGAGGGCAAATTCGAGGTTGAAAGAATCCACTGATCACCTCTTGAAAAAGATCCCTAAAAGAAAATGCCTTGGAATATTATAGCAAGGTTCAACAATTCCAAGATTAAGGAGAAAATATTACAAGCAGCCAGGGAGAAACAAATTGAATATTGTGGAAACACAATCAGGATAACACATGATCTGGCAACTTCTACACTGAGGTAATGAAAGGCTTGGAATATGATATTGCAGAGATCAAAGGAACTGAGATTAAAACAAAGAATCACCTACCCAGCAAAACTGAGTATTATCTTTCAGGGGAAAATATGGTCATTCAGTGAAATAAAGGTCTTTCAAGCATTGTTGGTGAAAATAGGCAACTTGAATAGAAAATTTGACATTCTGATACAAGAAGCAAGAGAAGCATAAGAAGGTAAACAGGGAAAAGAAATGATAAGGAACTTATCAAAGTCAAATTATTTACATTCCAAAATGGAAAAATAATAATTTTAACTTATGACATTTTTTTCTATATATATATATATATATGTGAATGTGTGCATATATGTGTACAGGGTATACATAGATAGAGGGCACAGGACTAGTTTAATGGGATGGGATGATACTTAAAAGGTGAAATTAATATGTGAGAGAGAAATGTAATGAGAGGAGATGGGGAAGGACAGATTGGCGTAAATTATCTCATATAGAAGAGGTAAGGGAAAATGGTTACAATGGAGGGGAAGAACAGGAAGGCAAAAGGGAGTGGGTCAACCTTATTCTCTTTGAATTTGGCTTAGGAAGGAAATGACATATACACCAAATAGTGTATCTCACCCTACAGGAGAGTGGGGTGGGAAGGGATTAGAAGGGGGTGATGGAAGGGAGTGTAGGCTGGGGTAGAGGGAAGTTAGAAGCACCCACTTTTGAAAAGGGACAGGATCAAAGTAGAGAATAGAATAAGGGGGAAGTGGCATAGGAGGGAGGGAAATATAGTCAATCTTTTACAATATATCTACTATGGTAATGTTTTGCATAGCTACACATGTACAACCTGTATTGAATTGGTTATATTTCCAGTAAGGGTGGGTGACAAGGGAGGAAGGGAATGAATTAGGAATTCAAAGTTTTATAATCAAATGTTTAATATATATATATGTATATACATATACTATTATCAATATTATCTTGCATGGAAGAGGGAAATAAAACATACAGGCACTGGGGCATAGATATCCACCATGCCCTTCTGGAAAGTTGGAGGTGGTATGGGAGAAGAAGATATGGGAGAGAGTAGACTGGAGAAGGGGAGATTCAGTGGGATTGCTATTTTGGGGTGGTGGGTAGAGGAAAAACAGGGAGAAAATTTTAACTTAAAATCTTCCTGAAATGAATGATGCAAACTAGAAGTTAATAAAGCATTTTTTAAAAGAAAAAGAAACTATGAGTGGTCAAATGGAGTCTAGTTTTAGGTGAAATTTTAGGACAGAAATCCCCTGGTATTTCAGGAGTTCATTTTTTTTCACCTTTCTGGTTCTCTGTGTATTGCCAGTACTACCACTTGTCACTGCTTATCTGTAGTTAATGCTGATGCTATTATCTCTAAGGCCCACACTTGGTGCTGCTTCTGCCTCATCTGTTCTACCAGCCACACCCAACATTAGTTTGAACAAACTTCTGTTTCTGTCTTTCTAAGCTGCCTTGGGGCAGTTAAAATGTCTCTCTGTGACTTTTGTTGCCTATTCAGTAAAGAATTACATGTTATGTGCATAAATCTTTAAAGGTCTTTAAAGAGTTGCATGGGGAAAACTTAGAAGAAATGTTCACTTCACTCCACCACCTTAGATCAACCCCCTTATGTAAAGGTTGTTGATTTATATTTCTCTAATAATATGCATATATTCACAAATGAGATAGTATTATATTCCTTAGTGATCATGATTTATTATAACCATTATAAATATTACCTCCCAAACCATGCTCCTGATGGCAGAAGTCACCTATAAGAATATATCTCACTATTTGGTCAAAGCCTTTGCTACAATACATCATCAAATGGAAGTACTGCCAAAGGTGCCATTGTGTAATTCATTCCATTTCATCCTATACTCATAAATGTCTGGAGGATGATGCTGTGTATCATCTGAGAGGATAAGGAAGAATGCATAGTGTTACCTAAACAGAATATTCTTCTCAAGCAACTTTAAAATTTTTATTCAAAGGTTTCTTATTGCAGTATATTAGGTATTAATTAGATTATTAGGTATTAATAGATTATGAAATTAAAGGATACTTACATTGACCTTCACATGGTGTCATGATTCTTGTTAGCTTAATGTAACTTTCACAACAACCTGACAAGCTTTAAGTATTTTCTCATTTTGCTATGATTCTTTGACAGCTTTCACAGATTAAAAATGATCTACTTTTTCCTTTGATGGATCAGTCAATGCCTAAAAATTCAGATGAAAACAGACAAAGCAATGTTTTCCTCTGACACAATTCAAAATCCTTCAAAATTGATTCAACTAGAAGTCTTAATTTGATACTTCACTTCTGGCTTTTTTTTCCCTACTTTCAAGTGAGGTGCTTGGTGACATTAAAAAGACAAATCTTGTGTACTAAAGACCTTGCGCAGTTTTATATCTGCTTTTTTTTTAGAAAAGGTTATCAGACTTGTGCTTATATAAAGTGACTCAACACTAAAAAAAACTAAAGACATATAAATCACTTTTTTCAAAATACTTAGTTTTCAGAACACCTTGGCTCAGTAATGTTCTGGGATGGAAACTATGTAAAAGATATTAAAATAAAGTTTAGATTAAAACATGAATCAGGTTGATGAGCTGTGTAAATTTAAAAGAACTTTATTTGTAAGAGACATATTCATAGGAATTGTTATAAGGAAGGTAAATAGTACTTTTCTCCTTATATTTCATCCTAGAGTTTTCCTTATTAATATAATTTTAGTTTTTTAAAAATCTATTTATTGTGAATGTAAGAAACAAAACAAGCATTTCTATAACATAGAATAGAAAAAATGATTGTACATGAAACTGCAAATCTCTATGGATGGCTTGCTATTCTTTTAAAATATATAATAAAATTATCATAGTTTTTTTTTCTTTCCTCCAACCCACCAGAAATTGCTACCATTATCTATATCTTTATTCGTATCCATTTATATTTATCTATCTATGTAAAACATACACACATATACATATATGTATATATATGTTTGTGTATACATATACACATCTACGTGTGTTCATATGTGCTTACACATACATACACCTGCACAATATTTGTGTGTTTGTATGTGTGTATGTATATATATACACACACATAGTTTGTGTGTGAGTAAAACCATTATATGCATGCTTCTAAGTATCTGTTCTTTTTTCTGGATGTAGATAGTGCCTTCCTTTAGAGGTCCTATTTTGGTTAACTTGGGTATTTAACATAGTCAAGATGACTTATTTGCTCAAAGGTTTTCTTGAAGCAATATTGTTATTACTATATACAATGTTGTAAATCCTACTCATTTCTATATTCCTTACTTCATGTAAATCTATGTTTTGATAAGATCATCGAGCTCATTATTTCCTATAGAACAGTAGTATTCTATTACAATCTTATGCCACAACTTGTTCAGTCATTCCTCAGTTGACAGTTGGCCCCACAATGTCCAGGTATTTGCCACCCCAAAGAGAGCTATTATAAATATTTTAGTGCATGTAAATTTTCCCATTTCCCCTAATCATCATAGGAAATATACCAAATAGTAATATTACTGGGCCAAAGGTTATAGGCAGTTTAATAATTCTTTGAGTATAAATTCATACTGCTGGCCAAAATGGATGAATCAGTTCATAGTTCCACCATTAGTGAATCATCATCTCAATTTTTCTTCATCCCATTCAACATTTGTCACTTTACCCTTCTATCATTTTACCCAATTTGGAAAAAAAAGATAGATAGATAGATAGATAGATAGATAGATAGATAGATAGATAGA
>NW_027186349.1:6038207-6055519 GCF_028583685.1 Petaurus breviceps papuanus
AGATAGATAGATAGATAGATAGATAGATAGATAGATAGATAGATAGATAGAATGATAACTCAAGGTTGTTTTAGTGTGCATTTATCTAATTGATAATGATTTAGAGCATTATTCACATGACAATGAATTGTTTAGAATTCTTCATCAGAAATCTGCCTTTTAAATCCCTTGACCAATTATCAATTAGGTAATGACTCATATTTTTGTAGATTTGACAGATATATATATATATATACCCACACATATGTATGTATACACACAGAATGCAAATATATGCTTATATGTACATATGCATGCACACATACATGTGTGTATATACATGCACAACACATACTATATATATGTGTATATATGTATGAGTGTGTGTGGGTGTAAATACCTATATATATATGTACACACATATGTGTTTATATGTGACCTTATCTGTCTGAGAATCTGTCTATAATATTTCCCCAATTTTCTGCTTCCTGCTGATATTGGCTATATTTGTTTGATTTGTACAAAAGCTTTTTAGTTTAATGTATATGAAATCTTCCATTTTACCCCTCACCCTGCTCTCTATTTCTTATTTATTCACAAATTGTTCACCTATCTATAAATCTGATAGGTAATACCTTCCATGTTCTTCAGTTTTTCTCCTAATATCATATATATATGTAGATGTAGATATTTAAATTTAATATATTTTATGAATTTTAAAATAACTAAAACCAGAGGAAAAAGATACATGGGAAATAAAGGGAAGGTATTTTCAGAAAAGAAACTTATTTCTTCATTTATATATTTATTGAATGTGTGAAATAGAAAAGGTTAAAATGAATTCATATTTTTCTCTGGCCTTCATGGCCAGATTGTGGAAAGGCAATATAGAGAATACCCTTGAATTATCAAATTCCCTTATGGTCTGGGACAGAAGAAAAAAAATTCCTCAGTAGTCAGTGTTAAACAGCCAGTAGAGTTAAGCAGACTAGTAGAATTAAGAGTAGAAGGATCTTAACCTAGAATTCATGTTCCTCCAATGCCTCTTTGAATAGATTTCTTTGAACATGGATGGGAATGTCCATGTACTCAGATGATGGAAATACATATTTATTTTCATTAATTTCTATATGATATTTGTAATTTTCTTCACTTATGAATGTCAACAACAAACAACAGTAGTATTAACAATACTGTATCACCAAAAGAATTATAGATATTTTCATGTCATATTACAGGTGTTATAGAATATCAAAATACATCTATGCTTATCGCTACTTCAAAGATACTGTAATTATTAGACCTGCCATTAGATATATTATTACATCACAATTATATGTTTGATGGCTACACTTAAATAATTATTTTCCTTCATAATATTATGAATTTTATTTTGTGCTTTTAAAATATTCTTTTAAGAAAAAGTAAAAAAGCTTCACCAGACTGCAAAAGGGCTAAGTGACTAAAAAATAGTTTAGATCCCTTTCTTTATCACATTATTCATAAAAGCTGGCATGAATACCTATTGGTAATTAGCAAAGGTTTATGATCAGTAGAGTATAGCCAATTAGACTTTAAGGTGAAGCATGATTAAGTGTATTCTTCGGATTCCATCCCCATGTAAAATGTTAACATACATAAGATTATTGTAAAAGCCAAAAAAGAGTGTGTTGGGGTTGGGGGAGGGCAGAATAAGAATTCTTGGTTGTAGGTTATTTTCTAGTCAGACAAGAAAATGAGCAAAGAGTGAAGTAAAAGGATAAAAACCTCAGTATGTCTGAGTTATTGATACTTTAAATAGCAGCAGGTACTTGAGAGTAAAAGAGAATTTCTCTCAGCCACTGAAAAAGGACGAATAAATGCAAGAATCAGAATCACAACTATTACTAAAGGACTCTGACACATTTTAGTCCAAAGGAGCAATTTTGAATACACTTTTTGATGAACTCTTTGGTTAATGTTAAGGGTTCATTGCCTACAGTACAATTTTCAAAAGTTTACTTCTGAAGAAAATTAATACCCATTACTAGAAATGAGATTCCTAGTTAAACTTTGTTGTGTGTTGGGGGACCATATATATGAAGAGGGGACAAAATGCAAGGGAGGGAATGCTGATGCTACAAAACTACTACTCGATGGTTTTGCCGTGAGGAAACATATGATACCTGATGAAATAGGAACCCACTCCTGTCCCAAGAAGGAAGCATGGCACTACTCTGAGTGGCAATTAGATGGAGCAATGAATAGACTACTGGGCCTGCAGTCAGAAAGACCTGAGTTACACTTACTAGCTGCTTGACTCTGGGCAAGTTACTTAACTCTTTATTTGCCTCAGTTTCTTCAATTATAAAAGGGAATAATAACATCTACCTTAGAGGGTGGTTTGAGCATCAAATGAGATAATATTTATAACAAGCTTAGCACAGTGCCTGGCACATGGTAGCCACTAAGTTAATGTCATTCCTTTCCTATTCTTTCTCTCAATGAAGGTCCAGCTCTTTCTGTTATTTCACCTTGTAACTCAGGCACTCCTAGAATCATAGCATCAGCAGTGCTAGATGTGCCTCTGAGGTTTCTTCCAACTTTAGATCTATGGTCCTCTAGATTACATGGGCTAAAGAATTCAGAAGTCTAGCCTTTCTTGCTCCTCTTTCTCCAGAAATTTAACAATGTACTATACATGACTTTTTTCTCCTTGTATCAGTAAGTAGAGGTCTGTGATAGTGTTGCAGACAAATGAAGCCACCTGAGAGATGGCTTGTATTGGGGAAAGAGGGAAGCAAGATTGAAATAGAATACAAGAAGTTTGGGGTTTTTGTAATAAAAAATTCAAATGCTTCTTCTCTGGCACTAAAAGAGAATATCACATTATAAGTCTGAGAGGCCAAACTGGGAAGGGAGAATGTTTTTCATGATAAGTGACCTAAATAGCACTCCAGTGGCTAAGAATAAAATTAGAGGTTGTTAACCTTTCTGAACACAAGTCTGGGTATAGTTATATATTTATGCTGATTATATAATACTTCTCAATATAGTCATTAAATAACTTTGAATAAAATGATTCAAAGTCATATGAGATCAAAAAAGTATAAAAATAAGAAAATAAGACAGGCACAGACTTCATATATATATATGTATATATATATATATATAAAATTCATATTTATCAAAGCATTTCCTTATACTCTTTCTCTTATCTCTAAATATTGGCCAAGCTGGGCTAAGAGATCATCATAGACTATATTTACTGAGAGTCCACAATGATGGTATGAAGACTTTCCAATTTGTAAAAGCAGAAGCTCCAACTTAGCAATTAGCACATGATTTCAGAGTTAGAAAGATCAGACATTTGTATGCAACCATGGTATCAAATACTCTTTCAGTGGATTGGAAGAATATACGGCCCTTTTCTAAATTAGAATCAAATAAAAAATCTAAAGGAAAAGTTTTCACTTGGCTTATGCCTAAAAACCTTTATCAAAGGGGACTTTTCTAGGCAACCTATTCCATTTTTAATATGTCTATTAGCTTGGAGACTTTTCCTTAGATTGAGCCAAAATTTGCTTGTTTAAATCTTTTATTCTTGGCACCTACTTTTTCTCCTCGGGACCATATTTTGCAAGTCTAGTGTTCTTTCACTTTTTAATTATTTAGAAACATCATCATCCTTTCCTTTGTTCCCCCACCTTCCCTTTCCTTCAAGTCTTCTTTCCTACAACATAAACATCCCTAGCTTTTATCACTTTATGACATAATATCAAGGATCTTTTCCCACCATATTGACTGTCAATTTCTGTAAGCTATCTCTCTTGTCAATATACAATATGAAATTTTGAGCTTACAAAATTGATTTTTGAACCTAACATTAAGATTTTAAATTCATCACTATTAAATTACATCTAACTAAAATGTTATATTTTGTGAATGTGTTTTTAGAGGAAGGAGGGTACTGATTCTAATACAGTGCATTAGCTATCTTTTTCAGCTATTTTCCTGTTTATAAATTTGTTAAGGAAACCTTCAATGATTTGATCTAAGTTATTAATAAAATTATGAGACAGCAAGGAATTAAGCAAGTTCCCCGGTGAGTCTTCACTACAATTACAAGTTGATATTAAAATTTCAAAACTGTTCAATCAACTTATTCAAAACCAAATATAATGTATTATTATCTAACCCCTATCTCACCATTGTTACCAGGAATAGTATAAGAAACATTATTAATTACCTTAATATAATTTAAATAAATTGTATATACTCATATCCTTATTCTAAAAGCACTGTCCAAAAAAAGTGAATAGTATTTCATGACCTACATAGCTATATTCTTAGTGGTCATGGTGATGGCTAATCTCCCCTCTAATGGAATTTTCTTTTTTTTTTTTCACTCAGGAATCAGTCAAATTCATTGCATATAGCTTGCAGACTCTATTATTCCCCTCATCCTTTTTGTTTTTTAAATAAGAACATTTGCCCTTGTCATCCAATTCTGTAGCACTTCCATTACCCATGATAATTGAGAAATCACTCTAATGACTTGATACATAAGTTAAACCTTTCAGTTCTTAATAAAATATAATTAGAAATGGGGAACAGCTAGGTGGCACAGTGAATAGAGCACAGGTCCTGAAGTCAGGAGGACCTGAGTACAAATCCAGCCTCAGACACTTTATACACTGTACTGGCTGTGTGACCTTGAGTAAATCAACCCCAACTGCCTTGCCTTGCCTTCCCCCCTCCAAAGGAAAACAAAAAAAAAATATTAGAAGTCATTTTGTACAAACAACCCTGTAATTTTACAGACAAAAACAGAAATCCAGAGAAGTTGCAATTAGTTCAAGGTCACACAAGTAGTAAAACTAGCAGAACCAGGATACTTTAAACCCAGTTCTATGACTCTAGCTCAGTATTCTTTTCACTATAATACCCCCAGTGTCATGAGATACTGACTTTATTTTATATACACTTATGTGACTTTAATAACTTGGGCATATCTAATAGAGTTAGGTTTTCTTTTCAATATCTCCTTATTTGCCTTGGAATTGAATGCCCTGTCTAACATTTTCTTTTTTGTAAGATGCCTCTTGTCACTACCTACACAGTAATTAATTTCACTACATTCCATTGTATTGGAGGTGTTGGGAGTGAGGGAAGAAAGATAAAGAAGGGATAGAGTCTCTGTATGAGGACCAAAGAGAATCAGAGTGGAGAAAAGGGGAAGTTAGTTGTAGGGTTGCCAAAATAGGGCAAAAAAGGAAGAAGAAAATAAGAAAAAGGGAAATCAAAGTAATTTTTAATGCACAGGAAAGATCAGAAGGAATGTTGGTAGAAAATATAACCAATCCAGGCTTCAGAATACTTGTTGAATTTGTTGTATAATATTAGAGGGAAAAATAAGTAGTGTATCCTACATTTTCTGGTGTGTGTGTGTGTGTGTGTGTGTGTGTGTGTCTTTGTAAAAAAAATCTCTTTTCTATTCTGCTTAGCAGATAAATATGTTTATCTTATTTGGTGATTTTTAACTTTAGAATTCAAAAAAAGAAAAAAAGTGACAGTTCAAGGTGAAGAGAAGACATAAACAGGAAACTATCATTTTATCCTGTTTTCTGTGTACTTTTCATTCATATATGAAGATTATTTCGTTTCATTAAGAAAACTAGTCTGTGATTCACTCAACAAGCACTTACTATGTGCTGGAATTATAAAGAAGGATAAAAATAGTCCCTGTCAACAGGATTCTGGGAATATGGTGGAGCAGGTAAAAAAAAATCCAAGATCTCAAAATTTCCCCCCTCAAAAGAGTTAAAATAGCACGTTAGGGTAAACAAAGTATGGATGGAGATAAATAAAAACAGGGTCATAACCAGGGTCCTCTTGGAACAATTTGATATTAGAAGAAAAATTCCAGAATAAGGTTTGATCCCTGTGAAGAGTAAACACCTTCAGGCTAAGTTCTGTTTTAATAACAAGTGCCAAGCCCTGAGGTTAGTTCGTTTGATGGACTGCCTCCACACCAGTCACAAAAACTTTTACCTCCAGGATGGTGAGGGATGTTGGGCATCTGAGTCTGGGAAGATCGAGGGAACATCTAGTACCAGGTATGTCAGACCCAGCTGTGCTGCAAAGAACAGAGGGAGAGGGGGCCAGAAAAAGCAGCACACATGTGCCTTGTGAGTGCAGAAGCACAAGGGAAGAATGCCCCTGTCTGTGGGCACTTACTAGAGGTTGGAGGTTTGGCTTTGGTTTCAGAATAGAGGGGAGAACTGAAGATCTGGGGCAAGAGGCACCATTACCCATACCCCAGTGCTAGAGGTGATTACAAAAATTAAGGTATGACCACAAAAAATGCACAGAGGAAGATAATGAAGTAAAGAAACCCCTAAAGTATAATGTCAAATGGCCACCTGCCCAAAAAGAATTCATAGAAGATCTTTAAGAAGACTTTAAGAATCAAATGACAAAAATGGAGGAAAAAGTAACAACAAAAATAAGAATAATACAAGAAAACAAGAAGGGTATGAAAGTAAAGTCAGCCAATTAGAAAAGGAGTTCCAGAGTCTTAAGGAAGGAAATAACACCTCAAAAGTTGGAATTGAGAAAAGTGAAACCAATGAAATTATAAGAGATCAAGAATTTATTAAACAAAATATGAATAATGAAAAAATAGAAGAGAGTGAAACAACTTAGAAGATTAACAACAGATTTTGAGAATAGATCAAGAAGAGAAAATATTAAAAAAATAATCAGACTACCTACAAGTAATAATCAAAAAAAGAATCTTCTGAAAAAAGAATCAATCTGAATAATCAAAAAAAAGAAATAATTAAAGGAAATTGTCCTGAAGTAGTAGAAGAAAAAGGAAAAGTAGAAATGCAAAAAATACCTAAATCACCACTTAAAAGAGATTCTATGAGGAAAACTCATAGGAATATCATAGTCAAATACCAAAACTCCCATCTCAAGGTAAAAAAAATATATTAAAAGCATAAAGATTAAAACAATTTAAATATGATGGTGGCACAAGTAGAATTACACAAGACCTAGCAGTAGAGACATTAAAGGACTACAGGTCTTGGATCACAGCATATAGAAAAGCATAAGAACTGGGGTTCCAACCAAAAATATCATACCCTGAAAGTTAAGTGTTATCCTGAATGAAAAAAAAATGGACATTTGATAAACTCTCAGACTTTCAAGACTGAAAAAAATAATGAACTTAATAGAAGATTTGAGTTACAAGAACTGAGAGAAATATGTCACATAATAAAGACTGATAGTAAGGGATTCATAAGGACAGACTGTTTACTTTTTACATATGTGAAATGAATGTCTAAAATCTTAACAATAATTGGGTAGTTCATAAGAAAGATTGGGGAAAACCTGAGTATGATATGAATTTAAAAACAAAACCACTTACGAACACTTGAAAGGGCAATTATTTTATACAAATGAGGTATAAGAGGAAGAACTGATACAGTGGAATTAGATGGGGGAGGATATCTGGTAGTTCTGGTAATCTACTTTAATTGGGAATGGGTTTAAGAGGGATCAATACATATGTATTGAAAAGAGTATAAAGTCTTTTAGATTCTGTAGAAATAAAACAGTAGGGGTATGGGGAGGGTGGTGAGAAGAAGGGAGGGATCTTTTGAGGGGAGGGTGAGGGAATAGGTAAAATTGGGTTATAGAAGGGTGTTTAGATTTATGGGAATGGGATGATAGGGGAGGGATCCTTGGAGGGTAGTAGGCAAGTAATAGGAGGGTAAAGTAGTGGGTAGAAATAAAGAGATATGCATATACATAAAAACAAAGATCAGGAACAGATTTGGGAAAGTATATGTCTATATATGTATGTATATGTCTATAGTTATGAAGAAACATATCTAAACTTTATTGTGACTTGGGAGAGGGAAAATAAGAGCAAAGCAAAAAGCTGCACAGCCGAGAACAAAAGAAAACTCACAAGGAAGCAAAGAAGGACAATTCTCAACACAACGAGTATTATTTATCATATAGGCTTTCTTGAAATGAAAATTCATTTTTACAGGTTTTGAATCCTCTCTTAAGCTTTGCTATGCACATGACATGTTTTTTTCCTTTCTTTGTATTTAAACTCCACTTTTTAAGTTTATGATATGTTTTGGTTTCTTTTCTCTATTCTGTATTTGTGTTACAGCATTTGAATCTGGAACTCAAATTATGGGGGTAATGGGAGGAAACATGGTACAAGAGTAAAATTTGAGCCATCTTTAAGGAAGCCAGGTAAACATGGCCTTTTGTTGAGGGTGAAAAAGAGTCAGGTAAAGAGATTGCAAAAGGGAAATGGAGTGATACATTAGAGTAATAGCAAGTAAAGCAGTGTGTCCATATCATAGAATATTTGAAGGGGAGTAAAATGTCAGATTATTGCAAAGGCCCAAGGAACCAAGTTATGAATATTTTAAAATACCAAATAAAAGAATTTAAATTCGATCTTGGAAGTAAACAGGGAATCCCTGGATCTCACTGAGAAGGAGGATGGCAAGATTAGATGACTTTGATGAGTGAGTAGATGATAGTTTGGAGCTGGAGGAGATTTCAGGCAGGGAATCTAATGCTTTGGCTGTTTACATAGTGGAAAGTAGAGATGATAGGTGCCTTTGCAAAGATAACAACACTTTGAGTACAGAGAAAGTGGAATGTGAGAGATGTTATACAGGTAGAATTCTGAATTCCAATGTTTGCCAATGGATTATATATGTGCCATGAGTGACAGGAGAAGAGGAGGGGCTGGATTTGGAGATAATGAGTTCTGAACTGAAACTTGTAGATTTAAACAGCTGCTGGGAAGAATAAAAATAATGAATGACTTAGGAAGGAATACATTTACCTTACTTCACTGAACGTCCAATTGGGATTACATAACACAAATTTGTAATGGACCTAGTCAGTAGAATTGTTATTTCTTTTACTTCTGTTCAACAGAGTGAAAAAACATAGTGAAGGGGTGAAAAGTGAACTTAATGCAGAGTTGTAATTTGGCAAGATATGATCATGAATAAGATCGGGGTGCAAGGGATTTGAGGGTAGTAGAGAGCTAAAATGGTTCACCAATAAGTTGAAGTGGTGAAGGAAGGAACTAAACCTATACAAAGGTAATGGATGGCTGGGGGTGGGGGAGCAGAATCATCAGGGAGGAAAGAATGAAGATCATAATGAAGACAAGAAGTTTTGTGTTTCATCCTCCTCCATCTTTTGTAGTTCAATCACTTTTTAAATCCAGCTCTCCATTCCTGAAGCCCAGAAGTAAAGCTCAATATATGTATGCATAGGGAACACAAATGCTATGTCAGAAGTCTTAGGTTTATAACAGATGCACAAGCACTGAGCACCCCTCAGTCCTGCTTGCCAAATCTTTATTCAGGTCATTCTGATAAGTAAGGGTGTCCTCCTGAAGCTCATACGGGTCCCTTTTTTTCTGCCACTATATATACTATTTTGTTTGGTGATCTCATCAGCTCCCATGTATTCAAACATTAACTGTATGTAGATGATTCTCTGATCTTCTTGTCCAACCCTAACCTCTATTCTGATCTCCAGATTCACATTTACAACTACTGATTGGACATCTTTAACTGGATTTCCCATAGATGTTTTAAATTCCACTTTTCCAAAACTGAACTTATTGTTTTGCCCTTAACTCTCCTTTGTTTCTAATTTTCTTATTAGTCTTTAGGGTACAATTATCTTGCTAATCCCCCATACTGATATTCATTCTCTCTCTCTCTCTCTCTCTCTCTCTCTCTCTCTCTCTCTCTCTCTCTCTCTCTCTCTCACACACACACACACACACACGTCAAGCCAAAACAGGTAGTATCCTTGACTTCTCTGTCTCTTTAAGCTCCTCACAGACAGTCAATTGTAAAGTCATGTAATTTCTATCTTGAAACAATTTTCATGTATGTACTCTTCTCTCCTCTGATGCTGCCAATGACTGATTCAGGCTTTTATCACCCCATGCCCTGGACTACTGCAACAGTCTATCAAGTGGTATCTCCCATAATTTTTTCACCATTCCAGTCTATTATCTATCAAATTGACCTTCCCAAAGAGTATGTCTGATCATGTCACCCACTTATTCAAAAAACTCTTGTTGCTCTCTATTACCTCCAGGATCAAATATAAAATCTCCTATTTGACTTCTAAAGTTGAACATTACCTGTCCTCTTCCTACCTTTTCAGCCTTCTAACACTTTATTTCATTCAACTTTGTTATTCTACAATCCAGTGACAATGTTTTTCTTGCTGTTATTTGCAGTACATCCCCAGGCTCCAAGCATTGCTCCCATCTGGAAATTCTGCCTCCTAGCTGACCCTTCTGCCTTCAAATCTCAGATAAAACTCTACTTTTTGCAAGAAGACTTTCCTGATCCTCATTGCTTTCACTTGAGACTATCCCTGATTTATCCTCTTTATATCTCCTTTATATCTAGTTTTTTTCTGTTATTGGGTTTCATATATATAGTCTCTCATTAGACTGTGAGCTCTTTGAGAGTGGGGATTTTGTTTTGTTTTTGCCTTTGATTCCCTAGGGCTTAGCACAGTGCCCAACACATAGTAGGTGTTCAATAAATAAATACTTTTGACTGTCTAGTGAATGATGAAATGTTGAAAGCAAAAAGCAGTGTCTTTTGAAGAAGCAGGGACCAAGTGAGATGTGTAGTACAGTGTCATTCTATAGATAATTGATAGTAGAGAATTGAATGATGAGAAATGGAGCTTTCTCAATTTTCTACATTTATTTTCTGAAGATGTTTGTTTTCTGTTAAACTTTACCTATATTTGCCCTCCAGGTTCCACTGAGTTTGCTTCACATAAACATCTTCTGTCACTGTTCTAATCTTTCTCAATGAAAAATGTATTTCTGTTCATTAAGTCATTTTGATTTACACATTATTCTGTTCATCTATCCCTACCTGATTTGATGCTTTCCTGAATGTTATAGAAGACCTGAATTCAAATCTGTTCTCATGCACTAAGTAAATGTATAATTTTGGGCAAGTCTGCACTGGAGAAGGAAATGGTAAATCACTCCAATATCTTTACTAATAAAATGCCATGGATGGCCATGGTGCATGGTGTCAAGAAAAGTCAGACATAACTGAACAAGAACATGCTAATTATTAATACTCTGTATAACAATGAATATATGTATTTAAATATATCATCTAACTAAATGTCAACTCCTTATTCAATGGAACCAGTACACTTGTCAAGATTATTCAATAAGTTTTGCTCGATTTGCATGTGTAACAACAATAATAACTCACAATTCTATTAAATTATAAGCTTTGAACAGAAAATTTAACATATTATTTCATTTGATCTCATAGTAATCCTGTTGATGAGCAAATGGATTTGCTTAGAGTTGCATAGATCATAAGTACTTGATGTAGAATTCAAATCCAGGTTTTCCTAAAGCCAAATTCAGGGATTTATGTACCGTTCTACTGCAGATGGATTAGATTAGCACCTGGATTAGACTAATAATAGTTCTATCATTTTAAACTTAGCTTTTCAGAAGGGTTATAATCAAATGAAACAGTTATATATCAGAATTTCAAAGTTGTCTGAAGTACCCACAAAATTAGTCCCATCCTATAACCAGGAGACAAGGGCCTCATAACTTCTGAGTTTCAATTTATGATACCATCACCTGATGCCCTTTGAAGCTAATTTTGAGAGTTACATGGTTACCAATATTTTCTTCAGATACTAAAGTACCAACAAAATTTCTGTTTCAGAGTTGCAAGTAACCAAGTTGATCCCCTAAGGTAATAAAGAATCTCTCCTAGAATCCAAAACAATATCTCTCAAGAACCACTGAGGAGACTATTAGTCATATACTCTTGCTTGACCTGATTCAAAACATCCCAAAGCTCTTTAGGCTTTTGCTAATGCCTCTGATAAAAATTTAAAAAAAATTAAAAAGCTTCCGTGGTAACTCATGTTATATAAGCAAAACCCGAAAGGTAATCAAGCAAATCCTCTCATATCTTGCCTGTAAGCTAAAGATCATTTCCAGTCTTTTAAATCAGATGTCAATCTGCTTAAGAAGTAGGAAGGTTTATGTAAATCTTTCAAAAATTGTACTTTTTCCTGTAATACTCACTTTGCTGTATTATAATGAATTTCTTGTAGAATTTCTAATACTAATATGTCCCTGGCAGGAATGAAAAATGATCCAGTTATAAGAATTCTATACTTTAGAGAGGATTCAATTTGCATATAAATCAAGTAATCCTATCTGAATATACAATATATTTATAAGATTATTTTTACATTAAAATATATATTCGTTCCACAAACACAATTTTAATTAACTTCAAAGTGAAATTGAATCAATAACAGCAAAATTTAATCTATTTATATGAATATTATAATTTAAGAACATAGCAAATATATGTGGAAAGAAGAATAGGGACATTAATTAATTATGGTTTAATGTTCATTTCTATTCTAAAGGGTTATTACTTAAGTAAAACTTTATTCATTGGTTGAATACTTAAGACATCAAATCTAATCAACTAAAAAAAATCAGCCAGTGTTTATAGATCAGCTCTTTAGTGCAAGGAACTCCTGAGGCTCAATATTGGGAAGACAAAGGATTGACATAGACCACCATTCTCAAGGAACTTACCTTCTAGATGGGGAGAGAAAACAGTTTATTTCTTCTACTAATGCAAGTAAAAATCTTGCTATACTTACTCATCCTAAACATTTTGAATCAAGGCTTTTCTTATAAGTTCTTCATTAAGGATGTACATAGTGAACTTTATCTCTTTCTTCTATTTTTTTCAGGGTAGCAATATACCTTTTACCATTCATCACCTATTTCTCATTCTTATTACTTCCTCCTTTCACTACTACACATCTTCAAGAATGTTTTTTTATGTCACTTTTATGTAAAAGCCACATTTGGCAGCTTACTTCGTCTGTAGTCTACTTAAGACTTCCATGAATCTCTCTGTTGACCTCTGGAATACTTGTAATTTTATATATTTCAAGATTTTGGTGTTCCAAGGAGTCACAAAGAATATAAATGCCAAAGCTAAATAAAACAAATAATTTATATAAGGTTAAAAACATACACCATAAAAGAGGACTCAACAGCATTTTAGATGTATACATGTATATACATATACACACACATACATACATATATGCATATGTGTGTATATATATATATATAAAATCAATACCAAATAAATTGTAGAGATATTCGTGCCATAGAATTTCAGAGAAGATAAACATCGACAAGATATTTTTTTAAATCCTGTAAATTCTAAAGGGTTCTAATTTATGAGGGACCTTTGATTAAGACATAAAGAAGCAGATAGCTTTGGGAAAAAACATATAGAAACATAATTTATTAGTGTTTTGCCATTATTGTACAATAGAAAGCATTTGGGCTCCTATAAGAGAGGAAGGTTCATCTTGGAGTCATGAAAATATGGATTCAATACACATCTTTGACACATATTGGATGTTCCAAAGTAACATGTTCATAGTGCTCCAGGCAACTTTTTAAAACTGTAAATTGAAGAACAGGTAAGGATTGGTTTAAAAGGTTTTGTCGTCTGAGGACTAATAGCACAAATAATATCAGAAATGCAACCCCCAGCCATCTCCCTGTCTGTATGTAGACATACTAATAAGTGTAGTCATAACTAAGATAGTCACCTCCTAACATCATTTCCATTTATGCTTAAGTGTACACAATGCCTCATAGTTTATCAGTAGAGAATAAAAGTATTTTATATACTGCCTCAATTTATTTTTTCAATTATTAAAGTTTTGATTTTTAGTTTCATAAATGGAAAACAATGCCATACCACCACATTCTGGCTTTTCTTTATCTATTTAACTTCTAAAGAATAGATTCATTAAAAAAAAAGTAAGCTCCCCTACCATTACACTCCAGGCTTGCTGTTTACCGATGTTTGACACATGTTAAAAAATAAGAACTTAATAGGTTATAATTATGTGCTTGCTGTGTCTATGAGTAGAAGAGTGTATTACACAAAGTCACAAAAGAGGTAATACTCAAACAAATACAAAAATAGCTCTTGCAAAGTGCACTTTAACATCAAGACTCTGAAGGAAATGCATTAAACCCATGTCAGTAATCTGAGGGGAAATATTGCATGACCAATTTACTTCAGAATAAGTTCTTTTGAGATTGTTTTGTAAAGGTTAGACCTTCATTTATAACAAAATACCTATAATTTTGAAGAACTTTAAAATATCTCTTTCCTTTAATAATTCTAGAAAAAGACTATTTCAGTTTTTCGCTTTTTTCTAAATCTAACACTCTAAATTCTTACCTTCGGAGAGTGGGGTGGTGGTGGTGGTGGTGGTGGTGTTGCTGATTGCTTTCCCCACCTCTAACCCCCAACAGATCTTCCTCTCATTCAGAAGAATGAGATAATCCATCCCCACTACAGTGGTAGCTTATAAAGTAGATGGGTTGGGCAGAGTAATTCAGCAGTGCTCCCACCACTCCAACTCCCAATTTAAAAACCAATAAGAAAAACCAGTCTGAAGAAACATGCCTTAGGTTCCTCAACATTCTGACGTATTGATCCTCTTTCTCCTGATTCACCAATTTTTATTCTGGCCCTTAATTCCAAGTTAGTCCTTAACCTTAGCTTAACCATGTTGCTCTTCTTTGTCTTTTTTTTTTTCAATTCTAATATGATGTGCTTTTTTTGCTTCTAGTATTCTCAGATTTTTTTTTATTACTCTAGTTCTAGTGCACCGGTTATAATTTTGAGAGATCCCCTTTCTACCAGAATGAAAAGGCTTCTATCTAACCTTTGGATGGTCAGAGAAAAACGGAGTAGGCTAGAGATATGAGAGTCAGGACAGAAGTTTAATTTCAAGTGAGGGAAATGCCTTGCAAATGAAGAGACAGATTAGACACATGTGCCAGGAGCCCATCCCTAGTGGGGGGGGGGGGACCTGCTTTAGTGTAGGCAGATCTCAATACTTACACCTATGGCTATGCAGTGATCATAGCCCTGACAAGGAGGGATAACAGCAACAGTAACACAAGTCCAATTCATAAAAGGGCTTCATGAAATATTGCTACTGGTCCAAGCTTCTCTGGTGCTTGTCCAACAACACCTGGTGCTGGTCAAAGCAATATGATAATTATGTGATTTTACCAGGGTGAGATCATACAGAAAATGAGTGCAAAGAAGTGTTGTTATGCCAAGCTCAGGGCGCAGCTTTCTTGCTGGACTATAGGTCTGGAAAACAGGGTGTATCTCCTAATACCTTGACACCCTTTATTCTACTTATCTCTGATAGAGAGCCTGTGATAGTGCAAAACCTTCATTTGTACCCTAAACTTTTCCCTGTAAAGCACTCAGTTACTTCTCTAGCCACCTAGTTTGCCCCAAAGATGCTTCTCTGTAGCCATTCTTCCTTAATTATGAATACTGAGCTCAGTAATGAGGGATCATGCTCATGCCATCACCACACAGATCTTTTTGAATGATTTTTGTGTCCTGGCTCTCATTCCGTATACAGCCAATTGAGTATGACATGGCATTCTAAAGGAGATGTAGACAGGCAGAATCCTCCCTTCTAAAGTCATACCAGTCAGGACCCCGTGCAACGACAGGAAGATTTACAGAATCAAGTTTCTACATGCTTTTGGAAGCCTTGCATGCTGTTCACTTCTTTTCTCCATTTTATTATTTTAATTAAAATTTATGTTTATTTTTCAGTCTGCATCATTCATTTCCACAAGATTTTGAGTTACAAATATTCTCCCCATCTTTCCCCTTCCCACCACCCCAAAACAGCAATAACACTGTATATCCCTTCCCACAATCTGCTGTCTCCTATATCCTCGCCCATTCCTCCTCTGACTTTCCAATAGGGCAAAATGGATCTCTATACCAGTGTCTATATATATATATATATATATATATATACACACACACACACACACACACACACATACACACACATATATATGCATATGTATATATATAAACATTTTATTTTAAATCTTTGAAGATTCTTTATTTTAAATCTTTTTTTTTAATTTTTAAATTTTAAATCTTCCAGATTCTTTCCTTCTTCCCTCATCACCCACCTTTACTGGGAAGAGAAGCAAGTCAATAAAGGTTGTACATGTGTAGCTATGCAAAACATTTCCATAGTGGATATATTGTGACTAACTATATTTCCCTCTATCCTATTCCGCCCCTATATTTCTATTCTCTACTATGACCCTGTCCCTTTTCAAAAGTAGGTGCTTCTAACTTCCCTCCCCCCCGAAATTGCCCTCCCTGCCATCAACCCTCCTCTCATCTTCTTCCCCCCTACTCTTCTGTAGGTTGAGACACCCTATTTAATGTGTATGCCATTCCCTCCCTAAGCAAAATTCAATGAGAGTAAGTAAAAGTAAGTAAAAATTCCCTTTTGCCTTCCTGTTCTTCCCCTCCATTGTAACAGTTTTCCCCTAACACTTCTATATGAGATAATTGTAAGGGTTATGGGATTTAAAGATCTTCCATGCCCCATTGGACTTGCTGATGTAGCAGGAAGGGGCGGAGCAAGAGGAAGCGGAAGCCAAACTAGAGTTCCTGAGGTGGCTAGCAGTGGCAGTGAAGGCGGCAGCAGCAGCAGAGGCAGCAGTGGCGGCAGCGCAAAGCCCTTTGTGAGTCAGCCAGAATTTCTGCTAAGGACTCCTCCTGAGGACTGCCAGGGGCTGGAGCTGCTGGGAGCACGCTTTCTGGACGCTGGGTGGTTGCTGTGAGTGGGGAGAGGAGGACCTTTGCCTGATGTAGCCTGTTGTGTTTTAAAGGCTTGAGAAGGTGGGTGCTTTCTACTTTATCTACCTGTGCCAATTTCATAACTACTCTAATGGTTTTCACTTTCTGGTTTTGGGACTCAGTTTTTTGGTATTTTAATAAATTTTCTTGCTTATTCCCCCATATGACAAGCCTGATGTATTTTGTGATGGATAATTATATCAGCATATCTGTAATTTCCATAGGCATTGTGAATATGGCATTGCTGATACAATAATTTACCCCATGCTATATCTCCTCATCTCCTCTCATTACATTCCTCTTACCTCTCAGTTTCACTTTTTAAGTATCATCCCTTCCTATTCAATTGGTCCTGTGCCCTCTGTCTATATATACTGTACACATATATACACACACTCACATGTATTCATACATCCATATACCCTCATTTATAGACATATATATGTATGTATGCATCTATCTATCTATCTATCTATCTATCTATCTATCTATCTATCTATC
>NW_027186349.1:6055529-6148793 GCF_028583685.1 Petaurus breviceps papuanus
ATCTATCTATCTATCTATCTATCTATCTATCTATCTATCTATCTATCTATCCACACATACATACATACATTTCTATTCCCTTCACCTATTCTCATACTGAGAAAAGTTTCATAAATTTCAATTATCATTTTTCTGTGTAGGAATGTAAATAGTTCAACTTTGATAACTTCCTTATGATTTCTTTTCCCTGTTTATCTTCTCATGTTTCTCTTGCTTCTTGTATCTGAATGTCAAAGTTTTTATTCAACTCTGTTTTTTTCATCAAGAATGCTTGAAAGTCCTCTATTCCACTGAATGACTGTATTTTCCTCTGAAACATGATACTCAGTTTTGTTGGGAAGGTGATTCTTGATTTTAATCCCAACTCCCTTGACCTCCAGAATATCATATCCCAAGTGCTTCTATCCCTCAATGTAGAACCTTCCATATCCTGTGTTATCCTGATTGTCTTTTCACAATATTCAAATTCTTTCTTCTTGGCTGCTTGTGATATTTTCATCTTAATCTGGGGATTCTTGAACCTGGTTATAATATTTCTAGGGGTTTTCTTTTGGGAATCTTTTTCAGGAGGTGATTGGTGGATTCTTTCAACCCCTATTTTGCCCTCTGGTTCTAAAACATCAATTTTTCTTAAACAATTTTTCCTTGAAAATTTCTTGGGGCAGCCAGGTAGCACAGCGAGTAAGAGCACTGGCTTCAGTGTCAGAACGACCTGGAGATCGAACCCCAGGCTCGGACACTTAGCACCCACCCAGAAACACCTGGCCGTGTAGCCTTGAGCAAGTTACTTAACCCCAATTGCTTAGGGGCGGCCAGGTGGCTCGGCGAGTAAGAGCACCGGCTCCAGTGTTGGGACGACCTGGAGATCGAATCCCGGGCTCAGACACTCAGCACCACAGCCAGAAATAACTGGCCGTGTAACTTTGAGCAAGTTACTTAACCCTGATTGCTTAAAAAAAAAAAAATTTCTTGAAGGATGTTTTCTAGGTCCTTTTTTTGGTCATGGTTTTCAGGTAGTCCAAAATTTTTAAAATTATTTCTCCTGGATCTATTTTCCAGGTCAGTGTTTTTTCCAGTGAAATTTTTCACATTGCCTTTTATACACATATGCGCATATGCACATATATGTATGCATGTGTACACACATACATTGTGGCCACTTTTCAAATGCATATATATCTCTCTTTTTGTAAAAATATGCATGCACATGTATTATGAAGGTATATATGTGTATGTGTGTAAATATATGCATGTGAATGTGCCTATTGACAACAATTCAGAAAGACACTTTACTAAGAAATTACAATCTGCATCAATGGAAAGAGTGGCATATTTGTTCATAGTTTCTAAGTTTTCTTATCTATGAATTAGCCTCATCAAATTTATTGTGCCATCAACACATTGTTGATAGTCACTATTCCCATGTTAAGTGATGAGATCCTAATAATCATGATTGGTAGCTAGGATGCATCCTTCATTGTCAGGTTCTGTGTGATTTATTGCAATGAGCTCATTTTCCATTACTAGTGGAGCAGAAGGGATTTTGGAATTTTTTGAGTTATATTTACAACAATATTGATATATTCATACCTGAGGGACCTCAAAGTAGGTATTTTATATGGTTCTATTGGAATGCTCTAATATTATACTAACAAATCTGAATGAACATATAACCATCATTAAAGAGAACTCTCACTACGAATCACCGTCATTATTTGTAATATCCTATAACTAACTAAAGGATAATGAAGGGATAAAGGAGTAATTTCTTCTAAATTCTAGCTGAGAAGAAAATCAGCACTGAAAGAAAAGACTTTTTTAAAATAAAGAATATTAAACAAATGAGGATCTTGAGATACAGATGTAAAATTTGGTTAGTTCATTATAAATACACATATACATACATACACATATATTCACTCCAGCAAAAAAAATAATAACCCTACATTATTCATATACAAAAGTGTATGTCTCATTCTGCTTACTGAGGCTATAACTTCTCCATCAGTGGTGGGTAACCTGTTTTATCTTTGGTAGCCTGGAGTTGTGAGTGGTATTTTTATTGATCAACAATCCTACATCTTTCAAAGTTTTTTTTTTATTGTTTGTGTTATTATATAATTTGTTCCCTTGGTTCTGCTAACTTTCTGCTACATCAGTTCTAATAAGTCTATACACGTTTCCATATAGGTCTTCTCATAATTTCTTACAGTATAATAGTATGTGATTACATGCATATATTATAATTTATTCAGTTCCTGTCCTGTTGATGGACACCTATTATTTGATCATTTGGTTCTGGACCACACTTTTCATTCTTACTTTGGTCCTTTCTTTTTGGAGGAGGAAGGCCTAGGAGTGATACCTTTGATTCAAAACTGATGCACATTGTGGTCCTTCAGAAGCTAGGAACAACATGATTTAGACCCATTTACCATAAGTCACTAGGTAAAATAACTTCCAACTCCCTCCCATGTGTGTGTGTGCACATGCACAGACACACATAACAGAGAAAGATAACAAGTTTTGTATATTTTCTTTATCTTATATGCCTTGTTTGTACCTGTGCTGGGTACAAAAATTCCTGCTCATGATTTAAAACTTAGACAAGTGAACAATAAAGGTCTGTATATTATCTTAGACTTAAAACTATAAAAGGTTTTATTGGTCAAATCAATCTTTCTTTTATTTCTAGATAAGAAAAACAGGCAAAAGGAAAAAAAGATTAAATGAAACACCTGGAGTCAAATAGCTTGTAAGTGTCTGTGGCTTTATTTAAACATAGATCTTTCAGATTTCAAATTTTTTTAAATTTCTTTTAAACATTTAAAAATTGAATTCCAAATTTTCTCCTTCCCTCTAGCACCTCCACCAGTCACTCAGAAGGCAAATAAAAAAATACATGAGAAATCATGCAAACTACTTCCATATTAACTATGTCAGGCACATTGGAAGGATGCAGAATGAAAATTTTATCTACTTCCAGAGGGAGAAATGATAAACACTAAGTACTAATTGATGTATAATTTTCTCACTTTTCAATTTTTTCTTGCTTTGACATAGTTAATATGGAAGTAGTTTGCATGATTTCTCATGTATTTTTTTATTTGCCTTCTGAGTGACAGGTGGAGGTGCTAGAGGGAAGGAGAAAATTTGGAATTCAATTTTTAAATCATTTATTTTGGTAATAGTGGGAAATCATTGGAAGTGTTTGATGAAACTGGCTAAGTTTTTCACAATCCATCATAATTACAATTTTGATATTATTTATACAATATTATATGGCTTCCATTCATTTCACTTTTGCATCAGTTCATATAGGTCTTTTCAAGGTTTTTTTTTTCCTTCTATTCAAATACTCTATCCACTAATACTACCTACAGAATGCTATGGTACTCAAAAAATCCATCATTGTAGTAGTGTACAAGTTAAACTTGAAAGATGAAAGGAATTTTAAGAGTCTTTCAGAGACCTAGGTGATGTGAGAAGCTGAAGCTAAGGGAACAACATGCATTAAGGCTACAGAGAGGGGAAAGATGAGTCTATGCTTTTGGGGAGAAAGGTATAATGTGAAGATTCAAATATCGGAGGTACCTTCAATATTAACACATTTATTTTTATAATTTTACTTAGAAGAAGATTGTAGTAGTATGACAGCTGAGTATAAATAGTATAAGGTCCTCTGACTCCAAATGCAGTACACCTTGATTAGCTTAGAGGTGCATATGCAATACAGGTATGTGGATTAAAGAGAATGGAAACTCTGGAATATTAGAGCTAGGAGTCTAGGTTTATTTTGGTAATAGTGGGAAATCATTGGAAGTGTTTGATCAATGGGATAAAATGTTTGGTTATAAAAATGTTATTATAAGTTGGGGGAAGTGAGATTTTGAACTGTTATCATTCTTTAGTTGGGGATGCTAAAGAATTCCAGAATGTTTGGTTTAGTCCTTCCTTAATTGAAGTACTTACATTAGGAGGAAAATGCTCTTCCTTTTCCTTCCTCATGTTGGAGGGTTTCTGTTCAAAAAGTACCCAGAGGCAAATAGAAAACTGAGCATAATTGTCAAAAAAAAAAGATATGAGTGTGTCACTTTTTAGAGAAGAAACTAGATGCTGGTGTCTTTCAGAATAATGTTTGGGCAAATAATTCTTAAGCAAACATGAAACTGTGAAGCTTTTATGTGGAAAAATCAATGGAAGAAGAATAGCAAGGGAAATCACAGAATGGTGAAAACACCTTTGCATCAGATATCTTTGATAAGCAACTTACACCTAAGGGAATACAACTTTACAATATTCTTTACTAGTCTATTCTTTTCTTTTCTTTTCCTGACTTGGGCTCTCCTGTTGGTAACAGCAACATATTTCCTGTTTTAATTTAAACTTCTTTTATTTCCTCTGTGTTTCTAGACATGTAAGAAAAATACAGGAATTAAGTTAAATCAACAAATACTTTTCGGTATCTACTCTGTGCTGAACAGTTAGGTGGCACAGTGGAAAGACCTCTGGGCCTGGAGTAGGGAAGACCTTATTTCAAATCTGACCTCAAACACTTAATAGCTGTGAGACTCTGGGTAAGTCATTTAATCCAGTTCACCTCAGTTTTCTCATTTGTGAAATGAACTGTAGTAGGAAATGGCAAAACACTCCAGTAACTGCCAAGATAACCCAAAAGAAGTCATGAAAACTTGGGCACAACTGAACAACCATGAAATGTACTAGGTATAGCACTAAACACTGGGGTAATTAAGAAAGGCAAAAACAATTCATGCCTTCAAGGAGATCACAAACTAATAGGAGGGACAAACATACAATGAAGATATATACAAAATAAATTGGATATAAGAGAACTATGTTTAAGAAAAATTAGGAAAAGATACTTGCAGAAAGTTGGACATTAGCTGAGATTTGAAAGAAACCAGAGGACTCAGGGTATAAAGATGAGCAGGAAGAAATTTCCATGAATGGGGAACATGTGGTGAAAATACACTTAGAGGTGGTGTGTTTTTCATGAGGAATGAAAATAGGTCATGTTAGTGGTTATAATAGAGTAATAGAGTTCCTGGAAGGGAGTTACTGGTTATGATATAATTATATGAAGGAATATAAAATTTAATGTAATAATATTTATATAAAAATAAAAGACCAAGAGTCATTTTATGTAATCAAAGTATATACATGAATAAAATATATAAAGGAATAAAGTATGTAGAGGAACTCTTGAAAAGAAATATACTCTGGTTTGGAATTTTACTGTCATGATTAAAGAGGAAAAACTAAGAAAAAAAAGTTAAAATATTTCAATAAGAACATCAAGGTAGTATCATGTTGATGGAAGGATCACTGGAAATCTGCCATGGCTTCATGATGCGACCGGCTTTGGTAACTTTTGCCATGTGATAAAAGCAGTTAAAAAAAGGTCAACTTCATCAAAAGAGGTTGGGTTCTTGAACCTCAATTCCTCACCAAGGTATCAAGTACATGATGATCTGTAGGTAGGTATGCAAATAGGTAGGAATATGTGAAAAAGAGCAGGTAATATACAAAGATGCATATTTGGTTTTGTATTCCCCAACAGAACCTCCACCATTACTTATTGAGAAGCAGGGCTGAGAACAATGACTCCCTAATTCAGTATACAGCACAGATCTCAAAACATACAGAGTAATTCTCAAAAGAAGAATTTCACTTATCAGTAACCCTTTCAAAAGTTATTCCAAGTCACTTATAAAAAATGAAATGCAAACTAAAACAATGATAATTTCACTACATACCCATTACCTTAACATAGCTGTGAAAAAAAGAAATACTGTTAAAGTGGCTGAAGGAAGATAAACATATTATAAAATATTAATTAAAACAAAATAAACATATTATAAAATATATTATAAAATATATAAACATTCCTTGTGACACTGAAAAACATGTCATTTGGAATTATGCCAAACAAATTACTAAAATGTCCATTCCTTTTAGAACAGAGATTCTAGTGGTAGGTACATGACCTGGAGAGGTCCCACTGACAATAAAATATTTATCGTAGCACTTTTTTGGTAGCAAAGAACTGGGAGCAAAATATGTGCTCATCATTTAGGTGATGGCTAAACAATTTGTACTATGTTAATATGCTAGAATATAATTACTCATTATAAAAATGAATCTAAAAATTTCAGGGAAACAAGGGAAGAAATGTGATCTCATTCATAGTGAAATAAGCAGAACCAGGAGCACAATATACACAAAAGCAATGGAAACTGAAAGATCACTAAATGAAACAGAATACTGTGCAATTATAATGACAAAGCTTGGTTCTTGAGAAGAGGAAAATATGCAAGCATGGGATTGTAATGCCATGCACAGAAGCTTTCCAGAAGAATGCTACTGTGAATAGCTTTTAAGATTCTGATTAAACAGTATAGTGAACACTCTATTTATTCCATAACAAATCAAAGCAAAACTTTCACAGAAAATTAAGGTACTGCATTCACAATATTACAACTTATCAAAGTACAATAGTCAAAGTCTTCCACTCATGGGGCAAAGTCTTAAGTTAACTCAGTCAGTATCACAATAGAGTCTCAAAGTACAATAGTCAAACCCTTCCACTCATAGGGCACTTTAAGTTAACTCAATCAGTCACTTGTTAAGCAAAGTCTTCCACTCATGGGGCAAAGTCTTGATTAACTCAATCAGTCACTTGTTCATCAATCAATTACTAAGTATCATACATAAATCCCTCCACCCCTAGGTCACTAGTAAACTGCAATTTCATCTTTACTCAGTAACCAGGGAGAAGTCTTTTCATCTTGACTTGAAGCCTGTTCTCAGATTCCCTGGATCCCCTCCCATGGTCCCAGATTCTACCTGGATTCACCAGACTGTCACCTGGGTTCAATAGCAGACAGCTCCCAGTTCCTTGGCCAGCTCTCTGGATAGGTCCTGCTCCACACTGAAGTTCACAGGGTCTGGTCCATGTCAGATACTTTACCATTTCTGCTCCAGGGAATTAAAGGCACAACCAAGCCACAAACAAAGTCTCAGCATCCCTGTCAAGCTTTTCCTGGCTCCTCTGTTATCTGGGTTCCTGGGCTCTTCTGTCACCTGGGCTCTTCTGTCACCTGGGCTCTGGGCTCCCAGCTTTGGACTCCTGTTCAGAAGAAGCTCCACCACCACAACTTCTGAAGAAATGCTGTCTCAGTTCTCCATTCTCTCTTCTGTAGCTGCTCTTCCACCAGATGCCAGTCCCAAGAAATTCTGACTGTGCCTCTCTGGGACTTTTCTTATATACACACAGCATTAACTTCCTGTTTCAGCCAACCCTTTCCTGTTATATAAGTAACAGGATACAGGAGTTCATACTTTCTGTTCCCCCAACAGAGGCTTGATCAGTTACTAAGTGCTAAGTACCCACTACCTTTGCCAACACAAAAGGATCTTCAATTTCAAATTACATTACCATTACAGGGATTTGCTGTGAGAAGAGGTCCATGCGTTTGCTTGCTTCATTGAATTTTTTTTTCTTTTCTTTTTTGAACCATTGTAACAAGGGATGACTTTCTGGATAGAGGGAAAGTGAGGGATATGTTTGGCAGTGAATGTGATGCAAAAACAAAAGGCCATCAATTTAAAAAAAATATATGAGTAGTTTACTGGATTCAGTGACAGAGTTCACCTCTGGGAATTAATTAATAGTTGCCAACTCTGAGGAGCAGCACAATGGAGAGCACTGTGACCATATAGATTGAGGATCAGAAGGAGTAGTGAAAGGGAAGGAACTGTTTTGACAAAAGAGTAAGCTCAGACCTCTTCTTTCCACACACACCACTTTTGCTCTACTCCTCATAATAGTAGTAAAAATAACAGGTCCATTGAGAAGGGGTTTAGGAAGGATACATCCAAGGGTAGACTGATTTTCCAGGGTGAAAAAGTTTCAAGGGCACAATAGAAAAAAAATCTTGGAGAAGAGTTTGCAGCAAAGTCTGGAGAGGGATGAAATCTTTGCAAATAATTTTATTTAGGAGAAGAGAAAAGTTTTTTTTTAATGTTTGAAGTCTAGGTGATTGGGATAATGATGGTGTCATTAGTAGAACAGTTCAGGAAATGGTAAGATATTCCTAAGGATAAATCCTTAGACATCACAGAAACTCTTGTAGATATTTGCTTATACACAAATGAATGAAATAAAAATGGAGTCATGTTAGAAGGAATAACTAAATGTAATCATTGCCTTATGGATTGGGGAAAAAAAGCTATATTTGACATAAATGTCATTGTTTGTTGCTACAAACTATGACTTTCTCATGGTGTTTTTTTTTTGAAATATAGTTTTCTATATGACATGACAGGATGTTGACTATTTTATGTTGACAGAAAGTTAATGTGCATGACTTATTGGAAAGAATGCTGAATTCTTAGCTTGAGGACTTGGGTTCAAATATTAGCTGTGCTACTTGCTATATGAGTATTCTTGGGCAAATTAGAACTTCTCTGGACCTCTTTTTCTTCAAATATAACACTAGGGAGTTGGCCTAGATTCTCTTTCATGTCTATTCTACCTCTATAGCCTGTTAACATACATACACACATGTGCACATAGATACATACACATACATATATACACATACACATGTAAATTCATATATTTATATGTGTGCATATGTGCACACATATACACATACATACACAATGCAAACATAATATTTCCTATCTTATTCTATCCTATATACTATATAATATATCATGCAAGGTTCACTGAAGTACTTAATGTTGCAATTCCAGTAGCAGAAAGGATTGTGAAGATAATATGTCCTGCATCCTACTCCCTATTTTACAAAACTATGAATGACACATCTTAAACTCCAGAGGTCACCAGAGAAGCTTAAAGAAATGGAAAGCCACCTTGCTTAAGAATTTTTAGGTTGCATCATGCCTGAGGCACCTGTTGATCTTTTTACATGTCAAATCTAGCATATAGTTGTTTATTTTCCCGTCATTTGCTTTGCATACATTTCATAATATAAGGCTGTGAATTCCATTACTTTCCTTTTCACTAAAATGAATATCCTCCCTTTTCATAGGTACAAGCCAAATGTGCTTCCAGTGATAATGTTTTTTGAGGCTGAAATAAAACGTAAGGATTAATTATGCTTGCCTAAAGGCAACTAGGCCAATAGTAGTTAATATTTTAAAAATTTATAAATATTTGATAATACATTACTGTATTTGTATGCGTACTATGGAACTGTAAAAGTAAAAGGTTTACCTGCACCAGGGTGAATGTCAGGTCTACTAAACACAGACTAATTCAATAACAAGAAATCTCATTGATGAGAAATATCTCTTCTAGTACTCTGAAGAATGTATTTCTGCTTTTCCCAGCATTACTAGGATTTTCAGCTATCTCACAGGACCTTTGTGAACATGTTTCTTGGATTAGAAAAGCAAGATAAACTCCATTAGGTGAATAGGATTCGTATAATAGATCTTTCTTGTTTTCTGAAATAATGAAGGAATACCTCAGACATAGGAGTAGGAGTGAATACTGAAGCTCACCAGGAAAAAATGAATTTACTCTTAAAAAATAATTTTGCAAGTCAAGCACTACAGCAGGAAATTAAATCTGCCATGCTTCAATGCCTGAAAAGATCTCCTGGTTCACTAGATTTTTAATTTGTTTTTTTTTTAGACAAGCTTATTGATAGAATAATTATGTTTTTTTGTAGATGTGAATCTGGCAGTTTTTAAAAAAATTAAGTATCCAGAAATTCCCTTTTATTTTCCATGCCTGTCATATTTATTACTGATATATTTATTACTAACTTAGACAATTAAACAAGTCAAATCTGGACAACTCAGGATGATTTTCCCCAGAATAATCCTCATAATTCTAACAAAATAACAAGAAATTGAACTTCAGATTCAAATATCTTAGAATATAAGTTTCATTTTTAATTCAACCTTCATTACTTTCTCCATCACATTTACATCATCATTTATTGGACTGTGACCAATCTTGATTATTGAGAACATATCCATTAAATAAAGCTACTTTCTTGAGTTTTATTTTGTTGTATGAACTATTTAGCAATATCTTTCATTTTAATTTTTGAGTTTCCATTTATATTTCTTGATGGACCTTGCTCCATCAAGGCAGATAAGGTCCACAGAGAAGAGAGAAGTGGACTTTGAGTCAGGAAGACTTTCTAGCTGTGTGAAATGATGCAAACCACAACTTCTATCCATTTCAGTTTTTCCAACTGTGTAATTGGGAGAATAATAACACCTACCTGATAGCATAATTGAAGAGATGATATCTGCAAAACATTTACCAGGGTACCTAACAAATAGTCTTTGATAAATACTTATTTCTTTCCTTCCTTGTAGCAAAAGCTATTTGAATAAATGTTAATTTATTCAGTTTGAGGAGAGTCATTATAGCAAAGTGTAAGGTTAGTTAGCTTTGGAAGCAGAAAGGCTTGCTTTCAAGTCCTCCTGTTGTATAACTGAACATTTCACTTAAATTCAATACCCAGAAAACTCAGACTTCATATAAAATGATTATAGTAATTATTCTTCATGGGTAGAAGAAGTTAACACATCAGGAATACCCTGATCCAGAATGATTTCAGAAAAACAAAAAACAATTTTGCTTCTCATCTCTTGTCTGCAGAAAACTGGTAAACGTTAGATGCAAAAGGAATCATCCTTTTGCATACATAGTCAATAATTTGGTTTGTTTTGCTCTACCATAATAATTTGTTACAAGGGAAGGTGGAGTAGACATCCATGGTTATTGGGAAGTGTATAACACGTAAAGAGAATACTATATGAATAAGCATTTAAAATAGAATAATATTGGTGCTAAATGATTTTGTCCATAATAACTGGAATTTATGTTAGCAGTTGAGCACCACACAATACTTAAATTTTAATATAAATCTTATTTGTTGTTGTTATTGCTGTTGTTAAAGCACTTTACATATAAATTTCTTCATTTGATCCTAACAATAACCCTTGGAAGCACGTATTTCCAAGTACTTACTGTCAGTTTCACTTTATGTATGAGGAAACTAAAACAGAGTAAATGGCTTTTCCTGACATTACAAAAGGAAGTACTTGATGGTTACCTTCACTATGAAAAACAGCAGTAAGGAATAATGTCCAGCTTTTTAACCTGCAAGTTTGGTGCTCTATTAATTTTCCCTGATCTTAGGCTCCTTACTTCTAAGAAGAGTTTAGATGGGACTTCCCCATGTCTCCAGGTCCTTGTTTCCATTTAGCAAGTCTTCACTTTTTTCCCTCAGTCTAATTTCTACTCCTACCTCTTGACTCTGACATATGCCTCCTCTTTCCCAAATTAAAAGGGACATAATCAACTTAATAAACCACTTACTGGCAACTATTCTTTCTTCAATAAATAAACAAAACTCTTCTGAGAGTCTTTATTCCTCTCCCACAATAACAACAAAAAAAGTGAATTATTAAAATATTAAAAATAACTTTTCCTTCACAAAGACTTCTCTCATTGTCAGTTTCCTCACCTTGTTATATATATATATATATATATTCACGTGCAATAAAAAATGTATCCTAATCCTTATCAAATAGTTGATGTATAGCAAACTCAGAGACAAAACACTTCAATCAAAATGAAAACTTATGGCCAGATACAAAGAAAAAAGACAGTGGGAAATGGGATTTGAAACACAGTTTAAAATTAGAAAATGGAAATAAAGTGTTTTTCTCCTTAAAATGATATATAAAGTTTATATATTCTTCTTGTTTTTTGTTGTACTGTTATTATTACCACAAAAGTGCACATTATGATCAAGTTGTTAGTATTCAATAAATGCTCACTTGATTTAACTGATAAAAAGCAATATTTAAATTTAGATGTAAGAGTAAGATGTGGTCTATACAGTTATCTTCCTATACTCAAAGAACCATTCAATTTAGTAAGGGATATTGAAATAAGTGTATTTATCCCCTTTGTGACCTAGGAAGGTGCTGGTTTCTTTGCTATGATTAGTACTTAGACAGAACATGTATACACATTACCTGACTGCTTCTGGCTGATCATATGTTGCCTTTTTAGGACATTTTAATTATGATTCACTCCTTGGCTATATGAAGCTGACTATATAAGTGTATGCATGTATGTGTGTGTGTCTTAGTGGTAATTGCTTGATTTGAGCATAGAACTGTGGAAGAAGTTGATTATTTGATGGACCTTAAAAAAGTACCTAGTTATTCTGTCCCGGAGTCCTTTGACCTTTCAAGTGGCATCACAAAACCTTGTGAGTTGTCATAAGAGGTAAAGGAAGATCAACTGACCTTTTTCCACACCCTTGGTCTCCATGTGGCTATGAGTGCACCTAAAGCCCATGACCTTTCTGGGTCATCCTGAGATTGGATTTCAGAGACTTAGCTGCCTCTTTGGTTTTGTGTTGCTTAAGTTCTTATACCCAAAGAAGTATTGGTAAATAGACACTGACTCTAAGAGGTACGTTTATGGGTTTATAAGAGACTTTGAGTTCAAGAGTCCTAGTGATCCTGGGTCCATGGTATGGGAAAAGCTGTACTAGGGAAGATGACCACTGGGAAAACAAACAAACAAAAAAGATGAAACCTAACCCTTTGCCTGAATGTCCATAAAACACAAATGATGAGGAGACAATGAAGAGCAAAGGTGAAATGTAATATTTATTCGGAATGTTTGGAAATTGTTTTATGTTATAATGAGGTTGAATTATTAACCTCCATGGTGAGAAAAATGTAATAATATGGAAATGGTACTCATTTATTTGGGCACAATCAGTTTATTTAAAATGACATTAAATACATAACAAGGCAGGTTAGACTACTCCTCTCAGTAAGGCTAGTTACCATCATGAGAAGGAAAACCATTTTTAATGAGTCACAAGAAAAGAGGGGAAGGCGGTCAAGGTATTTGGGGAGCCTTATGATTGGCTGCAGATTGGGAAAGGGGAGTTGGTCTTTAGGTGTGGATGATCAGTTCCTCTGATAAGTAAGGCATGTTAATTATTTTAAGAGATTTGTCTTCTTATCCTAATCTTGACTAGGAGAATTCCCCTAATTTCATAAGGAGAGAAAAAAACAGAAGTGTCTATGGCAGGCCTGCCCAATGTATGGCCCCTTGCAGCCCAGCAAAGATGTCAGGTGGCCCATGAAAAATGTAGAGGCAGTAAAAAACAACAACAACAACAAAAAAGTAAACATGTAACTATTGCTTTTTCTATGCCCTGTTTAACCCACTTCCACTAGTTAACTGTTGTGCCATCATGTAGCCTGATCGATGGGTTGCCACTACACACTCTCTCCTGTTTTTCATGTGAACCATGACCAGTCTGTCTCTAATCTAAGAGGATCAAGAACTGTATCTTTTCATTGTGTTTTTGGTCATTACTGCCATTGAACAATGATTAAGTGAGTATAGTCATGCACCAATGCAACCGATGCCCACTACACAATGAGCAGCAACAATGTGAGTGCTTCTCCTCCCTCACAGCATGGTCACCCTCCAAATTATGTGAGTGTCTGGTGCTGTCTTCAAGGTCAGATACACAGTTTGAGATTTCTTTGCATGTGAGCCGTTGCCATGGAGATTGTTTTGTTCAAATATTAAAGTTTTGGAAATGACTTTGTAAAATGAGTGATAAAAAGAAATGGAAGATCAAATCAGAACATACAGTATTTAATCTAGAGTGGACAAATAGATATTTGTTTACTTTCATGAGATACAAAATATTATGCCTTGTTTGCTAAGAAGTAATATTTATACCAAAGGAAGGTAATCTTCATTGCTGTTTTGAATCAAAACATCCTGACTTAAGCAAATCGGACACCATTGAAAAACAAATTAAAACATCAAATTACTGAAAAAGCTCAGTGGAGAACAATGTTTTTTCAAGAAAATAAACTAAGAAAATGAGGCAGCTACTAACATTAATTTTCAGATTTCAAAAGAAATTGCTGCTGCTGGGAAGTCTTTTACTGAAGGTGATTTCATAAAGAATTGTTTGCTGGCTTCAGTTTCTTGATTATGCCCCTCTTTGCCAAGTATTTTTTAAATTAATGTGATTTCATGATAAATAAAAATCTTAAGTACTAAGTTTAATTAATTGATATTAATTGAAATTTGTCTTTTTTAAAATATGGTTTCTTTGCAAAATAGAGTAATCATTAATTATACCTTTACTAGGAAATTGAGCCACTAAAAACCTATCTGTAGCCCAAAGAAGTACAGCCTATTTTAATTCTGGTCTGTATCTATTGCCAAGTTGTGTAGGTCTAGTCTATGGGGAAAGGGGATCCAACTTAAGCTGGTTGTGAATTAAAACAAACAAAAGTCTCATTTTAAACTGATTAGCAAGCAAAAATTCCATCTGCCCCATTTGTAAAATGCTGATATTTTACTCAACATCTTTTCCAGCTCTTAAGAGCTTTTCCAGCTCTTAGATTCTGAGTCTATAATATTAGAATGATTTTTCCGCTCAAGCTATAAATAATCTCAGAAAATTCAGAAGGGAGGATCACTAAACAGCACCCTTTAGGATCTTACATCCTACATGCCAAATGACTAATATAGTTACTCGATTCATCAAATGTAAATATATATTAAATATTTGGAGAGGAATAATATAATATAAGGATATCTCATGAGAAAATACTTGAGTCCCTGTCTTGTGATTCCAGTTCCAGTGCCCTTTCTATTATGCTACCACTCTAAGAATACATAGAAAACTTAATACCAGTCAGACAATATCTGTGAGAGAACATGTCAGTGGCTGGTTCCCAAGATAAGAAACTCTTACTGGCCATAGTATAAAATTGTCATTGAGGTAATCAAAAAGTTAAGAGTTGAAAAGTCCCAGCATAGATTTCAGAATGCTTGTCTATGATAACACTACCTATATTGGTACTCTCTTGTGAGAACTGAGGTTATTATAATTCATTTGGAGAGTTTACAGTGGTCTTTGATTCTTTACTTTGTATAAATAACAGTGTCTTTTAAAACCAATATAACACTTGCATCTAAACAAGGAAGAGTAAAACAGATAAATAAAATTATATACCAATTTCATTAATGAATTGTATTTAAAAATCCAAACATAATACTATTTAAAAGATTACAACAATATATTATCAAGATTATATATTATGACCAAGTAGGATTTATATCAGGAATTCAGCAATGACTTATCATAAGGAAAACTATTAACAACCCTGTTTATATCAATAATCAACATAAGAAAATATGTATGTATATAAACTTGTGCATATATACACACTAAAATGCAGGAACAATATTTTATAGAATAAAATACGTATTTTCATTAAAACACTTAAAAGTATAGATGTGAGTGGATTTTCCCTTAAATTAATAAAAAAAAATTACCTAAAGTCATTACCAAGCATTATTTGTAATAGGGATAAAACAGAAGGCTTCCCAGTAAGCTCAGGTGTGAAACAATGATGGTCAGTGATACCAATATTATTCAATATTGCATTCAAAATTGCTGAAAATAACAATAAGAGGAGAAAAAAGTAATGGAAGGAATCAGAATTTGAGATGATGTAATAAAACTATCTTTTTGCAGATGATGTCATGATATAATCCCAATGACAAATGAAAAGTTAATTAACCAATTAATAATTTCAGCATAGTAGCAGGATATAAAGTAAATCAATTTAAATCAGCAGCATTCCTTCATATCACAAAATAAACTCTGCAAGAAGAGAAAGGGATACTCCATTTCAAATAAGTTTAAATTAAAAATTTTAATTTTAATATCTTAATTTAATTAATTTTAATTTAACTTAGAGCTTTAAATTTAAAATAGATGGCATAAAATACCTGAGAGAACACTGACTAAAACAATTATATTATATTATAAGGTAGTAATTACTATTTGGTACTGGCTAAGAAATAGAAAGGTAAATCATTGGAAAAGTGGACAGAAGCAAATAAATACAGTAACCATATGTTTGACAAATGCAAAAACATTAAGATTTGGAGAAAAAATTCATTATTTGGCAAAAAAATGCAAAAACTATATGGCAAGATGACAGAATTTGGGCATAGGCCAATATCTTACATCATTTATCAAGATAAGGTCAAAATGAATACATGACCTACATGTAAAAAGATTTCTTGGAAGTAAATTTGAAGGGCATGGATTGTATTATCAGACTTATTGATAGGCAAATAAATTATGAATAAATGACATGGAGAGCAAAGTGAAGTATAAAACAGATAATTTTGATTAAATTAAATTATAAAGGTTTTCTACTAATAAATCAAATGTTTCCAAGATTAGAAGGAAGGTAGAAAATTGGGAGAAAACTTACAGACATATTCTCAGATAAAGTTCTCACATCTCCAATATGTAAATAACTTCCTCAAATCTATATGAATATCAACCATTCCCCAATTGATAAGTTATCAAAGGTTATGAAGAAGCAGATTTCTGATTAAGAAATCAAAATAATATATAGTCAAATGAAAAATGTTCTAAATCATTACTGATAAGATAAATGCAAATTAAAACAACCTTGAGATCTCATTGTACACCTATTAGATTGTTTTACATGATAGAAGAGGAAAGTGACAAAAATTGGAGGAGATATGGAAAAAATGTGACAATAATCCATTGTTGGTGGAACTATGAACTGATCCTACCATTTTGGAACATTATCTAGAATTATGCCAAAGAGTTGTCGAAATGCTTTTTGGCTGAGGAGTAATTACAGTCCCTTTTGTCCCAGCAATACCAATATTATGTCTATTTCCAAACATGATTAGGGAAAAAAAGGTTAAGTTATAAAATCTTTATAAAAGCTCTCTTTGTGGTAGCAAAGAACTGGAAACTATGGGGATGCTCATCAATTGGGGAATTGCTGAACAAGTTATGGCAGGTGATTTTGATGATACATTGATGTGTTATAAGAAATCATGAGCTCAATGATCTTAGAAAAGCATGAATAGACTTACATGAAGTAATGAAGAGCAAATTGAGCAGAACCAAGAGAATGTTGTACACAATAAAAGTAATATTGTTTTAAGAACACCTTTCAGTGCATAAGTCATTTTAACTATTTATATATAACCAAATAAATTCCAAAGACCTGTGAAGGAAGATACTATCTGCGTCCAGGGAAAGAACGCATAAACAGAGGTCTGTATAGAAATTAATTTATGTGTGTGTGTGAGTCTAATGGTAACAAACTCCAGGGTGGGGGGAAGGAAAAATTATGTGGTAACTTTATTATGTATTTAAGAGAAATAACAAGTTATACATATTTGCAATGTCATGTGTAATCACTTTTTCATTAGTCTAATATTATGGAAAGCTTGTTTTAGTACATAAATTAAAAATGAAATAAATAAAACCTTTTAAAAAGTAATCTAGATTTGAATAGATCCATAATAAATTTGAAAAAAAGCCTTATGTTTAGCAAAAGTATAAATGTCTTTAATACTGATCTGCCCATTAAGGAGATTTTTGTATATTTCTTGTTAGAGGTTTTGGTGGAGAGAATTATGACAACTCCTTCCCCTTATCCATGCCTAGTTATCAAAATCCCTCACACAGTGAGTGTCTCAAAATGAAAGATACATGTAATTTTGACTTAATCTTAATGTTTTTATTCTTGAGTATCTGTTCTTTTATTCCTCATTGGAAGCAGGTCCTGGCCATTAACACTTTCTTTTATAAGGAATGATTGGACATAACTCTCCCTAGGATCTATTCTACTAAGCCATCATTAGTCACAGGCAAGAATAAGCTCCCCAGCTATTTTAATACTTTAAAAAATACAATTTGTATAATAAAAAAACATAAAGTGATTTTAGCAACAGTTTTCCCCATATAGCCTGAGAGTAAATGCATTACATTTAGGGAATTAGTTCTCTGTTTCTGGACCCACATAACATATTTGTCATCAATTACATTGTTTTAGTAACCTTATTATCTAATTTAAACTGTGTAGACATCCTTCAGCTAGAAACTCAAATTATTATTCTTCTGAATAAACTAAATTAAGTCAAATGCAATTGCCTGGAAAGGTCAGACAGCATTCCTATTATAATATGCTGCTTTGAAATCATCTCTTCCATCATGACCTATGAGAAATGAGAATAACAAAGAAAGCTTAACTTTTGAAAATACTCTGTTAATCCTAGATAGCTATATAGCTAAGAGTTTAAGGAACTGAGATTGCTGCTGCTGCATAATTGATAGAAGGCTTCATATTCAGTAAATCATGTCCTACCCCCCTACCATCCCCACCTTATTTGCTGGTGTCATCCTCCTTTTTCCCCCTCCTAAAATTTCCCTGCCTCAGTACTTCTGGATATCCTGCATTTGTTGTCTACATCCATAGGATTGTTTATATCATCGATCTTGCTGAGATGGCAACTCTCTCATATTTTAGATTCTGTCTCATTTGAACTTCAATTTCCCTGGAGGATATCTGAGATCAGAATTACCTATAGTTTGGGGATGTACAATTTCTAGTCACCTGAAACTGGTTGCAAATAATATTAATAAAAATAATTAAGTTTTTTTCCACATATACTACTTTAAATTTTTGGAAAATGAGGCATTTCATTTCTCAAACTTATAATATCAATTGAATATTGATGGTGGGATAGTGGTCTTCATATCAATGAGGTCCTTGAACATACTAAACAATTTACAAAAGCAACACAAGCCTCTCTCCTCCTCCTGTTCTATCCTAAGGGTGATTCATATGCCCTGAAGTATGAGTTCTTTGGATTGCTTACACAACTCTATATTATAATCTAGGGAGAGAAATCTTTGTCCATTTATTTCTTTTCCTGTGTAGAAAAGGCTACATTCTTTACTTTATAAATTTTATTCAGGATGTTTTCTAGCAAATGAGGGTTTTGATATAATAAATAGTATTTAATGTGCTATCAAGAACATATATAGAGCCCATCTATGGGATTTTTTTTTTCATTTGAACTCACTGCTAGACATTTTCCGTGAAAGTGGACAAACATCTTTGGCAATCAGACACCTGTAATCAGAGCCATTTAAGAGTGATGTATGTCAAGTTGTTTATAAGATTTCTATCTTCAGGGGAGACATGTTGTTATTGTAGAACCATTTTTAAAGTTAAATTATCTCTATTTTATCAAATATTTTTGCATTTGATGTTGTTCAGTTATTTTAGTCATGTCAGGCACTTTGTGACCCCATGTGGGATTTTCTTGACAAATATATGTAGTTGTTTGCCATTTCCTTTTCCAGCTCACTTTACAGATGAGGAAACTGAGGCAAACAGGGTTAAGTGACTGGTTTCCTGACTTTAGGCCCAGCACTCTATCCACTGAAACACTTAGCTGCCTTTTTTGTAGTCAACTAATAATAAGCATAGAGGAATCTTGTGTTATCTGCACCTTTAATGACTTGTGTAGCTGTAAAGGATTATCTGATGTATATTATCTGTAGTAAACATAAGTTTTGGAGATAGAATGACTGAAGAGAGCAAGGTCCTTGTATATACCACAGGTATATACCAAAAACTTCCTTTATCACTTTGCTCTTATATAAAATGCTTTTTATGACCCACATTTTCATTACTATTTATGTTAACTAATTTAATTTAACATCTTAATTTATCTGTTGGAAACTTCCCAATACCTAAAGTCAGAGTTGGAATCCAGATATATATTGGGCCCTGGTTAGTCATCCTAATTATTTTTCCTGAAACAAGGAGGAAATGAGATTGCTTACCCACCTCTATAAAGAAGCCAAGGATATTACTGAGATATGAAGTGCTAGAGTGAGCAAGAGTGAGGATTCTGAGGATGTTTTTCCATAAGAGCAAGCCTTATATTGGTAGCTTTTTCTTCTCATGTATTGTGCACCAGAGGATTTAAAAAGGTATCATTAATAAAAAGCTGCTTATAACTACCCCTTGTGAACACCGAGAATTGTTTATATCCATTTGTCCTAATCTGCTCTTCAGTTTCTGATCCTGCTACTCCAACTTTTTCTACACCAGTTATTGTGTTTTAGTCCTTGACTTCCATCTTCAGTCATTTAAAATAAAATATGCTATTGCTTTATGAAAGAGTGCTATAACTCTTTTATAAATGTCCTCCACCATCACCCCCCCCCATTTAAATCTGGTATATGGTATTAAAGAATGCAAAGGATTCTCTCATTTTTATACCTTCATCTGGAACACTCTGGACACGTATCTGTAATTCTTGTCCAGATTTTTCAGCTATGTAAAGATAAGCACATGTTTTATGTAGTTAATGATGATCCTATATTTTTGGAGGGATTCATAATAATAAAGTTGGCATCCACAAACCCATTCTTTGTTGTATTCTACTATTTAAATATAATGAAAATCAATCACTGACTTCATTCAATATTTTTTCACCTCTTGCTCTATATATGCATAGTTAACTCTGTTCTTCTGGGGAAAGGGAAAGTGATAAGCATTTATATATCAATTCATCTGTGTCAGACACTGCACTACGTCCTTTACTATCTCATTTTATCTTCACAACAACACTGAAAAGTGTGTGAAGTTATTATGACCATTTTATAGTTGAAGAAACTGAGGCAAAGAGAGGTTAAGTGACTTGTTTCAGGTTACACAACTAATAAATGTCTGAGGTTAAATTTGAACTCTGGTCTTCCTAATTATGGTTCCAGATCTCTATTCACTGTGGCATCTAGGCCCCTTGTTTCATCTTTGATTTCTTTGATGATAATTTACTTCCTCATATAACATATTGAGGCATTTGTTGTTATCATTATCGAAAATTTTAATAGATTTTTCATAGAAAAATGTATGGCAGAAACTAGGTGTAGACCAACATTGCTCTCCATATACTAAGATAAGGTCAAAATGGTTACATGATTTACACATAAAAGGTTATACCACAAGCAAATTAGGAGAACATAGAATAGTTTATTTTTCAAATATTTACATAAGGAAATAAAGACTAAAGAAAATGTAGAGAACATTAAAAATATAAAATATATAATTTAGATTTTATAAAATTAAAAATACACACACAAAACCAATGCAACCAAAATTAAAAGGAAAACAAACCTGGGGAAAATTTGCAATAGTCTAATCATTTTTGATTAGAGAAATGCAGATTAAAACACTTCACACCTATCAGAGTGTCTAAGATGACAAAAAGGAAACATGATAAGTGTTGGAGGGGATGTGGGGAGACTGGGACACTAATGCACTGTTGGTAGAGCTTTGAAATGATATGATCATTCTGAAGAGCTCAAAGGGCTATAGAACTGTACATATCCTTTGATACAGCAATACCACTGTTAGGTCTATATCACAAAAAAATTTAAAAAAAAAAGAAAAGGATTTATTTTTTCTATGTGTGTGTATATATATATATTCATATGTATATATGTGTGTATACACATATGAATGTATGTGTATGTATTTATATATGTATGTTTGTATAGCAGCTCTTTTTTGTGGTGACTTAGAATTGGAAATCAAATGGATGCCCATCAATTAGGGAATAGCTAAGCAACTTGTGGTATATGGTTGTGGATGGACATTATTTTTCTATAAGAAATGACAAACAAGATGATTTGAGAGAAAAAAAAAACCTGGAAAGACTTACATGAACTGATGCAAATGAAGTAAACAGAACAAGGAGAATGTTGTATGCAGTATCAGCAATACAATAAGAAGGACTTGAAAGTCTTAACTCTTCTCAAGAATACAATGATCTAAGACAATCTCAAAGTACTTATGATGAAGCTTACTATCTTCCTCCAGAGAAAGAACTGATATTCTTTGAATACAGAATAAAGCATGCTATTTTTCACTTTTTTCTCCACTCTTTTATTCTTGTCTTCTTGTACAAAACAACTAATACGGAAACATTTGACATAATTGCATGTGCATAAACTATATCTGATTATCTACAGAGGGGTGTAGAGAGGATGGGAGGAAGGGATAGAATTCGGAATTCTAAACCTCAAAAAATGTTCATTGTTTTAACATACATTTGGGGAAAAAATAAAATGTGTTAAATCAGAAAAAAAATAAAATGTTTATAAGGAAAAATACATCCTTTCTACTTTTAATCTATTCCTGCCTTCCCTTCCTGCCTCACCCCTATTTCCATCCTAAAGTGATCTTGGGATAGGCAATATGAATTCAGTCTGTCACTGAAATTTTGATATGCTTCTTTTTTTCTCTTTTTGTTGCTTCTTGTAATTTCCAAGATATTGATTCTATCATTCCATTATTCTCCTCTGCAAGATATTGTGATTAAATTAGTATTCTGATATTGTTTTGCCCTTTTTCCCATTTTGTTCTTCTTGTTAAGAATGTACAATGACAAGAAAGGAAGAAAAGTGAGGCAAGAGGAGAGTGTGAAGCAATTTCTAGGTTCTTTCAATTCCCTTATTGTGGTACTTGGTTTATACTATTTATATACTTTGGGGAAATAATGATAATCTGTATCAATATATACTCATATTCATTTCCCATTTTATACTGTCAATGGCTTATTTAAATAAGTCACATGAAATTTATATTAATTGGCTGCCATTTTTAAATTTTAATTCTTAATTATATTTGGATGTTGATTTTTTTCTTTCTTCTAACAAAGTGCTAATATGACTGTACACACAAGGAAATTACTTTCAGACCAATAAGTAAACACTTCCTGTCTACTAAACAGTAATGCATGTTATAAAATCATCTCGGTCAGTACCTTATTTACTTTTTTATGGAGAATGGATAAACCATTATTTTGTTTAGTCAAAACTTCCTGTAGTTTTCTGGCTTCACTTTCCACATTCTGTGTTGTAGACAAACTACTCTGCTTGGTGTTGTTTACTGAATATATTATTATGTCTGTATTTATGTGTGTTTATACATGCTATATTTTATAAATGCACATAAAGGTAAATGTGTTTATGTATGCATGCATGTGTGTGTTTATACACATATGATAATTCACTCAGTGAAAAACACCAAACTAGAAAATTTGACTCTCTCTCTCTCTCTCTCTCTCTCTCTCTCTATATATATATATATATATATATGTATATATATATATATATATATGTGCATGTAGGATATGTTATGTATAAAAATATATGTATGTACATATATAGATATAGTCCCTTGACATTTTCAGAATTTAGGGAACTAGTATTCTTGTAAATGTGAAAAACTGGGAATAGGTCTAGGCCCCATGCCAGCTTTTATTTTTCATAATTCTGACCATATTTATTTAACACACAAAACAAGTAAAATAATGCAATGCACCCATAAAAAGTTACAGTTTCTGCATGAAAAAAAAATTAGCATCTCATGCACCATGTGGAGTATTCACAGTTCCTGGTGTAGCTTCATCAACGACTTTATGGATTTCCTTCTCCTATGAAAGGTTCAAGATAACAATGATCACTTCAGGAGAAAATCATGTGACTGGTAGTTCTTTATGCACTGAAACTTTTAACAAAATTAAGCTATTTATAATAAATTTGTTTATGTATACTCATGGCAATAAATTATAAAATAGATTAGTAATATATAGCATTAATGTATTTATGAATGACTAATATTTGTTTTGTTTTGTTTTCTTTACATTCATGAATTTTCTATGATTTTCCAGAGTACATTTCAAATTTCCAAAAATTTCCATCTAGCTATTGATGTATTAATAACCAAAACCAAGGATGTGAAAATTGTGAATGTCTCAAAGGATGGGTGTATATATCTATATGGTGTTTGTAGTTGTTTTCATGTAATATCCCCCATCAGTTTTTGACCTCCTTGATAAAAGGGACTGTCTTTTGTCTTTTTTTTATCCCCAGCACATAGGAGAGTCCTTGGTACATAGAAGGTGATTAATAAATGTTTATTGATTAAATCTGAGCATTTACCCTATGTGTCCCCCATTCCCAGAATATACTGCCTCCTTTCCTCTAGCTCTTAGATCCTTTAGCTTAAATACTAGGTCCTATACATATACTTAGTGTTCTCCGCATCCTGACATTTTGTACTCACTTATCTGTATACATGCTGAATTTCATTAATAGAATGTATATTCTCTTTAGGGCAGGATCTGTTTTTATTTTTCATTTTGTTTTGGTTTCTCCTGAACATAGCTCAGTGTCTTGCATGATCGTATGGTAAATAAATGCTTCTTTAATTGAAATGTCAAGTTTGATATGACTGAATTCCTCAAATTTCATGGAACTAATTGATCACCAGAAAAGATTTTACTTTTAGAGTAGCAGTTGCTGTTGTTATAAACTATCTACAAATTTGACTATGATATTCTTTTTTTTTCTTTTCTTCTTCTTTTTTGCATTATCTGCCCCATTTCTGAATAGTCTGAGACCATCAGCTACAGAATTAGAGGGGACTGAACAGAACTAATTACACTTTGTGTTTTTTCTTCTTTGTTTCATGGTTTGCCATGGCCAAAGAATGCATTCCCAAGTAGCGGCTCTACTGGTTACATTTCCCTTTCTTATCTAGGCTTTCTTTACTAAAGTAAACATAGTCTGTCACCAAGACCAAATCCAAAGTCTTAATGTTGAATTTTCTCAGAGGTCCAGCTTTAGTGAGAAAGCCTTTGGAAACCTAGCATCAATTAATAGTGTGATCAGACATTAGAATAGGACTACCTGAAGGACATTTACCTCCATTATATGACTTCCACACTTTAACATCTTTCTGGAAATGTTAAATCTATACTCTAGTTGGAAAGAGACTTCCTTTCTTGACATGATAACCATGGTATTGTGTTTCTGTATCAATAAGATATCTTTAATTCTCTTATTGCACTAATCTTCAGTGTTTCTGAATGCCTAGGATCTTCATTGTGACTACCTCCTTCACTTTGGTTTCAGATATTGTCCTTAGGATGAAGGATTTTTTGTTTATTTTTTCCATCTCTAAGGTTGCCCTTTATATTCTTGCAACAACAGGCTTGCAATAATTTAGTATTAAAAGAAATCTAGCAATGCTGCCACAAATACATTTTAGCGACCATCTCCTTGACATCCTTAGACCCGAGACAGCCTTTGCCCATGCTATTACACTTACATTCAGCTCCCAGCCAATTTAACTTCTTGGCACTGAACTCAATGTCTCTGTTGCCTTCTTTCAAAACAAGTAATGGCAGGGGCATTTTTCTACTTCATGCACAGTAGCAGAGAGGCCCAGATGTTATAATAAATAATAAAAGAAAAAGTACATTGGAAAATGGAAAATTCTCTACCAATGCAATGGTTTATTATTTTGAAGTACTAATGCAGGTTTACATAATATGAAAACATTCTTTACTAAAGTTCATTTCTTCTAGGTTCAGCCAAGATAGTGGAGTAAAGGCAAGAACTAGCCTGAGTTCCCCCTGAAACACCTCCGAATACCTTTAAATAAAAATTTTAAACAAATTCTAGAGTTGCAGAATGCACAAAGAAGATAAGAGTGAAGCAGGTTTTAAGCCCAAGGTCAGTAGGAAAATATTCTTGCACAAGGGTGAAGAAGGAGCACAGTACGGCACCAACACAGAACAAGCCCCAGAAAACCAGATACAGGGCTCTGGCCTACTGAATCACAGGCAGCAGGGTGTCTAGGTGGCACAGTGAATACAGCACCAGTCCTTGAGTCAGGAGGACCTGAGTTCAAATTCATCCTCAGACACTAAACACAAAAACTAGCTGTGTGACCATGGGCAAGTCACTTAATCCCAATTGCCCTCCAAAAAAATAAAAAAATGAATCACAGGCAGCAATGCTGGTTTCCAGACCAACCATGAATGCAGAAGATTATTGGAAAAATAATGCCACTGAGTTGCAGATAAGCAGCTGATTCAATATCCAAACAAGTTACACAATTTTTAACAAATCAATTATGAGAATTCCTTTTCTTTAATTATGAACATTATCCAGGTTAGCTAAGCAGCACAGTGAAAAGAGCACTGGCTGTGGAGTGAGGAGGACATGAGTTCAAATCCAGCCTCAGACACTTGACACACTTACTAGCTGTGTGACCTTGGGCAAGTCACTTAACCCTAATTGTACTGCCCTCTCCCCTCCAAAAGAAATTATGAAAATTATTTATTAGTGTAGTTTTTTGAGGTATTGGAGGTGAAAAAAAATAAATGCTTTACAACCAAAAAAATAATAACTTTCATTTTAAAAATAATGTGAGTTCAGGGACTCCTGTTTTTTTTTTATTTTCCCTTCCTCACATTAGTAGTTTGGTTCAGTGAAAATTTGCTCATATAGTAAAGTTCCTGCTTCAATTTTCTCACCAATTATCCTTCATAGATTTTAAGAACATAAAATTAATATGTCACATTTTGTAGATAAGGAAACTGACACCCAGAGAAATTACTGTGACTTGCCCAGGGTTACCTAACTGTTGTTTGCTCCTAGTTTTTGAAGACCAATGATATGTTTGTTGACTAAAGAGTAAATTTAATTTAAGTGAGACAAAGTTACAGAAAGCTGTCAGCCTCATTCTCTCTTCCAGAGTCATCAAAGTCCATTGCCAAGTCCAAAGTCAAGACAAATGGCAATGGCCCGGGTTTAAGTGGATGGCCCTGGCATCTTCAATACCTGATTGAGCTGTAAGTGCTCCACAGTTCCTGTTTCCACCACCTTCATGACTGTTGGAATGAATAATTCCTTCTTGTTGAATTAACCATGTGAAGTCCTTACATGCTTGGTGTAAGCACCCCCTAACTCTTTGAAGGGTTTGTGGCCTGTTGGTTACTCTCAATCTGGTTTAGCCCATCTGCTGAGAAGGTTTACCAGGGTTTGGCTGCAGCATATGCTACAGTTTCTTGAGCCACAGGTGAGAATTGAGTATCAGGTTGACACCTAAGTGGATGAGCAACACTAAAAAGGGCTCAACAAGCCCAGTCACAGAAAATATTTGGGACATAGTTTCTTAGTTTGCTGCTTTTCTGGTCTTTGTGCTTCACATTATGCTTAAGATTATTCCCCAATAAATTATTTAAATTTAAATATAAATTATTAAATATATTCCCCAATAAAGCTCCAGTTGTTCCATTAATAAAAGTCTCAAGTAAAAGAACAGATGAAATAATTAGTGTCCTATGCATGTATATTGAGTGAATATAATAACAAAATGATTAAAGTTCTCACCATGAGAAGTCATGGCTGCTTTTACTCAATATTTCTTCATTGTGGGATCTTTAAGTTTTATGGTTCAAGCTTTCTCTTTTTAAGTACTTTCATATTTTGTTCTATTCTTTGTCCTTTGGACTTGGGCTTGAGATACCCCCTTTTGAATAGAACCTTAATAATACCAACCTTAATGATAAACTGAAGCAACCTTTTAGCCTTTTTCTTTGGCTTCTCCTTCCTCGCTTTCCATAATGTAGGAATGGAGAGGGTCGCCAATTCCTTTATAAACATCTATGAAAATAACATAAGAGAAGAATTCTGTATCAAATCACCCAGAACCTGACAACAGTGTACTATTCTCTTTTTCATTGACCTTTTTCTTTGAATTTAACTTCTGGCTCAAAAATCATTTTCAAAAAGGCAGGCAGTATGATTTTGTTCTCAAAGGGAAACTGTTCTTTCTTGAGTGAGTTTTAGTAATTTTAAGGAAACCTTTGAGGTGAGAAAACAATTGCCTGAAGTGATTAATCAATGTTAATCCACAATAAGCTAATCAACATTAAAAAGTATGAACTTTCTCCTGGACAATTTACAGGACTTTAATCGCACAGAGGAGACTGTGTGTGTGTATTTGAGTGTATGCATATATAGACTATATAGAGGTATGTATATATTTGTGTGCATATATGCACATATGTATATGTATGTACAGTTGTGTATACACACAAGTGTATGTACATACATGTGTGTGCACACATGTGTATGTTGCATGTACATAACAATGCATATGTGTGCACGTTCATGAATATATATTATCTCTTGACTAAGAGATGGAAAGTGTGTTTTATAATCTCTTCTTTCCAAATTAGATTATATCAGTCATTCAGAATAGAGCTGCAGTTTTAGTGTTATTTTTGTTTCTATTATTAACACATTACACAGTCTGTTATCTTTTGGGGATCCCTGTAACACTAGTTAATTCACAGGGGAAATCCTAAGGCTGATGTCTCCTGTGACCATTTAAACAACTTACTGTCAGAAAATAGGAATTTGGAGAAAAAAGCAAAATTGCACACTGTTCTCTTCTCCAGCTATTATCCTACATCTGTGCATAGATAATTATTATAGACAAAAGTTTTCCTTCCTATATTTGCCTTTTCCCAAAGTCTCTTAATCTCAATTCTACTCACTTTTAAAGTAACTCTATGAACTAAGTATCATGCTGTTGTGAAAGTTAAACACAAAATCACTTTGTAAATCAAATATCAGTGATGCAAATATGATTTGTAGTTACTTTTATAATTATAGACATGAACTGTTTAGAGGTGAAACAATCTATAAATAGCACAGAACTTATTTCTCTCCCCCCCCCCATTTATATTATGCTATGTACATTGAAGGGTAGAAGTGAAAATCTCTTTTATTTGGCCTTGGAGATCCTAGCATAGGCAGTAAACAAGCCTTGCTTTCAACCCCAAATAAGAAAATACTAATACATTCCAATATGGGGAACATAGTAAGAACTTAGACAACTTGAAGTAGAACATTTGATCAGCATATAAAAATGTTCTACAGTCACAGACATGTATATGCACTTGGACAGAAAAATTGCAGATGAAACCTAAGGAGGTTTTATCTGACTTTGATAAAGCAGAGACATTGTGTGCCCTTTGCACGCCATAGAAAATGTGTTACTTGATGGTCCCCAGTTGAGCACTGATTCAGTTCAACAACACTTAACATATGAGAAGTGACAGGATCATGGCAAAGGGTACTATTTTAACGATATGATAAATAGTGGGCTGCTGTGAAATTGACAAGAGCTGAGGGTTTTATTTCATCCAGCAAACATGTAAAAAAAAAGGACATAAAATATTACTTCATCTGTTGCATTTTCTTCTTTCTTTGGATCTTCTTTTTTCTCTTATTTTAAATTCTATTTATAGGTTATGTTGTTGCCATTTTGGTAATGATTAAACATTTGTTGAAACATAATTTATTATCTACAGAGTCTCTCTTGCTCTACCTCACTAATTTAAATTATAGGTTTCATCACGATTATTGAATCCTTTTTAGTGAAAGGTCTTCTAAAACACAGTTAAATAGCTTTAATACCTTATTTTAGACATTCTTAAACTATTATTGTAGTGGTTAGACTGCTGGCCTCAGAGGTTTGGAGTTTTACACAGATTTAAGGTGCACTTTTAACACATACAGACTGTGATAATTATAGAGTCATTTAACCCGCTATTGTTCAATGCAATTAATTCATTTAATTAATAAACATTTATTGTTTACTATGTGTCATACATTGTGCTAAGAGCAAGTGATGTAAAAAGAGGGATAAGGCAGTTCCTGTCTTTAAGGCCCTTAGAACATAATGGGGAGATAACAAACAAATTACAAACACACATGCACACACACACAAACCCACACATGAATTCTTATGTGTGTGTGTGTGCGAATCTATATGCTGGATAAATAAGAAATAATTAGCAAGGAGAAGACATGAATCAAAAGAAGTTGGAAACATCTTCTTGTAAAGGATGTAATTTTGATTAGTTCTTAAAGGAAGTCAGGAAAATCAGTATGTGGAATTGAGGAGGGAAAGCAGTCCAGGTATGGGGAACAGTGGGAAAAAATATGTAGAGAAGAGAAATGATATATCTTGATTGTAGAACAGAAAGGAAATCATTGTCACTGGACCAGAGTATATAGCAGAGAGCAATTTGTAAGAAGACTGGAAACATAGGAGGAGGTAGAGTTGTATTATATTTTATTCTGGAGGTGATAGGGCACCACTGGAATTTATTTGCTAGGGGATGGCATAATCAGGCCCATGCTTCAGGAAAATCACTTTGGTGACTGGAATGGAGAATGGATTAGGATTCTCTAACACTAAATTATAGAGAAGGTGCTGGTATTCTTGGTTCAGGGAGTTTTCTCATCCATGAATTACTCATATCAATTAAATAACAGATCAATTTCTTATTTTAGAGTTAGTCATTGAATTGCTATCATTCACACTACTCTTAAAGGGACAGGACCTAAACATCTTATGAAACAAACCATTCTATTTTATAGATCTGATGGGGGGTGGGAAGTTATTTTTTTTCTCTTTTTATTTCTGTATGAAGAATTTTAAATCTGCTTCATTGTAATATCCATGCCATTATTTCGGGCTTTGCCTTTGGAGTCTAATCAAAATGAATCAACTTTCTCCCCCACATAATATGAAAGATTCCCTCCTCTTAAAGAAAGAGGTGGAATGTTTCCCTGTTAATCATCTTTTATGGGATGTGTATAATTTGCATACTTGATTCTCCAGGTGCAGAGGTGATGGATTAATCAACAATAGTCAATAAGCATTCAGAAAGCACCTAATATGAGCCACACTATGTAAGTTCTGGTGAAAAAAAGAAAGGCAAAAGAGAATCTCTGCCCTGAAGGAATTCACAATCAAATGGGGAAAGATATTATTTTAAAAAATCAAAAAGGAGAGTTGGAGGAATGTTCATTCCTCCAACATGCTGAAGTCCTGTATCCATGTGGGAAATGATCTAAGGAGGAATGAGATTCAGAGTTAATTTCATTATGCAGAATGGTGAGTTTCTGAGATCATGCAATCCAAGAGGACAGATGGGCAGGAAATGATATATGGTAGAAGGAAAAGTGAATAGACTGATGTGTCAAGAATAGCATGACCCATTCAATGATTTTTTTACACTTCTAATAGGTAGAAGGGGATAGAACGATAAATTAGATATATTCATCCAAAGCGAGTCCAAAGAGAGAATGTTTAGATAATTTTTAAGTTAGATTATGGATCACTTTAAATGCCAAGACTAAAACATTATACAATCTCTGGTAGTTAGTAGGGAACAACTAAAGTTTTATGAATCAGAGAGTGAGATGATAAAAATTATATTTTTGGAAGATTAATTTGATGGCAGCAATAACATAAGTAAATGATATACCAGACAATAAAAAATAATTAGGAAGCCAAACAGATGATCTAAGGAGATGAATGGAGAGAAACTCACACAGGAAAAATGAATAGGTGTGGTCTGGGAGAAGATATAAAAAGGTTGAAGTCCAATTTGAGTCTTAGATTGCAAGCCTGAGTGTGACTAATAGAATGATGGTACCACTGACTGAAATAGGTAAATCTGCAAAGGCAAGGCATTTTAGGGGAAATTTAATTTTGGTTTTGAATATGAGGGGTGATAGGAGGATATCTAACTAAGATTGTAGTACAGAATGGAAGTGAGAGATGAGAATAAAGATTTGACAAACATTCACATAGGGCATTGTTCATAGTAGGTACAAAAAGGAATACTTTTATTTTCCTTGCAGCAATATGATATTTTGCCATGAGAGCAGACTGGTTTTTTTTTTCTAAGAAAAGATCAAGATTTTCATGGGAAGTAACCACATTTTGAAGGCAAGGAAGTGAATATCCCAAATTAACAAATGGCACGTTAAAAAAAAAAAAAGGATAATGGAAAATAAATGAGGAGAGACTTGCGAGTAGGAAGAGATCGTTAATAGTGGCTACTTTTCAGGAATGATTCTTGACTCCTCCTATCTGTCTCTATTTTATCATGGAAAGTCTCCTTTTATCTCCATCTTAGAATCCAATGTTCTCAAATTTGATCAAGAAATCCAATTGCCTATTAGATTGATACTTCATCTTTTTAGATACGTTCCTTCTATTTTGGTCAGTTTCACTAATACTTTATCAGTAATTGCATTTATCTTGATTTTTACTTTTTAAACAACTTTAGATTTAGGAAATGCTGCTATGTAACAAATTCTTCCATTGTCTAGCCACAGGCTTAACATGAATTTTTATTCAATGGTGAGAGACAGATCTACAATATGCCATCTCATCAACATCTGCATCACCACGGTAAAAGCAAAATTGATAAAATTGATAAACTATCTCGTGGCATTCAATATTATTTGAAATTATTTATTTTCTGTAGACATAACCATTATCATGAATCTTCTTTGATTTGGAAATACCAATACTTAATACCTATCATTTTTTTCCTTGAATCTACTTTTAGCTAATTAATATCTAGAAAATAATGTGATAAAATGGAAGCCATGTAGGGAAATAAATGAGTCAAATACACTTAGCAAAGGATCATTCAAGTTTTGTTTAACTTTGGTTTGAACTCCTCCACTAAATTTAAAATCTATTCCTTTGCTAGACAAATTCCACCAGAGTTTCCAAACTGAAGGCACAGTTACATCATTCATCTTATAATCAGCTTAAATAAGTTCAGAGATCAGCATTAGCTGTAAACAACTCATGGAGACCATTTAGAAGAAATATGGAATGGTTACAGTCAATATCAATGGATAAACTCTGTACAGTGAAGAAAACAAATGTCTTAAAATATGGCAAAATATTTAAACTAAAAAAAAAGAATGAAATAAAATTAAAATAGAAGCAAGATTAGAGGAATATCATTAAATGGCAAGATTGTTCTAATAACAGCTTTTTAGTGATATTCACAAATCATTAGATTTCAAGTTTCATATCTTTAGTATCTTTAGTTACAGATCTCAAAAATTTGTCTTTTCCTTTGTCTTTAAGTTTATATTATCAGAATACATATTAAACTGAAAAGGGATCAATTTAAAGGAATTGACGTATTTATGAAAAGTATGTAGACTACTTCAAGAGATATTAAATGTTAAATCCTGCACTTCTCCCAATTAAGGGCTCTTAATTCAGTTAATTATCTTAATTGTAAGTCAATAAGGTTATACAAGGGCATGTTTTTAAAAATCATTTTGCTACACAAAATCACACACACACAAACAGAGATTATTGGAAAAAAACAGTAACACTCAAGAAGTTCATATTGACCCATACAAAGATAGGATCCTAATAAAAATGTTAGCATCAGTTACATATGTGTTAAATGTTTAAGTACTGACTGTGGCACAACCTCTACCAGGTTTCCATAGGACCTCCAGTCTTAGTTTCTAACTCGGGAATGACAAAATTCAGTGTGTATGTATGGATTAATCCACATACCCAAAACTCTTGTGCCACTTCACCTTGAAAACCACATGACGTTTGCTTGTTAAAGTGAGTTGTTTCTGGGAAAAAATTGTGCCTGAGGAAATGTGAAATTCATATTTTGCTCATTTTTCTTTAATGTGTCAATCATGTTTGAACAAATTTAAAAAAAATGTATGTCAGAACTACTTGAAAAATCAATACATGATTGATTCAGCATAATAAAAACAAATACATACATAGATATTTTCTAGACTTATGATTTCTCTGTTATTTGGATTACCAAATTTAAAAGTTCCTCATCTTCACTTTTAAGTCTTGGTTGCCTCAAGTACTGAGCAATTAAATGTAAGTGCAATTAATTTTATATTCACAAAACTAGTATGTGTCAGATATAGGACTGGAATGCAAATCTTCCTCATTCCAACTCTAGCTCTCTAACACGCTGCTTTTCATAACACATGTATCCTTGGCAAATATTGCATTTCCTCTGAGCTGTATTTTAAAATAATTAATTATTCTATAGGAATTTCACAGATCTTCTGTCAGTAAATACCCTTTGTCTATATAGAAAGTTCTGTGTACATGTGTTCGTACATAAGACTTTAGAAGAACCATAATTCTTATTTTTCCCTTATGTAAAACTGATCAAGAAATATTTCCTGAAGAGCTTCATGCCCATGACTTATTTAAGTTTTCTGAGAGAAACAAACAAAAAGCCAATTAAATCAGTTTAACTTAGAGTAATAAATTTCTGTGATACAATTTTTGGGGGTGGAGGGAATTACTTCATTCCAAAACACTTAGTCAATTATATTTGTTCCATTTTTTTTTCTTTGAATCTTGGGTCATTAGTGATTTTTCCTATCTTCATTCATAAAATCTAGGATCATGCACAGGACAGAAAAATTCTAAGACAAGAAATTATTTTCAATTTAGGTTGCATTTACATCATTCAAAATAAAAAAAAAAAGCAGTACTACTAAGGCCCCGAAATGTTGCTTCTTTGCTAAGAGCAGAGAGAATGGATCAGTCAAACCAAATGTCACTATTGGTATATGAAGTGTTTTTATGAAGTGGCTTGGTGGCACAGTGTGTAGAACTGGAATAAGCAATATCTGAGTTTCAAATCTTGCATCATACAATTACTAGTTATGGGATACTGGGCAAGTCACTTAACCTCTTGGTTGCCTGATCTGAAGAGAGAGAGGGTTTGGGTTTAGACTCAACAACCTTAAAGTTCCCTTCCAGCTCTAAAGTTAGAGTGCTGTGATAATCTTATTGGAGATGGAAAGATGAAAGGTTTAGGAAAATATGCAATCTCTCATTTATTCATTCATTCAATCATTCATTCATTTATTCATTCAGCTATACACGGGGAAATCAGATATAGTAAAATGTGCACATATGCATTACATTAATTGGTGGGGGATCTTTCTACCATTTACTACAGATCAGAAATCCTCCACAGCAGGGCCAATCATACTTTCCTTCATATCAAATGATCATCAAACAAATATATCATTGTTTTTAACTAGGATTCTATATAATGTTAAGAGATCAACTGAAAGGCCTGAGCATGTTTTTGCTTTTGAAGGGCAAGGACAAGAATAGCATAGAAAATCAGTAAGCAAAGATGGCTGACATCAATGGGAGGGAGTATCCATATTGATGAGACCACAGAGTAATCCAAATTGATAAACTTCATATTATCAACACATATTGAGAAGTTGAATTAGAAATTGACAAAAAAATCAGGCAACCCCCACCCCCAACTCTAATCCTGGCTTAGTCATTCACTTGAGCTACATTCATTCTCAAACAATCCCCTTTGCCTCTCTGGGCCTCAGATCCTTTATGGATGGAATGGAAGATTTGGACTTTTTATCATTCCTTTCTGGTCTAAAAATCTATGACTGATCATTTTATTAGCTTTAATTTTTTTAATAATTTGTGTTTGCATGTAGACACATGTAAATATTTATTTAATTTCATTATCAAGGGTCTCCTCATTTAATTGAATCAATATGGCACATTCATACGACTATAAAAAGTGAAGTACTCGGGGTTTTTCACTCAAAGACAGTAAAATATACTAATGAGATATAACAACAAAAAAAATTTGATTGATGTACTTTCCAAAATAGTATCTAACTGTATTATCTGGAGACATAGATATATTTGCATGCATGTACACTTAGGACTAAATTCATAATTTAGATAAAATATTACATAAATATTTATTTAAAATGAACTTATATATATATATATATATATAAAGTGTGTTTATCTACCCAAATATAATTACTATAATAGAAAATAAATATCCGTCCTCTCTATCCAGAAGTAATTTAGATGCATTGATATGACTCAGTAGGTGATATATTTTCTATATATGGTTGAGATTTTTTCTGAGCTCACTTTATCTTATGCCTTATTTATATTATAGAGAATCAAAGTCTCTCTCTACAAAGTGGAATTCAATTTTATTTTATAAATTGCTCAACACTTTTCTGAATTTGAGCACACTACTTAATATAAAACTTTTCAAGAAAAGAGAGATTTCAATAAAATGTCAGTGTCCTCTTTTTTTTTAAACATAAATCAAATAACTAAAACCAAGTGAATTCCAGACATGGAAATATGAAATCATATTCTGAAAACAAAAATTCAAACATTTAACTAAAATAAACTAATGTCGTTCTTATAATCCTTTGACAGCTTACTAAACCTCCAGCTTTATTTTGAGGGAAAAAACGCAGAGAAGCAAAACAAATTTCCAAAAGTAGAATAATGACTATATAGATTTGCTACATTGATATCATGGAGTTAAAAAATGCAATTAAGGGGCGGCTAGGTGGCACCATGAGTAAAGCACCAACCCCGGAGTCAGGAGGACCCGAGTTCGGTTCCGGCCTCAGACACAACACCCACACAAAAACAAACTAGCCGTGTAACCTTGGGGAAGTTACTTAACCCCAATTTCCCTCCAAAAGGCAAAAAAATGCAATTAAGATCACCAAATATATAAAAAATTAAAAGATGGGAGGCTTTTATGAAATCTTTTTTCAGAAGAGAATACATTCTTCCTATTACCATATAAGTTACTGAGTGAATGAAATTAAATGATATAGCAAAACATCCTGATAAAGATTAAAAGAGAGCAATTACAAAGGGTGTTTTGATGTTATGCTTGAAATTAATGAATTTAAATGTAAAAATTCTATTATAATTGGTTGTATAGACATTTATTATTGTTTAATATATTGTAAAAATATTAATACATATATGCATACAATTTGCATATAAATATACTTATGCAATTACAAATACAAATATTGATATACATAAATGATCTTGTACTATTAGATCAATAGGAAGGGTATAAAAGCAATAAGTTACCATGACTCTGCCTCCTAAGATATTATAAAGAGGTCTGATATTATTTAATATCAGATACACACATGATTTTTTCCTGAGATCAACACAACTCTATTTACTCATAAAGAACATGGTGATGGGGTGTATAGAGGCATTCTACAAATGAGAAGCAATTAAAAGATTTCTGTTTTCAGACAAGGTGGTAAAAAATGACTTCAGTTACCCTAAGACCATTATGAAAGGGAAAAAAAAAAGAATAGACTTGGTTACATATGGGGTCATAAAGTTGATGACCTCTGTTTTATGTTCTGATTTTTCAGGCCTAAGATAGGTCTAATATCAGTAACAGTTAAATGATGAGTATGTCATTACTGCTTATTTACTTCAAGAGCTTTGTGATATCATAAAGGACTTCATGATATTACATGTTATAGAACACAGCCTATCCATACTTTTTCATCATGTGCAGCTCCCGTCCATGATGCCCCATAAATTGTCCAAAGGAGTTATAGTCAATGTATTTATGACTTTTCTTTAGGTCAAGAGTCCATGCATACGTAGATTTAAGGAGGGGGGAGTCTATTTACATGAATGAAAAAAATCTTTACTTTCACTGATTTCATGAATGAAATTCCCTTCTGTTAAAAAAAAATAAGAAGCAATCTACAGACTTTAATAGATTGTCAAAGATTGACAAGCACAAAAACATATAGAGCCCAAAGAAAGATGCTTTTGTAATATATGGATACCAAAGGAACATGTCCATTGGACTTGGCACAAAAATTGGTACAGAGGCTCATATCATTTTCAGTTCGTGAATAACTCTGAGGACCCCTGTTAAACTACATCTACTGAACAAATCTTTGTTGATAATATTTCATCCAGCTCACACTGATTTTGCCCTTCTCTGTTATCTTTTGAATCTAAGCTAAACTAATTCTTCAGAGATGGTGATATTCCATGTTGGTTACAGCCATATGATGTTACTAAAAGAATATAGATAAGAGCCCCTTAAATTTAATGAGAAACATAATCATTAAAAACACTAAATATATTTTCAAAGGCCATCCAGATCACCTTCCTCCCTCTGCTCCATTCTGGGACAGTTTTTTTCCATCCTCTAAGTTATATGCACTGATAGATTAGCTGTATTGATTTTCCATCCAATATCATTTTGACAATAGGCATTCTTCCACTTGAATTTTCCTTAATGGAGAGTTAGGCCAACCATCTCAAATAATAATTGATCTAATTTAGGAGGTGTTGTAATGCTTAGGAATTTTATTTAATCAGCAAAATTCCATCTGCAACAGAGGATCTCACCATCTACATATTATATCCTGAAATGAACTCTGAAATAAATGCCCATAAAGATGGCAGCAAGCAGCCTTAAACACATACATTCTTGTTTAATGTGTTGCCTGAGAATAAAAAGGATATTGAAAAGTTCATTAATAAGATAATTACAAATCCTAATTTCAATGAATCTTGTATAATGTTAGCATAGACATGGGATACAATTTATTGTAGCCTAGACTGTAATGGGATATTGTAATCCATTTAATCACTTTTATAGTCAACAAACAATAAACATAGTGGGATATACTCCCTTAAGCCACTTTTCTGACTATAGAAATATCATAGATTTGTGGGATCATAGATCTTGGGCTAGAAGAGAGCCCAGAAATTATTTAATTCAATCTATTCATTTTACCTATAAGGAAATGGAGGTCTACATCTGGAGGTGTACAAATGGAGGTGTACAAATGTACACTTAAAGTACATCTATATAAACAGTAGTCAAATAATTATTTACTTCTAGTATCAGTAACAGTCAAATGATTATGTACTCCTATAACTTTGTAATCTCATAAAGGACATCATTCTGTCCATTGCTAAAGTTATCCAACCCAACCTGTGCAAGTTCTACTGGTATATATTCAGGCAAAATTATTCTAATAAATTGCTTTAAATTCCTCTTCCATGATGGGTTTTCACCTTTTTAATTTTTGATACTGACAATTTGATATTTTTCTTTTGGAAATCAAATTAACCAAGTATTTGTCTAATTTGCTTTCTTTTTTTTTTTAAAGCAATTGGGGTTAAGTAACTTGCTCAAGGTTACATGGCCAGTTATTTATGGGTGTGGTGCTGAGTATCTGAGCCCGGATTTGATACAGGTCATCCCGACACTGGAGCCTGTGCTCTTACTCACTGAGCCACCTGGCCGCCCCTAAGCAATTGGGGTTAAGTAACTTGCTCAAGGTTATATGGCCAGGTGTTTCTGGGTGGGTGCTAAGTGTCTGAGCCCGGGATTCAATCTCCAGGTCTTCTCAACACTGGAGCCAGTGCTCTTACTTGCTGTGCTACCTGGCCGCCCCTCTAATTTGCTTTCTTCATAAAAGCGGTTCCTAATTTTATTTATTCATTTTTAAAACATCAGTTTTATTAATTTCTCTTTTAATTTTTCAGTATTCTATTTTGGTGTTTAATTGTGGATTTTTTTTCTAGTCTTATTGTAATTGCTTGCCTAATTCACTGATCCATTTTTATTTATTTTTAATGATGTAAGAATGTATTGATATAAATTGTCTCCTAAATAGTATTTTGTTTGCATATCACAAATTTTGGGAAGTTTTCTCATTGTTTTTACTGAAATTATTTATTACTTGTATAACTCTTTCTCTGATGCATTCATTTTTCTTAGCATTAGATTATTTTGTTCACAATTAATTTTGAATCTAATGCTTCACTTATTTGAAAGTAATTTTGAAATTGTTTGAAAGTAAATTTATTTCATTATTGTCTTAAAATGATGCATTTAATATTTCTGTCTTTCTATATGCCATTCTATGATTTTCATGGCCCAATACAAGGTAAAATTTTGTATAGGTTCCATGTGCTACAGAGAAAAAAGGTACACTTCTTAGTATACCCATTCAATTTTTTCCAGACTTCTATCATATATAACTTTTCTAAAACTCTATCTACGTCTTTAAATTCTTTTTGATATATTTTATGATTAGGTATATCTAACACTTGTACTGAAAACTTGAGGTTCCCAATCAGTATATTTTGACTCTCTATTTCATCCTGTAACTCAGTTACATTTTCCTTTAAGAATTTAGATGCTAGGAGTGAAAGCAGGGACTCACCTGAGCTCTCCCACAAATTCCTTCAGTTACCTCTAAAAAGTGAATCTGAACAAATTGTAGAGTGACAGAATGCACTAGGATACAGGGTATGGCAAATTTCCAGTCCAGGAAAACCAGAAGTTCAACAGGAAGTCTGCTGCACTTAGCTGGGGAAGTACAGAGCATGCAGGTTTCACCAACCCAGAAACATCCATAGCTGAACAGGAGTGGACCCTGGGAAACTGAATCAACAGCAGCAGTGGTGATTCTCAAACCTCTCAGCATAGGGCAGGGGTCTGTTGGATGTGGATAAGAGAGAGGTGTAGGGCCTGAGGCAACAGCAATAGCTTCTCCTGGGACTTTCAGCCCATAGACTAACGGTGGTAAAGTCACCTGCTTGAACTTGAGGGAGCCAAGATGGCAGAGTAAACTGTAAGTACTCTTTTCCCCCTCCCCTTTGTTGACCTTAAAAACATGCAGAGAATATTGCCCCAGGAAAAATACTGGAATAGTAGAACCAGCAGAAGGGGTACAACAGTCTTTTAGCTCAGGAGTCTGGGGAGATCAACGGGAAGGGTTCCTCTTGTTGTGATTGAAGAGGACCGGTTCAGGATGGGAGGCACCCCAGGAAGCCCCACCTCAGCAGACAAGAAGGAAATACTGAGCCACAGTGGGAGTGGAGCTGGCAAGTACCAACACCAGGCATGCCTTCACACAGCTAGGGGAATTGGCAGACACCAGGGCAAAAGGCATCCACCGGTGGTTGAGAATACTTGTACTCTAGTACAGCCCTAGGGGAGGACAAGCAGGTAGATATGACAAGATATGATAGACCTCAGGAGAAAATTGAATGTGTATAAAAAATATACTTTTTTTTCTTAGTGGTACATGGCAGATACATAAAAATTTACCTTGTACACTGGTATATAAAAAACTCACAATCCAGTGCAGAAAGGCAGACGTATTAAATTCATCCTTTTCAGATCATGATGCATTAAACAGTATGTGTAATAAAGGGCCATAGACAGATGAAAATTAATTGGAAACTAAATAATCTAATCCTAAAGAATAAGTAGTTCAAACCACAAAATGCAGAAAACAATAACTTCATTCAAAAGAATGACAGTAATGAGACAGCATACTAAAACTTATGGAATGAAGTGAAAGGGTTATGAGGGGAAGTTTTATGTCTCTGAATGCTTACATGAATAAAATTGAGGAAGAAGTGATTAATAAACTGGACATGCAACTGAAAAAGCTAAAAAAAGAGCAAAGTGAAAATTTACAATTGAACAACAAATTATAAATTCTGACAACCAAAGGAGAGATTAATAAAACTGAAATTAAGAAAACTATTCACCTAATAAAACTAAGTGCTGATTTTATGGGAAAAAACAATTAAATTGATAAACCTTTGGTCAATTTGATTAAAAAGAAGAAAATTAAAATACCATTATCAAAAATGAAAAGGGTAAATTCTTCTCCAATGAATATGAAATTAAAACAATAATTAGGAATTATTTTGTTCAATTTTATGCCCATAAATTTGAGAATCATAAGGAAATGAATCAATCTTCATAAGAGTATCCCCATGGGTATACATGGGGTACTGGATAGCCATGGCTGCAGTGCATAGACCTAGTGGCAGCCACAGCAGAAGCTGAAATACCAATTTAATGGCTGTATTCCAACCACCCCATAAAAATGAATAAAGCAGCCATATGTATAAAATATCTATAGCATCTCTTATTTTCTGGTCAAAAAGAATTGGAAATTGAGGGAATTCCCAATAATTGTGGAATGGCTAAACAAGTTGCGGTATATGAATGTAGTGGAGTTCTATTGTTTTATAAGAAATGATGAGCAGGGGGACTTCAGAAAATACTTTAAAGGCTTATATGAACTGATGCTGGGTGAAGTGAGCAGAGCCAGGACAACATTGTTTAAAAAAAAACAACCACAGTGTGTGATGACTGAATTTAATAATTCATTCCTTCTCAGCAATGCAAGGACCTCAAACAATTCCAAAGTACTCATGATAGAAAATTACATAGGAGTCAGAATACAGAGAGAAGTGTGTCATTTGCTTTTTTGTTTGGTTTGGTTTGGTTCTGTTTTTCTTTCTCATGGTTTTTCCCACTAATTGTAATTCTTCTGTGCAACATGACTAATATGAAAATGTGTTTAATAGAAATGTATGTAAAGAGCCCATATCAGATTGCATGCCATCTTGGGTAGGGAAGGGGATAGGAAGGGACGAAAGGGAGGGAGGGGAATATTTAAAACTTATGGAAGTGAATGTTGAAAACTAAAAATAGAAGGCAGAGCCAAGATGGCGGAGTAGAAGCATGGCCTTCCCTCTGCTCCAGCTTCCACCTCCCCCAATCCATGTAAAAAGGGGACTCTAAACAAACTGTGGAGCTGCAGAACCCACAAAATGACACAGAGAAGATAACCTCCTGCTGAAGGCAGCCCTGCAGGCCAGCAGGAATTGGCCAGCACAGCACTCTAGGAGCCGAGCCCAGCCCCAAGCTGAGGCTTTAACCCCAGGGAGGGCCTGACCAGCCACTTCCCAGAGGGACTCCAGATCAGCAGCTGCTATGGTAGTTTCCAGATTTATCAACACATAGATGCGAAGGACAAAGTGAGAGGTCATTGCAGTCTGGACTTTGGGACCCAGTAAGTGGGCATGCATTGCTTTTACCCCCAGAGTGAGAAGCCGCTCAGATGCCAGCACAGCCAGCCAGTGCCACATGGCAGATTCAGCTCCTGGCCTGCAGAGTGTAGGGGGAACAAACACCAGTCTGAGGGGTAATTGTTCTTGCTTCAACCTGCCTGCCCTGGATTGCAGTCTAGGGTGGAGGTCCTGGGGTGTGTGTCCAGCTTGCCAGAGCTTGTAGAGACCTCAGAGAGGGCACCCATCTAATACCTCCGGCAGCTGAGAAAGCCGCAGTGTTTGGGACGAAAGCTCCCCTGTCTGGTGGTAGAGTCCTACTGTGGAAAAAAGCCCAAAAGTCAAGTAATTGAGTGGCAAAATGAGCAGGCAAAGGAAGCAAAGCAGACAGAAGATTCCAACATTGCACTCCTATTTTGGGGACAAAAAGGAGCAAAGCATGGAACAGGAGGAAAACAGTGAAGTCAGAACTCCTGTACCAAAAGCTTGAAAGGAAAATACAAGCTGGTTAAAGGCCATAGAGGACCTTAAGAAGCAGGTAAAAGAAGTGGAAGAAAACTCTGGAAGAGAAATGAGAACAATGCAAGAAAATTATGAAATGAGAGTCAACAGCCTGACTAAGGAAAATAGTACCTTAAAAAACAGACAGACTCAAATGGCAAAGGAGGCTTAAAAAGGCAATGAGGAGAAGAATGCCTTAAAAAGCCGAATTTGTCAGATAAAAAGAATCTCAAAAGCTCAATGAGGAGAATCATTGCTTCAGAATTAGATTGGAGCAAATGGAAGCTAATGACTTTATGAGAAATCAAGATGCTGTGAAACAGATCCAAACAAATGAAAGAAGAGAAGGCAAAGTGAAATATCTCACGGGAAAAACCACTGACCTGGAAAATAGATCGAGGAGAGATAATTTAAAGATTATTGGACTACCTGGAAAACATGATCAAAGTAAGAACCTAGAAATCATCCTCCAGGAAGTTCTCAAAGAAAACTGCCATGATGTTTTAGTACCAGAGGGCAAAATAGAGGTTGAAAGAATCCACTGATCCCCTCCTGAAAAAGATCCCAAAAAGAAAACTCCTAGGAATATTATAGCCAGGTTCCAGAATTCCCAGATTAAGGAGAGAATATTATAAGCAGCCAGGAAGAAACAATTTGAATATTGCGGAAACACAATCAGGATAACCCAGGATCTGGCAGCTTCTACAATGAGGGATTGAAGGGCTTGGAATATGATATCCGGAGGTCAAAGGAGCTGAGATTAAAATCAAGAGTCACCTACCCAGCAAAACTGAGTATCATGTTTCAGGGGAAAATATGGTCATTCAGTGGAATAGAGGACTTTCAAGCATTCTTGCTGAAAAAAACAGAGTTGAATAGAAAATTTGACATTCAGATACAAGAAGCAAGAGAAGCATGAGAAGGTAAACAGGGAAAAGAAATCATAAGGAACTTATCAAAGTTGAACTATTAACATTCCTATGTGGAAAAACAATACTTGTAGCTTATGAAACTTTTCTCAGTAGTTGAAGGGATTAGGAAAAAATTATATATACATATACATATATATATATATGAAGGTATATGGGCATGTGAATACATTTGTGAATGTGTATATATATGTATATATATTTACACGTATAAATAAATAGAGGGCACAGGACCAATTTAACAGGAAGGGATGATACTTAAAAAGTGAAATTAAGAGGTGTGCGGAATATAATGAGAGGAGATGGGGATAGACAGATTGGGGTAAACTAAGAGAAAATGGTTACAATGGAGGGGAAGAATAGGAAGGCAAAAGGGAATGGGTCAACCTTATTCCCATTGAATCTGGCTTGAGGAGTGAGTGAAATACACACTAAATAGGGTATCTCACCTTACAGGAAAGTAGGGTTGAAGGAGATGAGAGGGGAAATGATGGAAGGGAGTGCAGGCTGGGCGGGAGGGAAGTTGGAAGCACCCGCTTTTGAAAAGCAATTCGATCAAAGTAGGGAATAGAACAAGTGGGAGGTGGGATAGGAGGGAGGGAAATATAGTCAGTCTTTTACAATATATCTATTATGTTATTCTTTTGCATTAGCCACACATGTACAACCTATACTGAACTGCTTATCTTCCCAGTAAGGGTGGGTGATAAGGAAGGAAGTGAATGAATCTGGAATTGAAAGTTTTAAAATAAAATATTCAAATATATATACATATATATTTATGTGTGTGTGTATATACATATATATATATACTATTATAAATACCATCTTACATATAATTGGGAAATAAGATATATAGGCACTGAGGCATAGAGATCCACTGGAGAAGTCGAAAGGGGTATGGGAGAAAACATGGGAGAGAGCAGATTGAAGGAGTGGATATCCTGTGGGATTGCTATTTTGGGGCGTTGGGTGGGGGAAAAATGGGGAGAAAATTTGTATCTCAAAATCTGGTGGAAACGAATGATATAAATCAGAAGTTAATAAAGTATTAAAAAAGAAAACTAAAAATAAATCAATTAATAAATTGGAAAAAAATAATTATTTTTACTTCATTGTTTTCTTTTGACTTGAATAGACCATATTGCATCTTCCCCTCTACCTTCTTCTGTCTCTTCCCTCTTTTATGTGCTCTCTAGTTCTAAAACTTACTACAATCCAAAAAAAAAACCCCCAAGAAAATACCAGATTCCTCTTTTTGAATGGGGTTGTGAGGTTTAGTCCATGATTATTTACGCTTATCTATCTATCATAACATCTATTGGATTTTAAAAAATTCTTTATGTCTGTGCATATATCAAGAAATATCTCATCTCCCATTGTCAGACTTCAGCACACATCAGGCACCACCAGTGGGACCCCAGCTTAGCACTTGGCACTTGGATAGATGCCTATGGCCGCAACAGCATGACCCAAATCCCTACTCTCAGTACACCACCAGACACAAGGGTCCCTTGTGGGCTTCAGGGCAGCATCAGTGCAGCACCATGTAAATTGCCAGGGCCTACATTTACTAGCACAATAAGTCAGAGACAGTGCCCCTGCCATCCTGTAAGCAGAGCTCATATTTAAAAGAAAGAAAAAAGGTCCCAAAAAGGTGAATAGCAAACAACAACAAATAATAATCTGACCATACAAAGTTATTATGATGACAGGGAAGACCAAGGCACAAACTCAGAAGAAGACAACAATGTCAAAGCACCAGTAAACAAAACCCCAAAGAAAAACAGAAAGCAGTCTCAAATATAGAAAAATCTCATGGAAGAGCTCAAAAGGTGCTTCAAACCATATAAGAGAGATAGAAGAAAATCAAAAAAAGAAATGAGTGATACAACAGAGTCATTAAAATAAAGAGTCGACAGTTTGTAAAACTGCTTAAAAGGTAGAATTAGCCAAATGGAAAAGAAGATACAAAAGATACAAAAACATACCATAAAGAGTACAATTAGCCAAATGAAAAAGAAAGTAAAAAATCTAATTAAGAAAAACAATAAGGAAGTGAGCAGAGATGGTGGAGTAAAAGCAAGAACATGCTTGTGCTCCTACTCCAACCACCTCTAATATCTGTAAAAAAAAAGACTCTAAACAAATTTTAGAGCTGCAGGACCCACAAAGTTACAAAGAAAATCAAATGTACCACTTAATAATAATAATAATGTTAATGATATTGCTTACATTAATTATAATGATTATATTAATAATATTATATTGTCCTTATCTGGGAGCAAAGTAGAGTCTCAAGTGAGTCATGCAGGCCCACAATCTCTGCCCAGACTGTCCAGAGCAGACTTCAGGAGAGTGTGGAAACTGGAAACTGTGGTGTTTTCCAGACTTCTCAACCTATAAACACCAAAGAGAAAATAAAAGGTCAGTGAGGAGCTCTGCTGGAACTGGGTGAAAGAAGAGCATGGTCCAACCCCTACCCTCAGGGGGACAGATATGGCTGTGGCATGGTGTCTGCAGCTGCTGTCACATGGCTGCCTCGAGAGCTCCTGGTCTGCAGATTGTAGGGGAACAAGTGACCATTCAGAGGGTAATCTCCCTTGTTTTGACTTAATTGGATCTGGGTCACAGTTCTGGGTGGAAGTCCTGGGGTGGGGATCACTATCATTCCAGAGTTTGTGGCAGCTGTAGAGAGGGTGTACCCCTCATAGGTCTGACAACAGCTTTGCAAAACTCCAGAAATTTGGGACATAGCACTCTACACTCTGGAAGCAGAGGTCTACAGTGGCAAAGAACTCAAAAGTCAAGTAATCTACTGGCAAGATGAGAAATCAGAGGAAACACAATCAGAAGATATAACCTTATTTTGGCAACAAGAGGATCAAAATGTAGAAACAGAAGAAGACAACAAAGTCAAAACTTCTGCACCAAAATCCCCCAATAAAAAAAATGAACTGATCACAGTCCATGGAGTAGCTCAAGAAGGATTTTGAAAATCAAATAAGAGAAGTGGGGGGAAAATTGAGAAGAGAAATGAGAATGATGTAAGAAAATCATTAAAAATGGGTCAACAGCCTTCAAAAGGCAGCCCAAAAATCAGTGAAGAAAATATCATCTTAAAAAATAGACTAACACAAATGACAAAAAAGCCCAAAAAGGATGGAATAGAAAATGCAGTTATGCCCAGCTCTGGCTTCCATCTCCTCCTATTCATGTAAAAAAATGACTCTAGACAAAGTTTGGAGCTATACAACCCATAAAATGACAGAGAGAAGTTATCATCCCTCCAAGGACAGACCAGTAGGCCAGCAGGTAGGGGCCAGGACAACACTCTGGAAGCTGATCCCAGCCCCCTGAGAACCAGAGGTTTTAGCCTCAGGAAGTCCATAGCCAGCCTCTGGATGGAGGGACTTCAGATCACTAGGAGCTATGGTGGTTTTCAGAATTATCCACCCATAGATGCCAAAGACAAAGTGAAAGGTCAGTGTAAACTTGGTGGGAACAGGGAGTTTGGGAGTGTGATCTGGCCTTTGCCCCTGTGGCAAGAAACAGCTAAGGCTTTGTGACCCTGCTGCTTCAGAGCTCCTGGCCCACAGATTGTAGGGGGACCAAACAACCACTCTGAGGGGTAATCACTGTTGCCCTAACATGCTTGGATCTTGATCACTGTCTAGAGTGGAGGTCCTGGGGTGTATGACCAGCTTGCCACAGAGTGTTGAGACTTCAGAAAAGGGACCCAACTAATAGCTCCAGCAGCTGAGAAAGCCCCAGAGACTGGAGTAAATATCCCCTTTCTGGTAGCAGAGTTCTACTGAGGCAAAAGGCTCAAAAGCCAAGTAATTGAGTGGCAATATGAGCAAGCAAAGGAAGCAAAGCAAACAGAGCAACCCAAAAAGCCAATGAGAAGAATGCCTTAACAAGTTGAATTGCCCAGATGAAAAAGGAATTTCCAAAACTCCCTGAAGAAAAAAAAAACTCCTTCAAAATTAGAATGTAGCAAATGGAAGCTAATGACTCTATGGGAAATCAAAATACTATAAAAACAAATGAAAAAAATAGAAAGTAATGTGAAATATCTCATTGGAAAAACTCCTGATCTGGAAAACAGATCCAGGAGAGATAATTTAATAATTATTGGGCTACCTGAAAGTCATGATAAAAAAAGAAATCATTTACAAATCACCTTTCAAGAAATTCTGAATGAAAATTGCCCTGATATTCTAGAATGAGAAGGTAAAATAGAAATTGAAAGAATTCACCAATCAGCTCTTTAATAAAAGATCCCAAAAAGAAAACTCCTAGGAATATCATAGCCAAATGCCACAGTTCCCATGTCAAGGAGAAATTATTACAAGTTGCCAGGAAGAGACAATTTGAGTATTGTGGAAACACAATCAAGATAACACAAGATGTAACAGCTTATAGACTAAGAGATAGAAGGGCTTGGAATATGATATTCTGGATGTCAAAGGAGCTTGCATTAAAACCGAGAATCACCTACACAGCAAAACTGAGCATCATGTTTCAGGGGAAAATATGATCATTCAGTGGAATAAAGGACTTTCAAGCATTATTGGTGAAAAACTCAGAGCTGAGCAGACAATTTGATTTTGAAATACAAGAAGCAAAAGAAGCATGAGAAGGGCAACCAGAAAGACAAATCAATAAGAACTTATTGTAGTTGAACTATTTACATTCCTACATGGAAAAATTATGATTGTAACTCAAGAAACTTTTCTCAGTATGAGAACGGTTGAAAGGGATATGTGTATGTGTGTGAATGTGTGTACTCACACACATATATATGCATACATACATACATATGTATAGGAGGGTATATATGTATATAAATATGTATGTTAATGTGTGCATATGTATGTACATGTATATATAGACAGAGGGCACAGGATGAGTTGAATATGAGGGGATGATATCTGAAAAATAAAATTAAGAGGTGAGAAATGAATATATTGGGAGAAGGAGAAATAGAGATATAGAATAAGGTGAATTACCTCATATAGAAGAGGTAAGAGAAAAGTCTTACAATGGAAGGGAAGAGCAGGAAGGTGAAAGGGAATAAGTCAACCTTCCTCTCATTGAATTTGGCTTAAGGAAGGAATAATATACACACTCAGTTGGGTATCTTACCCTACAGTAAAGCAGATGGGAAGAGAATAAGAGGGGTGGTAATTGAAGGGAGGGCATATTGGGGGAGAGGGCAGTTAGAAGGAAATACTTTTGGAAAAGGTCAGGGTCAAAGGAAAAATAGAATGAATGGGGGGGGGCTGGATAGGATAGAGGGAAATATAGTTCATCTGTCACAATATAACCATTATGGAAATGTTTTGCATAACTACAAATGTACAACCCATATTTAATTGCTTGTCTCCCAGTCAGGGTGGGTCAGGAGGAAAGAAGGTTAAGAATCTGCAACTCAAAGTTTTAAATACAAATATTATATACATACATACATATATATATATATATTTACATGCTACTGGGTAATAAAATATACATAGGCACTAGAGTATAGAAATCCATCTTGCCCTACAAGAAAGTTGGGGGTCAATGGTTGACGATATAAGAGAGGACAGATTGGGGTAAGGGGAAGGCATATTCAGTAGGCTCACTATTTGTACTGGGGGGTAGGGGAGAGATGTAGAAAAAATTTGTAATTCAAAATCTTGTGGAAATGAATGGTGAAAACTAAAAATAAATGAATGAATGAATGTTTTTTTTAAAAAAACAATACTTTAAATATTAGAATTGAGCAAATAGAAGTCAACGACTCTATGAGACATCAGGGATCAATCAAACAAATCCAAAATATTGAAAAAAATAGAAAAAACACAAAATACTTCATTGGAAAAAAAATTAACCTCGAAAATAGTTCCAGGAGAGACAATGTCAGGATCTATGCACTACCTGAAAGCCATGATCAAAAGAGGACCTGGACAGCATCTTTCAAGGAATTATCAAGGAAAACTACCCTGATATCCTGAAACCAGAGAGTAAAATAGCCTTTGAAAGAATCTACTGATCACCTCAAGAAAGAGATTCAAAAAACAAACAAAGAAACAAACAAAAAACTCCAAGTAACCCTATAGATAAATTTGAGAATATCAGGTAAAGGTGAAAAAATTATACAAGTGGCCAGAAAGAAACAATTCAAATATCAGGATATTAAAATCAGAATTCCACAGGAACTCATACCTGCAATGTTGAAGGATAAGAGGTCATGGAACATGATAGTCTAGAGGATAAAGGAAATAGGACTACAAGCAAAAATCTCTCATCCAGCAAAATTAAGCATAAAACATCAAGGTAAGAAAATTATAATTCAATGAAATAGAGAGATTTCAAGTATTCCTAAGGAGAAGACCTCAACTAAAACAAAAATGATATGTGTCATGTGCAGATAACATGTCGATGATTTTTGAATGGCTTAAATTCCAAAACTTCCATTCTGAAAAGACTTTTAACATCCATTTCACTGGAATTCATCATACAGAGTTAGGCCAGAGGAGCTTTCTAATTTGAAACTCACAAATGCAAGTTGGATGGGACAATACATCCATAATGGAATACCCATCAGGACATCAGCATTCTCTATATTTTTGTCTGAAAATTAAGACAATGATTTTCATAAGCAATTCAATTCAGTTTTTAAAAATGCTATGGACCCTGCCTGAAAATGTTTACAGAATCAAGGACAGTCCCTTTTTTTTGGTAACCAAGAACCTGGAGGAAAAAGACTTTTTTCTCTGTCTTTTGTTTTCAAAGAGGACCAGGACCAGTTATAACATGGGTAATTTCTTGACATGTGATTTAAATGAGGCAGAATTACACAAAGTTATCAGCCTCATTCTTTCTTCCTGAGTCATCAAAGGACAAAAGTTAAGGCAACTAGTGATGGCCTGGGATGTAGAGGATGCTTTGGTGTCTTTTGTGCTTGACCATGCTCTAAATACTGCATAGTGGCTTCTTCAGCCCCTTGATAGCTATTGGAACAAGTGATTCTCATTTACTATTTCAGCCAAAATCTTCATAAACCTGAATAAGTCATCCCCCTAACTCACCAAAATCCTTGGTGGTTATCTTCAATGTGGTTTAGTCCCTCTGCTGAGATTGTCTACTTGATGATGACCACAGCACATGCTACAGCTTCTGAAAACCACAGATGAGAGTTGGGTGAATCAGGTAAATATAAAGGTGGATAAGCAGCCTTGAAAAGGGTCCTGAAAGCCCTTACACCAGAGATGCTAGTCCTCCTGTTCACATCTGGAAAAAAAAAGCCTTTGAATAAATACTTAAATGCCTCAATTTTTTTTCTTTTTTTTATGTTTTCTTAGGTAACATGGAAATTGAAGTCTCTTTCACCAAGATTTGGGTAACCCAAGTCACTTAAGATTTTCATTTTATTATAATCCCACCTGCCATTATGTTAACCAATCAGAGTTGATTGTCACCCTTGGGAACACCTAGTCTTTTGAAGGCCATATAAATTGTAAACACACTACCAAGAGGATTCTTTGGTCTAAGAAAGATGGCAAAATGATCCTTGTATTAATAAATGCATTTCCTTTATTAATAGAATAAATATATACTGTCTCCACTAAGCACACTAAGTATGTATAGTTAATACATAGTTACTCATACATAGACATAAATGCACACATTTTTTTAAAGTCAGTGAAATTCTTAGTACATTAAGGTCTACTAAATTTGCTTTATTTGTTAATATACATAAAACAAATAAAATATCTACATAAACACTGACTCTTGGAACACCCTATATACAATTTGTTTGGGTGTTTTTATGTATATTCATAGAGAAATCTAGCTACATGGAAGAATTAATTTGACTAGAAAAACTGCCATTTCTTCAACCAACCATTATATTTATGATAAGTAACTTAAGAAATCAAATGGCTCATTATCTATTAAAATGTATTAATTAATAACCATATTTTCTTTACCCCCAAAGAACTGTGAAGCACTCAGTAATTCTTTTTGAGATCTAAACACAGATTAATTTTGCTGCCATGTTACAAAAGAAAGGAAATACATATACATAATTTCTTATTAATGATATGTGATCTTTATATCTCCCATCGTAGTTAATACATTCCTTTTAAGCTTATTATAAATTCTCAGTGAGTATATGAATGAATGATTAAAGGTAATGAAGAAATAAATTATTTTCATGTTATCAACACTTTTGCATATTATAGATCTGCAGATTATATAATGATCATTTACTTTGAGGTTTCTCACTTATCCAGACACATTTGTTTAATATTTAATTTGATTTTATCAACATAATGCTGAAACGAAACTTATCTTCTTTTATTTGCCAATTTAAAGAAAATTTTAAAACAATGAAAATATTTTTTCCCTTGAGAGATTTTTTTAAACTTTTCCATGAGATTGGATTTCTTCTAATTAAATTCTTTAACCAAGATCTTATGAATCCTAATGTTTGTTTTCCTTTAGCTGACATGAAAGAATATCAAACACCTGTAATTAAGCACTTGGGGAAATGCTTCTTGAAATGTGTAACAATTTCTTAGGAAGATGACAAGTGTAAGACCTCCACTGAAAAACTAATATTTGATTGACAGTCAATATCTTTCATGGACTCCTGCTGCCTCTCTGCCTAGGGGAGAGCAACCTGATGAGAATCTCAAGCCATCCAGTATGCATTCAAGAAACACTGATTCTTATTACTGCACATAGACGTACCTGTGCATAGATTCTTGGCTGATTAGATTTAATTGAGCATTATTAGAGATCCTAACAGAATACTTCCCCATATTGCTTGTATTTCTTGGTTTTGTACACATGTATAAAAAGGATATTTCTCAGCACAATTTTGATTTCAGCAGCTACAATGGTAGGGGGCAACCAAATCTTCTCAACTTTTTTTTGGCCAATTTTCCACAAAAATATGGGAGGCTTCTCCTCTATTTGTACTGTCTCAGATGGAAAGAAGAAAAGGAAGTCAGTTAAAAATATTGGGTAAGGTCTGATCCCTTCCTCCTAAAGTAGCTTCACAATCAATCATAAAAACTCACATAATGTGTGTAGTTTTAATAACTAATCTTGATTATCTCCCTTTCCATTTCAAAAGTGAGGGCCTATGGGTGTAGAAAGTTACCAATTAAGGGCAGCCAGGTGGCACAGTAAATACATAATTCCATCCAGAGTCAGGAAGATCTGAGTTTAGGTCCAGTGTGAAATATTAACTGTGTGATCTAGTACAAGTCACTTAACCTCTTTGTCTCACTTTGCAGTTTAACCTTGTGTATTCTGGTAAATAAAATCTGTACATTAGCCAGTGTGTTATATTTTCCTATAAAAATTTTCCTCCAAATATTTTCATCAGCTAAGTTCTGTCCTATGTAGAGGATTCTGTTCACCTGCTGTTGATTTCACAATAGTTTCTCTGATTCCCACAGGCCTAAACTTCACTGTTCCAGAATCACATGACTCATTTTTTTTTTCACTTATATGGAATATGGTGATTATCTAGGCAAAACTCTACACTTTACAGATGAGGAGAGGCTAAGTGACTTGCCTGGGATTATAGAACTAGCCTCTAAAAAAGCTTACTTTATTCAGACATGATGTCTTTATCCCTTTCTAGCTTAATAATGATTGGTGTTTTCAGTGGTAACTTTTGTCTACATATCCTAAACTGGAACATGTATAAAGGCATCTAGTTCCCTTTGTATCTTACAGTATATAATCTCAAACCACCTTAGGCAACACAGTACACATCTTTAAAGTCCTTGGGTAGAGAGAGTTAAAAGGGATTATCAGTCAATCTTCATCTTTTAGAATAAGTATCAAGACTTAATTACTCCATATGTGTCCTTCACATAGTCTCTATGCTAAAACGTTTTGTACAACATGAATAAACCTCATAGCTAAATCAAATAAGTGTGAAACATTATCTCTGTACCATGAAAGCCAGAATCATAAAGATTTTGATTTTTTCATATACCTCTCTCCTTTTCACAGTGCCTTGACCAATGTGTGTTTTAAATGGAATATGTATGTACATGTATATATACATACAAATATGTGTATATACATACACATATATACATATATCTAGATAAATATTGATAAAGTTAGATATCCAGTCTTATATGGTAACTGTCTTTTAGTAATTTTTACCATACATAGTTATTATTCATTGATTCATTCAACAAAAAATATATGTATGCTTATATGTATACACTCATATATATGTACATATATGTGCACACACATAAATACATGCATGCATATGTGCAAGTATATATTCTATATAGAGTATATACACATATAACATATGTTAATAACGTCATATGGTTAAATAATTACTATATGGGGCTGGCATATTATATTTCTTAGTTAAATAAATTGCACATTTTATCCTTAATAATAGTTTATATTTTCATAGCACTTAAAGGCTTATAAAGTACCTTTCTTGTAGTAAGCCTGAGAATCATAAAAGAGCTAGCCAAACGGAAATGAAAAAACTGATTCAGATAGGATAAATGACTGGCTCAAATTGTCATAGTTAAAAAGTTGCACAGAACAGATAGATACAAAGATAGACAGACAGACAGACAGACAGATAGACAGTGTGTATATATGTGTATAAACATGCATATACTCATATGTGTATATATGTGTGCATATGCATATACATCTATATGTATACAGATTTGTATACACACGCATTTACACTATACATGCATCTATATATGCACACACGTGTGTGTAGTCTTATTGCATACATCTGTGTGCATGTATGTGTGTATGTATCTATATTATGTATCAACCTAGATATCTACATATCGACATATATATACACATATGTGGATACTCATACGCATACTCATACACATACATATTTGATCCTCTCTGAGTTCTTAACCCTTTTACTCCAAAACTAATACTTTTTCCTCATTACATGTCCCTACATCTTACACCAGTCCTGTAAAGAGGTTCTTCTTCATCCATTATTGGCTGTGCAGCAACTCTGGGAGTTCACTATTTATTGTAGCCATTTCACAGTATGGAAACCAAAAAATAAAAAGGAAATTAAATTCCAGGGCCACAGAACCTTCAAGGTGGTCAGATTAAGTGTTCTTTAACACAAATTGTTAATCTAGAAAATTCAGACCAAATGAGCCTCTTTGTTTATCTTGGTGGTGTGGCATTCATTGTGGGATGCTTTGGCCAGAAGATTGGTCAATAAAAATTTATTCTCTTTGCTCTGAGGTAAATATTTTGTAAGATTCCTATAACATGAGAATAAGTAAAATATGCATCAACCATTAAGAGAAAGAAAATATTACATTGAGCAATATTATTAATAATTACTTATTAAAACTATTCATCCAAATATAATTAATAATAAAGACTACAATGAACTACTAAGAAATTCTGCTAGGAAAATGATTTTTTGTGTTTGATGTGATTTAATTATTTTTATTATTGTGCACAATCAATCCATAATAATATTTGCATTTGAATGTTACTTTGAATCTAAAAGGGACATAAAGATAGAAATATAACATAGTTCCTGCCTTCATGGAGTCTACATTTCAGTTTTCTTGTATCTCTGTTTTCCCATATGCATAATAAAATTCCCTTAAAAAATATAGTACTGTGATGATGACTCATTGTAGAATAACCAGTTAACTTGGTTTTTAAAAGAAAGTGCCAGCATAAAACAAGGTCTTGGAAGTCTTAGCATTCTGGGAAAAAAATCGTGTATAGGCCTAGGTGTTCATGGACAAATGAATGTCCCGTGAAGGTAGTCTACTAAGTTTGAAGAGTTTCATCACCAAGAAACTGGCTTCTAGACAGCATTTTTCCCTTTTTGGTCTATAGTAATAGAGAAAGATTATCAGGGAATTAGGGGAGCAAGCAGTTAATTGTGGGAATCTAGTGAACCACACTGATTGCATCTTGTGACTCAATTCTGTAGCTAGCTCAGTTACATTTCTATTCAAATATGGGTCTAGTCCAAATTTTATTGTGCGAGAAAAAAAATTTTTAATAGTGGGAATTGGAAGGAAACTTTATTACACTGTTTGAACCTAGCCCTGAGTGGTAGGGAAACTGGAACAACCATCCCTGCTGTTTAAAGAAACTTAACCAAGGACCTATGCTATGTTGACCACACACCCAGAATGATCTAAATTTTGATACAAGGAGTTTTTTCGCTCAATTTTTTGTCTCAAGCAATTCATATGTCTTTTTTGAAAACTGGACCCATACAGATCATTTGATGTTTCCATGTTCCTTTTATTGTTTATAGATACTTGGGGAATGAAACATTGCCTTTTCTGAATTCAGGGAATTATACTTGTTTACTACACGCCACCAACTTAGAAAGTTCCAAATCTTTCCTCCAATTAGAAATGTTGTATTGTTTCCTTTTAATTAATTGACTTTATCTGATTAATTGTTTTTAATGCATAATGTTCTATCTCTCCTTGTATTCAGGGTCCATGCCTAAGGTGAGGAAGACTGGTCCAAGTTTGTTGAGCAATTGGCATACATTGCTTAATAAACTTCTATGTTCAGAAGATCAAATCTTTGTTTCTTCAGTTATTTCATCTCTCACCCACAATTCTTAGAAGGATTTTGATACGCAATAATAGAATACCTATGTCATAGGGATCATAGATCTCATGTGGTATTGTTATTGATTATTTCTAGTAGGCTAGTCTTTGGAGAAAAGGTCGGGCCTTTAAAATTCGACATATCTCCAATCATTGTACCTTAATAGGTAAGGATGGGATAACAGAAGCAAATTTAGGTCTGAATCACTTACTGAAAATCAAATCTACAACCAAATGTGGGAATCAGAATTCCTTCCCCTTCTATCTTTTAGGAGGGAAGGATGAATGAATTAAAAAAAAAAAATGTATATATATATACACATATCTCATTTGCTATACTCTTAGAAGTTTAGTCACATATCACTACTGTATAAGCTAAAAGTCATGCTTCTGTAGAAAGATAAAAGGTAAATTAGCATAAAATAGTTTGACACTTCAAAGAAAAGTAGAAAATAAACTGAGGAATAAAGCAACAAACACAGACTATTAACTTTATGTTACAGTCATATTGTCTGATTCTAAGGTCACAATTTTCTTTTCAAAAAAGTAGAATGGTTAGTTAGGATAAAATGCATAGGGGAAAACTGGATGATATAACAGTCAGTGAAAATAAGCAGAAAAAATTATTATTTTAAGCAAGACATATGATTTGTATAAAATCCTTCCCTTACGTTCACAACACAAATCTGAAATGCCTAAATTCTTTTAGAAAATCAAAATAACATAAAACAAGGTCAAAGAAAGCCTTAGGTGCTCCAAAATAAATTTAAGTTTTATAATTTCATATTTTTTCTGGAGGGTATTTGGACACACTTTCTTTTTCTTTGTAGTTTTTAAAATTGCATCAGTGTTTATTCTGAGTTAAATCTCCATAATTCAGTATGTTGTATTAAAGTGCATACATATGCAAATGTATATATGCAAACATATATACATGTATGTGTATGTGAATACTTCCTCTCTGTGGTCTGTTCTATACATTTCCTTGTTTAGCTAGTATGCTAAAAAGTAATTTCTTGATGAAAGGAAAATTTGACATATGCATTGGGAGTGGGGGGGAGGAAATGGGCTCCAAGAATTGAATAATTGTCTAAAATACTTACAAAGAGAAAAGAACAGCTGAAATTTCTTGGAATGCTTGCTAGAATTTGTCAAATTTAAGAAACTTTTAATTATATATCAAATCTCTAATATTCGGATTTCTTTCAAGAAATAAATATCAGAAACAGATGCACATATACACAAAAATCCTATGGCAATGTCTCTGTGCTTAGCAATCAATATGAAGGATGAGAGAGACTGAAAATGTCATGTAGAAGCAGCTGTTTGGAAATATAATGGTCTAAATACAATTACACAAGGTGCCAGCCAGTCTTTAGGTAATTGATTATTCCCTTTTCACTCTATTACTCATTTTTACACTTCTAAATATCAAACGCAAACCAAGTCTCACTTTCTTGAAGAAAAGAGAATACTAATCATGGAGGACAACCAGGGCTGTAATACACTTTTATAAAGACCTGAGGAAAATTGTAGAGAAATGCTTTAGTACTACATGTAGAGACTTCAATTTTTCTCAGATTATTGAGGAAACTCATTTAAATATATTTTCTTTATTTCTGACCCCTTCCTGATTTCTCTAAGTACATTTCATACAGACTGAGAATTCACTAAATTATACTATAACAATAGCCTCCTCTTCCTTTATTTTGATCTATTGATGTCCTGGGGTGGTTAGAGAGAAACTATATACAGTACCATTTCTCCTTCATTTCCCTATTGAAAGAAGTCTTCCAGAGAAAAAAATGTGACCAATTAGTGGATTGGGATTCATGATAAATCTCTGGTGACCTAAGCCCATGGTCTTTATTATAGTTTACATTAACAGAATTTCATAGAAATCTACAGCTAGCAGGGGCTAACAAATGAATCACACTGTAAAATCAATACATTGGATAAAGTGCTAAGATGTGATTATTAAATAACTATGTAATCCTGGACCAGTCTTGTATCCCATCTGGGTTCCATTGGCCTTATCTTTGAAGTGAGAAAGTTGGACTTTGTTATTTTGAAGGTGCCTTCAAAACTTATGAATTCGTTCTATTCTTGATCTACACATTGTGACGGTGATTGAGTGTCTGATTGAATTATCAGAGTTAAAGGGAAAGGATGCACAAGATTAAGTGTCGCTGTGTTGAGGAGAATTGTTTATTTTGAAGACATTTGGATTAAAATATCTAGAGGCTTATCCACACTCCTGGATTTTCCATTACTAATTTTAAATATTCCTTATTTTAGCTCTCATTCTTTTTTCTCAATAATTTATTTTTTGTTGTTTTACTAAGTATCTTGAACCACAAAACACTTACAAAGTGAAGGAATAACAGATTGACATAAGAACAAGAATTAGAGGGACATTTTCAGGAAAGAACTGGAGTAGCAAAGGATGTCAAAAAACTTCTGGCTCAAAAGTATATCACACCACATAATAAGAAATGGAAATTTTTCCTTTTCAAAATGCATATAAATTATTCAATAGAAAGAGGAAAACACTGATAGAAAGGTAAGAATTATGAAAACACTCATACTACATATCACTTTGGAGGGTATCTATTAGTAGGGAAAATTCTCAGAATAAAGAAAAGCATCTTGTAGTGCATTTATAGTATAATGGAGTCTCCTTTGTATCTTATGGTTAGCCACTTTATTTTCCTTTGTTTTTTCCTCCCAACTCTCTAGGTTGATCTTTGTCTTGCTTATAAGTTCTCTTGCAATCTCACTCAGCTATGAATCAGTACATCTTGACCCACACCTCTTTACATTAACCTTGGTTGATTGCTTAAGACAAACTAAAGGGATAAATGTTGTACTCAGAATTGGGGAAGTACTGAGAGGTCAAATAATATGATCTCTCACCTTATACAGGAGACTCTCTTCATCATTCCCCGACATGTGACCATCCAGACTTTTTCTTGTTCTTTCCTAAAATCTCCTTGGATTTTACGTATACACACACACACACACTTACATATATGTATATTATGAATATCTATGTGTGTAGACACATGTATATATGTATCTATACATACATATATGCATATATTTATGTGTCTTATGTATATGTTCATATAGCTCAATGATATCAAGGAATGTTTCATCAACAGCTTTGTGTTTCCAGTACTTAGTATAATTTTTTGCACATAAGAGGTATTTTCTTTACTGAAGTCAGTTGAGTAAAATTGCAACTTGCATTTCCCTCCTCCTGAGATTTAATTTATTTATACATTAGTGCCAATTACTAAATCTATTTCCTCTAAAAATATGTTCTTCCTCCTCATTTCAGCATTGTTAATTTTACTTTGGCAATAAAATGTCATTTAGAAATAAAGAGTGATCATCATAATGTATGGTAAGAATGAATTTTTAAATAATATAGAACAAAAAGGCATAATTTCCTTTTTTTATAGGGTCACTAGCCATCTCACACACATTATACCTCTAATAACTTATAATATGTGGTTGAATCTGAATTTTCAAAAGATAATAGGACTATAGCTTCATATTTTTAAGGACCTTAGAGGTCATGAGTATAATGCATCTCATTTTTGCACAGGAGAAAACTGAGACACATAGTTAATAAATGTCTTGGCCAGGATCACAGAGCATTCCAGTGTCATATGTGGGATTCAAAATCAGGTTTTTTCTGACTCAATGCCTAGCACTTTATACCCAGTCTAACATTAACAATTTAGACTAACTATGCTAGGAAGGCTCTGTATAAGACCAAACAACTAATTTTATTTGCTTAAATAGGATATCATAGTTAAACACAAGAAATAGTATTAAGTACTGCATACCAAGCACCAGCGTGTGGTCACTTAGCGATGTGCACTGAAATAAAAGAAAAAACAAAACAAAAATTGATAGTCTTCACTACTATGTGGGCAATTTTAAAATTCTGTAGTTATGGTGCCAGACTTATTGAAAACAAATGGTCAGAATGTGTTAAGTATCATGTAGTTTTTAGATCCTATTGAAATATTTGATTAACTTGATAATGTGAGCCTTTTTTCAATGACCAACCAACTGAGATAGTACTGCAAAAAAGTATCAAATCAAATCTTGACATTTTTACCATAAATGAAACTCTAACACAGAAGGAATGTGCAACTAAATGGAGGGATGTATGAAACTTTCCTTGGAGAGAGAAATAAAGGCATTGATAGAGTTGACTGTACTGTTCAAAGGCAAAAAGAAATATCATTTCATAGGAAATTTAGTTATTGTTTATTTCAGGGCTCATACTTGATAGCTATAAAAATTCTCTACTATAAAAATAATTTCAATTTATATACCATATGTACAAGACAAAGATATATGAATATTCTCTGAAAAACTTAGTAAGTTCTTCTAGATCAGGCCTGCACAATATTTGGCCTATGGGTCAATTACAGCCTGTCAAAACATTTTGGGTGACCCCGGTAAATTGTAGGTGATGTAAAATAGTCCTGCATAACATACCTCCCATGGGATGCTTTGGCAGCCCATGGTCTATATATTGTACAGGCTTGTTCTAGTTTGTCCACATATATTTGAAAACTTATTAACTTTGATGCAAACAATAGAAATAGTATAGAATAATGAAAATACGTTGGAAAATATGAATTGTCATTAAGGTATGAGAGAAATTAAAGGCTGGAGCCTATATACATATATATATGCATGTATGCATATATGAGTATACACACATACATATATATAATATATAAATCCACATATCCATATATCCATTTCTCTATCTATATATCACATAAGCATTGTGTGAAGAAGCTCAAAATAGTAACTATGTGGTGAGCGTTAAACAAGACAATATTTGTAAAGTACTTTCCAAAACTTAAAATATTAAATAAATGCAAATTCCCACAAATTATTTCATGCTATAATTATCTCTATAACAAACTGCAAGCTCCATGAGGACAGAGATTGTTTTCTCTTGTCTCTGTTGGTGACTTGATAGGGTATTATGGTATATTCCTACTAAAAGTTTATTAGGTTTAAAAAAATAACCAGATAACCTAGAAGAGAGCAGATGAAATATAAGATTTTTTTTTTAATTGGGAGAAAAGGAAGAAAAAAGATCAAAGAATTAAATTGAAGGGTAAATAGATACATTTGTCATTGTAGGTTTTCCTCTTCTCTGGGTTTTCCTAGCTCCTTCCTGTGTTGTTGGTGGTGGTTTTTTTTTTTGTTGTTGTTGTTGTTGTTGTTTGTTTTTATAACTAGTGCTTCAATATTTCCCTTTCATTGAAGATCACTAGGACTTCTGGGAATTCCAGGGGGAAAAATGAAGGAAGGAAGGAACAAAGGAATGAAAGAAGAAAGGAAAAAGGAAAAAAAAACTTTCATGTTTTACTATTTCACTTGAAAAATGCTTCCAAAGACCATTGCTTTAATTAGTAGCTATTTATAACTGCTAAGCTAAAAGATTCTTAATTCTGAGCATTTAATTATAATTGTGTCCACAATTAAAGGCGTGGATTCATCAGAAATAAGAATTAATTTTGAAGATGTATTTTAATATGTTTGTATCTAGGATAGATCTGCCAAGGTCATACTTATGAGTTGACAATAGAAATAACCAACTTTTCTTGATAGGTTTCTCTATGGGAGAATTAAACATTTTAAGTGCAGAGCACAACAGTACTACTAAATATATTCAATTGGACTTTTCTCTACTATACACTGGTACCTTATTTTCCTACTCCCCTGCATTTCAGCTTCCTTTCATATGTTATCTTATTCTTGTTAAAATGTAAGCTTTTACATGGCTAGCATGTCTTTCTACTCCTCTATTTCCAGGGCTTTACATGGTGCCTGACACACAGTAAGAATTTAACAAATGCTTACTGACTAACCAACTGACAGAATACTATTTAAATTGTAGGTGTAGTAGGATTCTTGAGTATAGTTCTAATTATGTGTTGAAGGAAAGTTTTGTTCCCCTGAAAAGTAATTTTAAAATCAAGTACAATATACAAATGATTGTTTTATATACAAATTTTAAAGATAATATTTAAGGAATTGAAGATGTCAAGACAGGTTCACTGCATTACTATAGAGATTGCAGGTAGCAAAAGAGGAGTAAGACAAAGTCTACATTTCAATAGTGAGACCACTAATTATAATACAAATTAACCACAGCCTGGGCTGGAGGAATTGGTATTTCCAACACTTGAGATTTAGTTGATCATGTCTCTATCTAGGTGATATGCCAATAAAAATGTTCTCAGACACTTCATTATTTTTCATGTGTATACCATTTCCAATGAGCCACATATTGTTTTTACATGAATAAAAATGGACCCTTCATTCTAACAATAAAACCTCACTCTTTGATGGATGTGCTAGACACAGATATACTTGTAAACTTAATATATTTCATCTTTTTAACACTATCACAGATGTAGCTCCTGCTGCTCTTTGACATTACTCAGGAAAAATTAGTTTCATTTTTGCATGATTTCAGTTTGGACACCCCATCTAATGAAATAATAGCCTGGGAAGATGGATTTGAAACACACAGAATATTTTAATTTACAGTTACCCACTGCAGCAATATTAAAGTACTTATGTGATCAGTCAGGGAAGACAAATATGCATCTTCTTCCTGTCTATATGATCCCATGGAGAGAAGGGGTACCACAAATCACAGAACCACAGTATGTTAGTTCTGGAATGGCACTTAGAAACCATATCATTAAACTTACTCATTCTGAAAAGGAAATGAATAGATTTGCTCAAGGTGACACATCATGTAGGTGGGAAAGTTTGTATTTCAGAAATTATTTTCACCTCAATTTTATCATTTCTTCCCATATCCCTTCATTCAACAAATTTATTTATTCAGCACCCATTGTATACAGGCCAATATGGTAGGTACTGCTCTAGGATAACTTATGGTTTTGATTTAAGATGGAGGTATTTTGTTAGGAATGCTTTAAAATTCTTTCATGTGAGGATTTTCTTAATGCTTATTTGTTTTGCAATGGTAACTATCTTAATTGAATATTTGTGGAAATCATTATTCACACTCCTGCATAAAAAAAAATCAAAATATAAGCCACTTCAGGTAAAATAACAACAGGAAAAATAATGTGTGAGGATATAACAGGAAACATTTTATGACTGGAAGTAAACAGGTTGGTGAGAAAATGTCAGAGGTCAGAATCTTAGAATCAGAAGAGACCTTGATGGCCATGTAGTATTACATGTACCTGATAAAGAATCCCCTCAAAACTATATCTTACAAGCTCATCCAAGATTTGTTTGAGGACTGCAGGTTACAGGAGCCTTCAGCATCCTGAGGCATCCATTCCCCCTTTGGATGACTACAATTTGGGGTGGCCAAATTTTACCTCTTCTTTTCTGATTTCTTTTCATTTCCCCGCCTTTTCTAGAGTCTAACAGAGGAAGGCTAATCCTTTCTAATGACAACCTTTTGGATGATTAAAGACAACTCTCAAATTGCTCATATCTTCCCATTTCAAGTTAGACTTTCTCAGGTCATTCACCTTAAACTTATATATCATATATTTGACTGCTAGTGCATAATATAGTAGAGATATTACCATTAAGAACCTTGGATATTATGCCTTTCTTAATATAACCTCAAATTATATTATCATACTTTTGAATCCTACAGAGCTCATAGTCCACTGGAACTCCTAATTACTTTTCAGATGAACTGATTTGTATCCGTGACTGTCTAACCTTGTGAGACTTAATTTTTAATGGTTTTTATATAGATTTTTAAAATTAATCCCTATGAAAAGTTACCTCTTTGTACCTAGCACAAATATCTAACTGGTCAATATATATATATTTTTAATCTGTTCTCTATGATAACCAGCTTTGTGTTATCAGCAAATCAAGTGTTTAACTATCACGCCTCTATCCAAATTAATGATAGAGGTGGCAAATTCCCGAGGGCCATTTTACATTGCACTGGACATCTCCTTCATTTGAAACATTAATGATGATCACTCCTTGGTTCTAACTAATGTTCAATTATTTATCCCAAGACAAATCTAACTACTCTTTGACTGAATGGCCAGCTTAGTTCAAACAAAGCTGCCTTCATATAATCATAATTGAAGAAATTTGAAAGTATGAGCCAAAGCAGTAGACACAGGGGGCTTAGAAATATAGATAAATGTCAAGATAGTAACTCCAATAACAATGCAACTCCTTTAAAAAGAGTCATCACAATAACAAATTATGAACTTCAGTTTTTTAAAGACTACACATAAAACTATGATGATTTCCTCTGAGAAGCAAAAGATTGTTTTGTTTAGATCTTTGAATAAGAAAATGAAATTCATATCCCCTATATAACCATGTCCTATATATGAAATTGAAGAATCAATTTCAATGGAGCTTTGTTTCCTTAAAACAAATGGAAGGAGAAAAATAAGACATTATACTGGGAAAATGGTTAAATTTCAGGCCGCTGTTCCATGCATGGTATGGTCTTTCTTGACTCCATACAATTAAATCTAAAAATTCTTATACTGGAAGCCAATATAAAGTTTTATGATTATTACCCTACTGGCTGACAATATCATTGAAAATGTGCTCTATACTTGAATAATATATTCTGTATAAATATTAAAAATCAATAAGAATAAGGTCCTGGAGAGGACAAACAACATTCTAAACTTCCCATATCCAGTATCTTATGAAACCTCAGTAAAATACATTTTATTTGTTGATCATTGTTTCAAAATAGTGGAGCAACCATATTGGGAAAAATACCCTGAAGGGAATTGACCCTAGGAAAGCTATCTAATGACATTATGCTTAATCAGGACCAACAAATGTCATGCAAATATACTGCAGTCAAGCTTGATTCTGATGATTACTGCATTTCTTTTTAAAATGAATATATATAATTTTATCAGGGTTCATATTTTAATCTTTTTTTAATTTTTTACACTTCCTTTAAAAAATTTTAGTTCCTAATTTTTTCCTCCCAACCCACTATTTTGCTATTTGCTTCTGATCAACTTAATCTCACCTCCTTTATCACACTCTTTTTCTCTTATTCCCTTCTCCTTTTTTCTTGTTGGGTAATTTTTCTCTTAGTCTTTCCTTGTGGTGGTTTTCATGTTATTGTCTTCTGAGTTTGTGTATTTGTCTTCACTGACACCATGGTAACTTTTTATGGCCAAGGATTCTTGTTTTCCCTCACATTTTTCCAGCCTATTTATTGACTTTGAATTTTATGTTATAATTGGGCTCAACTCAACTTAGGGGAGGGAAGCACTTTTCTAAACTTTAGGCTTTTTTAACTGCTTTTTTAAAGAGAGTTCTGGAGGTCTTTAAGTTTTCAGTGGTTCTAAAGTAAGGTGATCTGGGGAGATTGCTTTCCTGTTCTATCCTTTGATCTTTATGTAGGAAGGCACTGACTCCCTGGCACACCCAAGTGCTTGTGCTCCTCTTGATCGTGGAACTGTTAGCAGGGTTGCTATTCCCCTGTGGTTTCAATTGTTAATAATCTTCTCTGTCTGGGAACTGTGACTATAAGCTCTTCTAGTGAAGGACCACAATAACCTGTCCACCTGTGACCAAGAACTGCATATGGATAATAGAGTTGTGAAACAGCACAATGTCCTGCACACATTTTCATTTCAGGGTCTACTCTAATGTCTGACCAGTTGTCTGACCCCCTTACTATTTCTGGGATTAGTACTCCAGCTGCTGCTATTGTAAACAGCTAAAATAGCCACGTGGTGTGCTCCTGGCCAGCTCCCACTCAGTTGTCCCATACATTTTACGTGGACCTCTTAAACTGTGTTAGACTGGGGGGGGGGGAACTTAAGTTTGGGACAGTGCATCCTCCACCATGGAAGCAGAGCCCTACTTTAACAAAGAGCTAAAAGTCAAGAAATAGGCTAGAGAAATGAATAAACAACAGAAAAAGAATCTTACTACAAAAAGTTACTATGACGGCAAGGAAGATCCAGACACACATTCATAAGGGGATTAAAAAGTCAAAGTTCCTATATCCAAAGCCTCCATGATGAAAAAAATGAATTGGTTCCAGGAAAAAGAAGAGCTCAAAAGGATTTTTAAAATCAAGCAAGATAGGTAGAAAAAATGGGAAAAGAAATGAAAGTGATGCTAGAAAATCACGAAAAACATTAAATAGAGGACAGACACACATGCACACATGCACTCACTCACAAAACTGAAGAAAATAAATCTTAAAAACAGACTAGGTCAAATGGTAAAAGAGGTACAAGAAAAAACAATGAGGACAAGAATGTCTTAGAAAGCAGTATTGGCCAAATAGAAGAAGAAGCACAAAAATTCACTGAAAATAATTGGTTAAAAAGTAGAATTGGCAAAATGGAAAAAAAAAAAAGGAGGTACAACAGCTCACGGAAAAAATATAATAATCACTTAAAATTAGAATTGAAAAAAATGGAAGCTAATAATTAAGCTATCTATACCCATATGAAAAAAAAATATTCTAACACTATTGGTTGGATAAATGCAAATCAAAAGAATTCTGAAGTACTACCTCATGCCTATTAGATTGGCTAATGTTAAAGGAGATGTGGGGGCAAATGAGGAATTAGTGCACTGTTGGTGGAATTTTTAATGGATTCAACCATTCTGTAGAGTAATTTAGAACTATCCCCCAAAGGTCTATAATACCATGCATACCCTTTCCCATAGCAAGACCACTACTATGTCTGTATCCCAAAAGGCATACAAAATATGAAGGAAAAGAATTTATATGTACAAAAATATCTCTAATAGCTCTTTTCTGGTGACAAAGAATTGGAAATTGAAGGGATAACCATCAATTGGGGGTTGACTAATAAAATTGTGGTATTGTGATTATGATGAAATACTAGTATATGAAATACTTAGTAGGGCACTCTCAGAAAAACCTGGAAAGACTTTTGTGAATTGATACAAAGTGAAATGTACTGTGTACAAAGTAACAGTAATATTGTAAGAAAATCAGATGTAAATGACTTAGTTATTCTCATCAGAATATAGTCCAAGGTAAATCTGAAGTACGTATCATGAAAAATCGTATCCTTCACCAGAGAAAGAACTGATAATGCCTGAATACAGATTGAATCATACTTTTCTTTTTACTTTCTTTTTTTTAAATTTTTGTCCATGTTTTCTTTTACAACATGACTAATAGGGAGATATTTTGCATGGCTATACATCTATAAACAATATCAAATTATTTGCCTTTTTAATTAAAAAGTGGTAGGAAGAGAACAAGGGAGAGAATTTGGAGCTCAGTTTTAAACACATGTGAAAGTTATTTTCACATGTAACTGGGGAAATAAAATAATAAATTATTTTTAAAAAGATACCAATACAACATTTGTGTCTTTCATTGATTATGCATCATATGGCCAGCTCACTTTATTTTATGTAATACATTTTTAGATGGTGTATTTTACTTGGGTCTGTCTTTAAATTCCTTATATGTGATTTTTCAGCTTGTTCACTGTCTTCATTTTACTATATATTGTTTAACATTCATTTCCTGCATTCCCATTTTTAATTTTCCATGACAAGAAAATATTGGCATTAAAATATGGTCACTTATTTTAGGAAAATGTATGGGTCCCTTAAAGTATAATTGCAATTTGCTAAATGCTCTTATACTTATTCTTCACTTGCTGTTTAATATTGGTCAAAATCCACTTCTCATTTGAGACCATCAAGTTCATCACTTGGTATTTTTGGTCTCTGGAAACTACAGAAATAATTGAAAGAACAAATAGGAATTAATCTTTTAAAATATCTTCAGATTTTGAGGTGATGGAAAAGTCTCATTGAAAAGTAATGAAATGAATCTCAATTTGTATATAGTCTAGAAGATATAACTCAGTTACTGATATTTCAAACATGCAGTTCTTGCCCACTGAAAAATTAGTGGACATACTATTAAAGAATGAGAATTGTAGAAATCTTGATATCCTTGCTTTAAATAAAATGATAAAACTTGTTCTTATTAAAGGGAAATATTTTCAGTTCACAGGGTTTCCTTGGAAAGACAAATAAATAATGGTTAAAGGTCATTTTTTGGAGCATCTCAAGGCAACTAGAGAACTGTTTCGTAGAATATTTGGTCATCTAATATTGCAATGTGCATGCATTTTCAAAAATACCATGTCAATTAATTAATTAATAAGTATTTAATCAATTAGTGGTTCATAAGTATTTATTAAATGATATTCCAGGCACCCTGATAGATCCTGGACTAGAAATACAAAGAGGAAAACAAACCCTTCTCTCACATTAAGTAGTCATATAGATATATTTGTACTAAAAATTAAAGAGAACGAATACAAATAGATATGAAGGAGGCAAGGCAAGAGATATAAAGAGAGGTAGGAGAGAGGACACAGGAGGACAGTAGAGGAGAGAGTTGGACAGGGGAGGGGAGAGATTTTAAAAAGGGGGGAGACTAGCACCACACCCAGAAATAACTGGCCGTGTAACCTTGAGCAAGTTACTTAACCCCGATTGCTTAAAAAAAAAAAGAAAAAGAAAAAGGGGGGAGAGGAAACAAAGTGAGCTATAAGTTATACCAAATTCTAAAACTAAGGAAAGGGGAAATTAATGCAGTGATGGACTTGAGAGTAAAAAAAAAAAAAAGGATCAGTGGAATAGGGTAGACATAGTAAATTGAGCTAAAATACCTGATGAGACAATATGCTCTGATTATAAAGGAAGAACAGTAAAATCATAATTTAGAAACAAAAACAAGTATGGGAGACAAATAAAGAAAAAAATATAAAACTAATTTGCATAACTTTACAACTAAATGGATTAAAGTATATAATGAGGTGAGGGAAAAGTAAAATATTGAACAAGAAAACAAAGGCCCACAATTTGTTGTTCAGAGTGAAAATCTGCTACAAAAGTAAAGAAAAAAATGAGAGACTAGGGAAAACTTACTATGCATCACATGATATGGGATGATCAGATGACAATTCAAAACAGGGTTTGCAGTCCACACATCAGACAAAATAAAAAGTTATTCAAAATATAAAAAGAGATAAACAAGAAAACTACATTATGCTGAAAGGAACAGGTCAATATCAATATTAAACTTATATGATCCATTAACCTTAGCATATGAATACATAAAGGAAAAATTAACTATGAAGAGACATTGATGGTAGTTCAATAAACAGTGATTTTAAGTGTTCTCTCACTTCTGGGTTAGTCTAACAGAAAGGGAAACAAAAAATATATAATTAGACAAACTGACAGAGAAACTAAAGGTAAAAGACACAGGTTCTTCTAAATAGGCTATTCAAACAATATACAGATTAACCAGCACCCCATGGTACTTTTACAAAGGTAAGGCAAGCTATGCAGAAAGCTGTAAACATATGTTTTATAACCTATAACATAATAACAATAATAATCACATTTGTTTGCACAAGCAAAAGAGAGATCCCAAATGAAAAATAAAAATGAATTCCTAAAAATGAATGATTCAAAGAGCAAATCATAGGAACTATAAATTATGTGGAAAAAATGAAAATTGTGAAAAAACATGTATACCAAGAATTCTGGGATGCATCTGAATCAGTTTGCATGAGGAAAACAATCTCTTCAAAACATATCTCTCCAAAAGAGAAAAAAAAGAGGACATTGAACTAAATACACATTTCCAAATAAAGAGAAAGTCAAAGAAAAAAAACTTGAAGTAAGCACAAAGTATGAATTACTAAAATAAGAAGAAAAAGAGATAAAATGTAAAAACAATATAAAAGAATAAATGAAATTAAAAGTCAGTTCGTTCAAAATGCTCTTAAAATGGGCAAACCTTTAGCTATTTTAAACAAACAGAAAACTGAGTTAAAACTATCAATGAAGAAATTATGTCACAATAAAACTAGCAGAAATAAAAATAACAATCAGAAAATATTATAAACAGTTACATACCAACAAAACTGATAACACAAAGGAATAACACATTAAAAAATAAGCCCTTCCCCAAATAACAGAAGCCCAAATTAAGATTTTAATAATTCAATTTGAGACAATGATTTTAGAGAAGGCTCTAAGAGGGTGGGATGAAACCCAGATTATCCTTCTTGGAGAATTTTATCAAATATATAAAGAACAGTTAGTAGCAATGCTACAAAAATTATTCTAAAAATTAGGAAAGAATTCAGCTTATTAAATTTCTTTTAAGATATAAACATAATCATATCATCTAAGCCAGGGAAGGACAAAATATAGGAGTAAATATATATTCATAACATTAATTATATCAATAAAAATTTTAATATAATTATATGAAGTACACTATATTGATTCATTCGAAAAAACATGCACCAATGTCAATGTTGGATTTATTTCAGGGACACAAACATGGTTAAACTTTTGAAAAACAATCAATATAATAATCATATTAAATAATATATAACATATAAATATACACCAATTAATCATATCAAAAGTAAAACATTGCAAAGAAAATAAAATTATCTTAATATATATAGGACAACTGTTTGAGAAAGTAAAGTTTTATTTTCTTAAAAGCCTACAAATGACAAATAGAGAAGGATTTGTATTTTTTTATTTCATAAAAGTGCATCTCTCTGAAACCCATGAAAAAGCAATTAGAAAAAAAAGTAAATAGGCATAAAGTTTCTGGGAATCAATCACCCAAAGCACACAAAATATTTGCACTGTCTAAATTACAAAATGACTTTTTTTAGAACAACTTAAATTTCTGGTGCAACATTCAGTGCTCATGACAGAGTTGTGCCATCATTATGAAAATGGCAAAATTACAAAAATCAATTTACAGTTTTAAGGCTATACCAAAAAAAATTCAATGAAACACTTTACAGAAAAAAAAATAAAATTCATTTTAAAATTATATGTGCATTGGGGGCAGAGCCAAGATGGCAGTATCGAAGCAGGAAAATTCCCTGAGCTGCCCCCATAACCACCTCAAATACCTATAAAAATTACTCTAAACAAACTTTAGGGCTACAGAACCCACAAAGGAACAGAGAGAAACAAATCTCCTGATGAAGATAGCCTGGAAGACAGACAGGAAAGGTTCATTGCATCCTGCTGGGAGCAGAGCCCATGTCCACATGGGCTTGTGGTTTTAGCCTCAGGATTGCCTGACCAGCCATGGCTAGAGGGACATCAGGAGAGTAGATCACCAGCAATTGGGGTGGTTTCCAGAACTATCAACCCATAAAGATTACAGTGAAATGTCAGGGGTCAGGGAGGTCAAAAGGATGATGGAAACAAGATTCTGTTGCTCCCAAGTGGAAGATTGGTCAAGGTTAAAGTGAAGCATAGAGATTTTTATCAAAAAAAAATTTCCAAAATGAAATGAAACAAACAAAAATGAATCTAACCTGCCTGCCAGAGATCAGAGTCTGACTCAGGAGTCAGAAAACATAATACTAAGTAGAATTACATACATGTCTGAAAAAGGGCTAAAATCAGTGCTAAAATAGTTCAGACATAGGGATTTCAGATGTAGAAACCTTTTCAGTTCGAGGCAGGAATCAGCATAGACCTTACAGGGGAGATGTCATTTCATCTTGATAGTAGAACTTTCTAAAAATGGTACAGCGTACTTTGGGACATTTTCAAGTCGACTGGACAATCACTTGTGAAGAATGTTATGGAAGGGATTCTCCCATTAGACAGGATATTGGACTAGGTGACCTCTAGAATACTTTTTTTATTTTATTATCAGTGCAAGGATTCTATAATAATATAAGGGTCCTGACACTGGAAATGAATAAGGCTAATCAAAAGAGCACACATTTATAGAGCACTTTAAGGTTACAAAGCAATAGACAAAGTAAGGCTTCTGTGGAAGGAACAAAGATATAGGAGGAAGCCTGCAGAAAGGGCAGCAAAGATTATTGCAAAGGGAACTGGAAGGGAAATTAGAGGACCTGGATTTGGATAGCAGTTGTGCTACTTACTGCCTCTGTGATCATGGACAAGTCATAACCCTCTGTGTCTCCATTTCCTCAGTGGATGAAATGAAGAGATTGAAATAGATGACCTGTATGGAACATTCAAACTCTTAAATCCTGTTGTTCAAGGAAGAAAGGGGTTTATAAGTTTGTGATATATTACTTTTCCAGCTATTAAAATCAATTAATTAAAGCACTTTTAAACAAATGCTTTCAGAATAATGTTGATAAGATTGTGGGTTCTCTCCCAAGGTCCAGAAAAAGAAAACTTATACTTTGTTCTTCTGTAGTCCCATGATCATTATTTTAAAATGTGGGAATGTATGATAGCACACACAACTCATTGTCTTTGGTTTATTATTTGATAGTAGATATAGAAAGGTAGTGCCTTACCATTGCTACCTGGTTGTGAAAATTGCATTTTTCTGTGACCTAGAATGTTTGATTTTATTTTTCAATGTGATAAAATTCACTTTTGGAAAGATAACAGCAAATGCAATGAAAAAGAATATATTTACTATTGAAGTTTACATTGTGTATCTATATAGTTATGGGAGAACAAAGATTCTGAAGTATAAGTTGCAATATCAGCCCTATACATAAAACCCCTTTGGAAATTATAGCAAGATAGCTGAGAAAGAAGTTATATGTAAGCCTAGCTCAGTTTCATCACTTAAGGACACAAGAAATACGTCAAATAAATAAAATAAGAACAAAAAAGAGGAAAAGGCTATCCTCATATAGAAAACCCCACTGGGAAAAGTAGCAGATAGAATAAAGAAATGAGGAAACAAAGAAAAACAGCAAATCTGTAGAAGGATGGAGAAATGTTATGTTAGATGATGTTGTGAAGAAAAATTAAACTTAAGAGTAAAATATGACACTATCTAGAAGTAGAACCCTGTAAATAATACTGTAAATACTGCCTAAGTCTTGGAGTGAATGAAGACATTAATAAAAGAATTAATGGGAATGAGGAAAGAGAAGGGAGCAAAAGCTTATTAAATATCACCTTCTAGACTGTGCTTCACAAATATTATCTCATCTGATCCTCACAACAACCCTGGAACATAGATGCTATGTTACATAATATATGAGAAATGAGACAGACAGAGCACAAATGATTCTCTCAAAGTCACACAGCTAGTAAGTATTAAAAGTCAGATTTGAAGTCAAGTCTTCCTGACTCTAAACCCAGTGCTCTTCCCCTGTACCATCTAGAGTAAGATTGGGTATAAAAGTAAAACTCTTCCAAACACATTATTTATTTATTCATTCTTTCATTTATTTTGGCAGTTATATTTTTAATTAATTTTGTATTTTTAAAATTTAATTTTATTTTTTTAATTCAGTCCCCCTCCCTCCTGTCCCTAACCTAGGTACTAAGAAGGCAAGCAATATGATAACAATCATACATGTGAAATTATGTAAAATATATTTTCATAGTAGCCATATCAAAGAAAAGCAAGGAAAAATAAATCGAGGAGTTATACGTCTTTTTTTCTGAAATCTTCTCCAGCATTTTTATAGAAAAATAGTTACTGTTGCTGCTCAATTGTTTCCCTTGTATCTGACTCTTCATAATCCCATTTGAGGTTTTCTTGGCAAAGATCCTGAAAGACTTTGCTGTTTTCTTCTCCAGATCATTTCACAGATGAGGACCTGAAACAAACAGGGCAAAATGACTTGAACAGAGTCACAGAGCTAGTAAGTGTTTAAATCCAGGTTTGTACTCATTAAGATTCATCTTTCTAATTTCTGAAATTCATTCTGAAATCATTTGGAAATTCATTTCTGACATCAGAAATGAAAATAACAGATAAAGAACATAAAATATTGCAGATGTGGAAAAGAAAGTGTATATAGTCAGGATAATAGAACCATTAATTTCCCTTTGATTTTTGTCATGCTATGAATATAGACTGTTGATTTCATGGTCATAAACCTCTGGTGTTGATGTAATTCCCAAGGTACATTTTTCCGTCTCATTATATCTCTGTTGTCACAAATATCTCCAGTAACATTTTTTTGTTTGTGTGATACATCATATTTCCATGTTATAATTTGGTTTTGTTACATTACATGTTCAAATTCCAATAAAATTAATATTTTTCCCCTATTTTTAAAAAAAGTACTCTATGCACTGTGCCACTTATCTGCCCCATTGCACAATTGTATTCTATAATAATCATATTCTATAAGAATCATATGCAATAACTTTTTCAGCCATTCCTCAATTGATGGACTTTACCTCCCTTTCCAATTTTTATCAACAAAACAAGAATTGATATAATTATTTTCATACATATAGGCCCTTTCCCTTTTTCTTTGATCTTACCTTCTAGTTGTTTTTCAAGTTTTTCTTCAACTTACTGAGTCTCTTCAAGCTTAGAGCACTTTTGCCATTCAGTCTATAGAGACAATTGAGAAGATACCAACTCCAGTTCAAGTAGCTGGATGAAAAGACTCTCAAAAGAAATGGGCGTGAGAGAAGAGGGCAGTCTCCATCATGTCTCCATTACCAATTTGTTATACTAGAGACTTCAGGGAAAATCCCATTGTTTTCAATATAGGGCTCTCTTCATTGAGCTGTTACCTCACTCTCAAATGGAGAACCCCTCCATTCTGTATTGTCTTGTATATATTTTCCTGTACACTTTCTCTGAATTGTTTTTTTTTACAGATATGGATAAATGGGTTTATTTTATAAAATTTACACTACATAGACATACATATAAACATACACATGTACACATGCATGTGCATATACACATGCAGAGGCAAATGTACCTACACATATATACATATACACTCAAATACATGCATATATTTATTGTGAAATTAGTATTTGGTGAGAAGACAATGAAGTTTGGGGTTCTCTTTCGCCAAAAAAAACAAACAGTGATCAGAGATCATACTGAACCTGAAAATCATGCTCCCTATACTTACAATTTTTTTTCATTTTTCAAATGCTTTATTAACTTCTGATTTACATCATTCATTTCCACCAGATTTTGAGTTACAAATTTTTTCCCCATTTTACCCCTACCCACCGCCCCAAAATAGCAATCCCACAGGATATCCCCTTTTCCAATCTGCTGTCTCCCATATCTTTTCCCATACTACCTTCGAATTTTCCAGTAGGGCATGGTGGATCTCTATGCCCCAGTGCCTGTATAACTTATTTTCCAATTACATGTAAAATTTTATTAATAATAGTGTATATATATATACATATATATATACATTTGATTTTAAATCTTTCAATTTCAGATTCATTCCCTTCCTCCCTTGTCAACCATCCTTACTGGGAAGATAAGCAATTCAGTGTAGGTTGTACAAATATAGCTAATGCAAAACATTGCCATAGTATATATATTGAAAAAGGTTACCTTTATTTCCCTCCCTCCTATCCCACCTCCCACTACTTATATTCTCTACTTTGATCTCGTCCCTTTTCAAAAGTGGGTGCTTCCAACTTCCTCCCCCCCAGCCTGCACTCCCTTCCATCATCCTCCCTCTCATCTCTTTCCCCCCTACTCTCCTGTAAGGTGAGATACCCTATTTGGTGTGTATTTCATTCCCTCCCTGAGCCAAATTCAATGAGAATAAGTTTGACCCATTCCCTTTTGCCTTCCTATTCTTCCCCTCCATTGTAGCCATTTTCCCTTGCCTCCTCTATATGAGATAGTTTACCCCATTCTGTCTTTCCCCATCTCCTCTCAGTATATTCTTCTCTCACCTCTTAATTTCACCTTTTAAGTATCATTCCTTCCAATTAAATTGGTCCTGTGCCCTCTATCTATGTATACCTGTAAACATATATACACACATTCACATATGTATTCATACACCCATATACCCTCCGATATAGACATAAACACACACACACACACACACACACACACACACACACACACACACATATATATATATATTCCCTTCAACTTTTCTCATACTGAGAAAAGTTTCATAAGTTACAATCATGGTTTTTCCATGTAGGAATGTTAATAGTTCAACTTTGATAAATTCCTTATGATTTCTTTTCCCTGTTTAGCTTCTAAGGCTTCTCTTACTTCTTGTATCTGAGTGTCAAATTTTCTATTCAACTCTGGTTTTTTCATCAAGAAAGCTTGAAAGTACTCTATACACTGAATGACCATATTTTCCCCTGAAACATGATACTCAGTTTTGCTGTGTAGGTTATTCTTGGATTTAATCCCAGTTCCTTTGACCTCTGGAATGTCATATTCCAAGCCCTTTGATCCCTCAGTGTAGAACCTTCCAGATTCCGAGTTATCCTGATTATTCAATTTGTTTTTTCTTGGCTGCTTGTAATATTCTCTCCTTGATCTGGGAATTTCAGAACCTGGCTATAATATTCCTAGGAATTTTCTTTTTGGGATCTTTTACTGGAGGTAATTGGTGGATTCTTTCAACCTCTATTTTGGCCTCTGGTGCTAAAACATCAGGGCAGTTTTCCTTGGGAATTTCTTGAAGGATAATTTCTAGTTTTTTTCTTTGTGGCTTTCAGGCAGTCCAATAACTTTTAAATTATCTCTCCTGAATCTATTTTCCAGGTCAGTAGTTTCTCCCATGATATATTTCACCTTGCCTTCTATTCTTTTATTTGTTTGGATCTGTTTAACAGCATTTTGATTTCTCATAATGTCATTAGCTTTCATTTGCTCCAATCTAATTCTAAAGGAATGATTTTCCTCAGTGAGATTTTTAGATTCATTTTCCATCTGGCAAATTTGGCTTTTTTAAGTCAATCTTCTCCTCATTGCCTTTTTGAGCCTCTGTTGCCATTTCAGTTAGTCTGTTTTTAAAGGTATTATTTTCCTCAGTCAGGCTATTGACTCTCATTTCATAATTTTCTTGCATTGTTCTCATTTCTCTTCCTGATTTTTCCTCCACTTCTCTTATATTCTTCTTAAGGTCCTCTATGGCCTGTAACCAGCTCATATTTTTCTTGGAAGCTTTTGGTTCTGGAGTTCTGACTTCACTGTCTTCCTCCTGTTCCATGCTTCGATTGTTTTTGTCCCCAAATGAGGAGTCAAATATTGGATTGCTTTGCTTTTTTTCCTTCCTTTGCTTGGTAATTTTGCTATTCAAATACTTGACTCTTGGGCTTTTTGCTACAGTGGGACTCTGCCACCAGATGGGGGAGCTTAGTTACAAATGCTGCGTTTTTCTCAACTGCCAGAGGTATTAGTTGGGTGCCCTCTCTGAAACCTCCACACACTCTGGCAGGCTGGTCGCACAACCCAGGACCTCCCTCCTAGACCTCAATCAAGCAAGAATTATTACCCCTAAGAATTGTTGTTTGGTCCCCCTACACTCTGTAGGTCAGTAGCTGAAGCTGCCACATGGCAGTGACTGCACCAGCCCACACACTCTCAACTACTGGGTCCCAAAGTCCACACTGCACTGACCTCTCAGTTTGTCCTTAGCATCTATGTGTTGATAATTCTGTAAATTGCCACAGCTGCTGCTGATCTGGAGTCCCTCCAGCTGGTGGTTAGTCAGGCCCGCCCTGGAGTTAAAGCCTCAGTGTGGAGCTGGGCTCAGCTCCCAGAGAGCTGAGCTGGCTGATACCTGCTGGGCTGTCCTCAGGGGGAGGTTAGCTTCTCTGTGTCATTTTGTGGGTTATATAGCTTCAAAGTTTTTTTAGAGTCCCCTTTTACATGGATTAGAGGTGGTGGTAGCTGGAGCCACATGGAGGTCCTGTTTCTAGGCAGCCACCTTGACTCCACCCCCTACTTATAATTTTTAAGTTAGCAGATCCACATAATTCTAGCCCAGTATCCTCTCTCTCTCTCTGAGGATAGCAGAGTAGACAAGTTTGTTCTTTTCTGCTTTCTTTCCTGGTGGGAAATAAAGTTTCCCTTGGAGAAGGGTATGGGAATAACAAGTTAGAGATGTCAATTCTGCCTCCCTCTGAACCACACAATGATACCCCAGTGCTACATGTAAGGAAATAATCCTTGCTAGACCTATCAAGCAAAACAATTAATCTCAAATTTAAAACATGGAAAGATACTCAACAATATTAATATTTCAGAAAAAAAACCACAATGAATAAAAGTCCCTGATACCATCTTTCAGGAAATAATATAAGAAAACCGAGAAGCAAATATTATACTTAGAATACAAAATCTATAATTGATTTGATGACTTGTCAACAGAGATCAGTCGCTCTGTCTCTCTGACTCTCTCTCTGTCTCTGTCTGTCCCCATCTCTGTCTCTGTCTCTCTCTCTCTTTCTCTTTCTCCCCCCAACACACACTGTAACTTCAGAGTTCAAAGTTATTAAAGTTAAAGAAAAAATACTTTTACAAACTTCTGAGATAATGTTATTTGATTCACATAGAATGCCTTATTAACTATGAGAAATGAAGACAGTCTGAAAATAATATACCCCAAAGCAAAAGAAAACAATTGGCATTTTTAGATAGCTTATTTATAAAAAAATATATGAGAAGAAAATAGACCTTCATAAAGTAGCTGCTTTTGAATTTCTTTTGATAAAACCAAAGTTAAACAGAGTGTGTCACATAAAAGATTCAAGTAGCCAAAAAAAAGAAAAAAGAAAAACAAGTACACCAAGAATGAAAAGACCAGGAGATGACACCTTATTTAGATGCTTCAAGGAGGAGACATGACTATTGTCACAGAAGTCTCACCTTGTCTAAGGGTAACTGATGGAAGAAAGAGAATAACTTTAGACTTGGATGATGAGACCAAATATTTGAAAGATAGAAAGGAGAGCAGGAAAGGCAATGATTTTTTTTTTTATTTTTAGAATTCACAGAATTATTTATTAAGGCTGCTCAAACAATGAGTTGATACTATAGGATGGATACACAGACTCATGAATCTTTCTTTTGCCTCATATGAGTAAGTTAAATGTGAAAATCATTTATCAGTAACAAGAGTTTAAAAATGTGACACTGAACTGAACTGAGAAAAGGAGAAGTGAGAACTGGCTGAACTCTCTCTCCCTCCCTGCCCCTACTTCCCAAAGTTTCCTTGTGTCCTCTCTTCACCTAAGAACAAGAATTCCTGAATATGGCTTTGGTTCAAATCCCTTTAAGCCCTGCTACATGAGAAAAAAGTACTATGTTGTAACTATAGAAACTTGGACAAGCTACATCATATACATAGGATCCGGCTTTCTCATCCATAAAATGAGAAGACAGAACGAAATGGCCTCTAAAGAATCTCTCAGGACATAATATATCTGCTTAAATGATAATATAACTGGTGATAAGATGTTTTGTCCGATAATGCATTTTCATATATTTGCATTAGGGATATTATTATTTTAATTGTGGATAACAGACTGTTAGAAGGAGAAGAAGGAAGCTTAGAGAACAGTAATCCAAACCCTTCATTTTGATATTGAGGAAATTAAGACCTAGAGAGACAAAGGGAATTGTTTAAAGACACAAAGCTAGTTAGTGTTAGAGACGTATCTAGTGCCTGTATCTCCTGAATACTGCCAAATACTCTTTCTTCTTGTACAATTCCAAACTATGCAAATACTCATAGATGCCACAGCTAGGTTCTTAAACTATGGTACTAAATAACAAGGTCAAAGTCTTCAAAGAGGCCATGAATGAAAACCACTTGAAAAAAATAATAATTTAAAATAGAAGCTGAACAAAAATTATCTCCATTCACTTGTATAAATTTGAAACCTAAGTTTCTAAATGTTCCTTTTTGCATGTTTGTTAGCCTTTGGTTGATTAGGTTGGCCTAGTATTTATGTCATCTAGTTCAGAATATTAAGCAGGTCATGCTAAGTGATTCAGAAAGGGTTTCCCCCATATTCACAAAGGGAAAATTTTAAACAATTCTATGCTATAATTGCCATTAACATTCTAATAGATATCCCGGTGCCCCTTAAGGGTTCTTTTGCCAGGAAGGAAAAAAATATGAGGAGTGCATTTCATGTACAATGTTTTTAAGACATGGGAATCTCTTTGAACAAAACCATATATGTTGGATATACGTTATATCTGTTCAAATGAAGAAGAATATAGCATTATTAAGGATTCTATCAAACTATCTGTATAGCAATGTAATTAATGCTACCTTTTTAAGGCAATTCATTCAATGCTAAGATACTTCTAGGACATTAAAACTTTACTCTTATAATTTAGTTTGTGCCTAAGGGTACCAAGGTTTCTAATTTTGTGGAGAATTTTAATGATTTGTATAAACTAACAGTAACCAGGACCATTTTCCCCCTTCCACAAAAGACTTGCTGATCTCAAAAGTGCTATCTTTATCAGTCACAATATAGTTATTTATATATTAAACCCACTATCTCTTTATATTGCCATTCTTACTCAAACATACAAATAGTTCTGTAAATATAGTAAATTTTATTACTTACTTGATATTCCCTTCATGCAGATATTTATTCATCAAATGAGAAAATATTTGTAAAGTACTTAGCACAATGCTTGGGAAATAGCAGTCCCTATAAAAATGCTTATTCTCTTTCCCTCTATTCATATTTAGCTATCATATATAGCTCTTGCTGGCATCCACCCATAAGTTCATAACAGGGGATCCACTCAACATGGTTGAATTCTTCCTTGCTTTCTTGTCATGCCAAAAAGAAAGAACTGAAATACATAGACTATCCATCAGTTAGCCCTTATTAATATCAATTTTTTAATCACAGAGTTCTTTAACAGTACTGTTACTTTTCATTAGTGATATATTTAAACTAGGGTTAAAGAGGACCAAAGAATGCTAGGGAGCAGAACCTGACTTCAATTAGAACCTCAGATGGAAAAAAGGGAAGATAGTTGTCAAGAGAAGGCAAGTTAAGTAAACAGAGTTTAATGAAAAAAAGGGGGTAAAGCAAGTTGATAACTTGTATTGGGAGAATGGGCATTATTGAAATAAGTAAGTGATCGGTGCAAAATTTGAAGGGGAGATAGATGAATATTTTATCTTGTTCCTGAGCTTAGGGGAAGGAAGTTGAGTATAGCTGTCAAATTATTAAAAAGGAAACCATTGGCCAATAATATTTCACCCAGGCATTTAGGATTGAAGTATATGTGTATGTATATGTATATGTATATGTATATGTATGGCCTAACTTGCAGTTAAAAAGACTACTTTGACAGCTGAATGGAGGATGATCAAGAGTGAGGAGAGAAATGAATTAGCGAGACCAACCAGCTTGCTATTTAAATAGCTCAGGTGTGAAATGATGAGGATCTGAGTCAGGTGACATTGAGGAGAGAAAAGGGGATGATGAGGAATGTTGTTTGTTATTTATTCATTTCAGTCATGTCCAACTCTTTGTGACCCCATCTGGGGTTTTCTTGGCAAAGATAGGGGAGTGATTCACCATTTTCTTCCCCAGCTCATTTCGCAGATGAGGAAACTAAGGCAAACATTGTTTAGTGACTTGCCCAGGGTCACACAACTTGTAGCTGTCTGAGGCCAGGTTTCATGACAGGAAGATGACCCTTCCTGACTTGAGGCCTGACACCCTATCCACTGCACGACCTACTTGCCCAAGGATACTGGTAATGTTAGTCATTTTTTTTCTCCAGGAGGTTAAGGCAAACTGAGGCTAACTGATTTGTGTTGTGTCATACAGCTAGAAGTGTCTAGGGTTAGATTTGATCTTAGATCTTCCTAACTCTAGGCCCAGCACTCTATCCACTAAGCCACAGATAGAATTGATAGGGCTTGGCAACAGATTGTATATGAGCTATAAGAAAGAGTGAGACAATGAGACTGATATCTAGGTTATGGCTGTGTGACTGGGAGCATCTGAGTCAGCTCAACAGTAATAGGGAAACTATGAAAATGGGATTTTTTTGAGGGGGAAAAAATATTAAGTTCAGTTTTGAACATGTGGAATTTAAGATTTCTATGAAATATTCAGTTCAAGATGTCTATTAAACAGATGAATATGTAAGATTAGAGGTAAGGGGAGATGCTAAGGCTAGATAAATGGATCAGAGAATCATCTGCAGAGAAAGCATGATTGAATCCATGGGAAATGATGAGATCACAAAGCAAAATAGTATTGAGGGAGAGAAGAAGTAGGCTTAAACCAGAGCCTAGGGGCAGTTAGCAGGTGTGACATGGATAAAGATAAAGCAAAGGAGCCTTAAAAATGTAGTCAGACAGGTAAGAGAAGAATGAGAAGAGAATAATATTGTAAAAACCTGAAGAAATGAGAGTATCAAGAAGAGGGTGATTTATAGTTTGACGGTTGCAATGTTATCAAAAATTATGAGGATTAAGAAAATAAAAAAGACTGGAGATAATAATACAGTCCTTGCAAGAAATGAAGTTAAACTAATAATGACTGTGGAAAAAAATCTTTGCTGGGAGTCATTTCAATTCTAAACTAAAAATAATGGGAGAGGGGCAGCCAGGTGGCACAGTGAGTAAGAGCGCTGGCCCTGGAGTCGGGAGACCTGGGGCATTTCCAGCCTCAGATACTTGGCACCCACACAAAATAATTGGCCGTTTAACCTTGACCAATTTACTTAACCCCAACTGCTTTAAAAAAATGGGGGAGGAAGAAGATATCTTGTATATAAACTATCGTAGATAACATAGAAAGTAGAAGAAATGAAATGGCTGTAAAACCATGCACATCAAATATGTGTGGAAATGACCAAAGTTTATACTGTAACTCTAAATGAATACAGCTCATTCAAAAGAAGAATTTTAAGTGAAAAGGGGTTTGGGTAGCATTGCTTGTCAATGAAAAATATTCATGCATGGGAATTCAGAAAACTAGGGGAATATGATAGCATTTTGGTTACAGGAAAAGGAGAAAATGAAGCAATTTTGCAATGTACTATAGACCACAGGGACCGAAAGAAGGAATAGGTGAAGGCTGGAAAATCAATCACAAGCCTGCCATAGAAGGATGATAGTAACGAGAGGAATTGGAGTTCATTCTTGACTACAGCAGAAAAATTAGTAACTCCCTGACTTTTGTGAATGTAAATGTCATACTTCATCCTAAAACAAGCACTTTTTAAAAATATCTGCTAGCCTTTTGTCTTGTCATCAGTGTACCTAGGCAGTACAGTGGACAGAGTGCCTGGTCCAGAGTCAGGAAAATTCCTCTCCCTGAGCTCAGATCTGGTCTCAGACACTTACTAGTTGTGTAACCCTATGCAGGGCACCTAAACTTGCTTACCTCAATTTCCTCATCTATATAATAAGCTGGAAAAGAAAATGGCAAAACCACTCTAATATCTTTGCCTAGAAAACTGCAAATGGGTCACCCAAGGGTTGTACATGATTGAAATGACTAAACGACAGCAAAAGTCATTGTTTTAAATAGTCGGAAACAATAAAAAATCAAAAATAGCAAAAAAAAAGTGTGTTTGTGTGTGTGTGTGTCTGTGTGTGTAAGTATATATGCAATCTGATTCTCTCCTTCAAGGGAGAAAGTGGTTGATAAGATCAAAATTCTAGCAATAAATTATCATTCCATATTAGTGTTTGTGAAATAAAAATGAGACAAAATGTGGGCATAATCTGACATACACCCTAGATTTATGTTTGAAATAGTGTTTTAACTGTTAACATTTAAAATTTTTCTCAAAGGTTTTTAGCAAAGGTAAACAGGGTATTGTAGACAAAAAAGTTACAGAAAGAGAAGTAAGCTCAGAAGGGAAGAGGTATACTCAGTAATGAAATGCTATAGATAAAAAGAAAAATGCCTCCAATGTTGGAATAAACATGAGATTTGTTTAAGGGGATGGAAAGGATATTCTCCAATTAATTTGGACTTCATGAAATTTCTATACAGAAGATGGAAGCAAGGCCAGATAGTGACGGATAAATATAAGTTAAAAATGGAATTAACCACTCAAATAATGGTAGAAGTGCTAAAGCCCCAACTGAACTTAAACTGAAATGGAAAAAAAATAAGAATATGGGTTATTATTATTTTTATTTTAACTGTATTGTGAGCAAAGAGGAGAATGACAGAAGTGATAAAAAAAGAAGGCTGAGCTATTCAACTATCCGTTGGTTTCTCTATTCTCAGACAAGAAGAATGGCATTTGTACTAGAGATGAAAGAATGAAAATAATAATAGGGAGTTGCTAAACAAGATAGGTAAGGAAACAGAGCAAAGGAAACCTTAATTGCTCTTGATGAAATCAAGTCACCTTGTCCAGATCACCTACATTCATCTGTACTAAAAAGAAAATGCCAGTAAATCCCAGAATATAGAAGATCTGGCAAAAGTGACAGAGAAGAATTGTTCAGATGCAGAGAAAACAGGATAGATTAAAATGACAGATACCTAGAAAAAAGAGGTATTGATTAGAATTTTAATTTTAACAGTCATGCAATAAGTGCTCGTAAACACATATTGAATCATAAAGGACTGGAAATGAAAAGTGATATCATTGTCATTGAGAACTATGGGATGAAAAACCTATTTTGCCAATGTAGATTGTCACCTTCTGAACAAGTAATGATAGAGATCCCTGCAACAGGAAAGGTTAAGTAACATTCACAGAGTCACACAGCAAGCATGTGCCAGAGGTGGGATTTGAACACAGGGATTCCTGCCACCATAGAGGAAGAACAGAAAGTGGACATAGGAAGAAAAATAAAGTAACTCCTTTTTCACTGAGATGGTGTAGGTAATCTTTAAGTGAGGGCTTTTAAATATATAATTAGAATTCATTTATCCCATTTATCAATCATAATATCTACCTTAAATTTAACATACTGTAAGACTTTCTGAAAGAGTATAATTCACAAATGTATACTCTAATATTTTGAGAGAGGGCGGTTTTCTATTGTCTTAATGTGTTTGGAGCATGCTGATTTTATGCACTTTCTCAAATAAATGGTGAATAATGTATGAATTGAAGTAAGCTTTGCTCCTGCTCACCATCCTCCATTCCCCAAAGGATTTCTCAATCATTGCTTTCCATGCTAAACTAAGCTGTTTAAAGCAATGCCAAGGGAGGAAAATTCTCAAAAGTGACCACATAAATTGTGTGAATAAATCCTGTTTTTTATTTGTAAATGTATCCTCAGGAGCATAAAATGGGTAATTGCACTACTGATGTCACTTTGCATATGGGGATGCTTGATATTAAAATGCTTTTTATTTTACTTTTTTGAAAACTAGACCTGCAAACTTGCTAGACATACAAAATTAGCAAAGGAGGGCAATGTAAAATATTTAAAGCAAAATTACTAATATGGTACTTTACCTTCTTTCCCAGATTATTTATTAGTAAAATTTTTTGTGTCCCCATATCAGAAATGCAACATTTTCAGCATTGAAAAATTGTTTTTTTATTAATTAATTTGTTTACTTCTAGTTTACAACATTCATATCCACAAGATTTTGAATTACAAATTTTCTCCACTCCCTCCCCCCCCCACCATGGGAGCATGCACTCTGATACAAGTTCTACAAATACCTTCACAGTAAACATTAGTCAAGTTGTAAAAAATTATTATAACCAATGGAATGAACAACGAGAAAGAAGGAACAAAACAAAACAAAACAAAAAGATAGAGAGCTTGTAGTTTGCTTCAATCTGTATTCAGAATCTCTAAATCTTTCTCTGGACATGGATAGCCTTTTCCATCATAAGTCTTTTGGAGATGTCTTATAACCTTGCATTGCTGAGATAAGCACAGTCTATCAATGTCTGTCCTCACAGATATGATGAACCTGTCATTGTGTACAATCTTCTCCTGGTTCTGTTCTCCTCATTCAGCATCAGTTTATATAAACCTCTCCAGGTTATTATCAAGTCCTTCTGCTCCTCATTTTTTATAGCACAATAGTATTCCATTTCATTCATATACTATGATGTGTTTAGGCATTCCCCAATTGAAGGACATCATACTAATTTCCAATTCTTTGTCACCACAAACAGAGCTGCTAAAAATGTTTTTTGTACATATGGATCCTTTCCCCACTTCTATGATCTCTTTGGGATATAACCCTAGAAGTGGTATTGCTGGGTTAAACAGTATGCACTTTTGTATAACCGTTTGGCATAGTTACAAATTGCTCTCCAGAATGGTTGGATCAGTTAACAACACAATCAACAATGCATTAGTGTTCCAATTTTCCTACATCTTCTCCAGCATTTATCATTTTCCTGTTTTGTCATCTTAGCCAATCTGACTGCTGAGATGTGGTGCCTCAGAGTTGTTTTGATTTTCATTTCTCTAATCAATAGTGATTTAGAGCATTTTTTCAAATGATTATACATATCTTTAATTTTTTCCTCTGAAAACTGCCTGTTCACATCCTTTTATCATTTATCAACTGGAGAAATACTTGTATGCTTATATATTTGAATCGGTTCTCTGTATATTTGAGAAATAAGGCTTTTATCAGAGACATTGCTTGTAAAAATTATTTCCCAACTTTCCACTTCCCTCCTAATCTTGGTTACATTGGATCAGTTTATACAAAAACTTTCCAATTTGATGTAAGCAAAATTATCTATTTTGCAGTTGAAAATGCTCTCACACTTGTCTGGTCATAAATTAATCTCTTTTTCATAAATCTTCCAGGTACACTATTCCTTGCTCTTCCAGATTGCTCACAGTATCAGTCTTTATATCTAGATAGTGAGCCTATTAGACTTTATTTTGGTGTACAGTTTAAGATGTTTTTCTATGCCCAGTTTCTGACACATATTTTCCAGTTTTCCCAGCAGTTTTGTCAAATAGTGAATTCTTATCCCAGAAGCTGGGTCTTTCAGTTTCTCAAAGAGTAGATTACTATAGTCATTGACTACTATGTCTTGTGCACCTAATCTGTTCCACTGACCTAGTACTCTATTTCTCAACCAGTACCAAGAAGTTTTGATGACTGTTGCTTTATAATACAGTTTAAAATCTTGTATGGGTAGGCCACATTCCCTAGAATTTCTTTTCATTAATTCCCTGATATTCTGGACCTTTTGTTCTTCCAGATGATTTTTTTTGCTATTTTTTTCTAGCTCGCTAAAATATGATTTGGTTGATTGATTGGTATGGCACTAAATACTTAAACCAATTTAGGTAAATTTATCATTTTTAGTATATTAGCTTGACCTAACAACAAGCAACTGATTTTTTTCCAATTATTTTGATCTGACTTTTTTGTGTGAAAAGTGTTTTGTAAATGTGTCCATATATTTCCTGGGTTTGGTTCAGCAGGTAGACTCCCAAATATATTACAATGTCTACAGTAACTTTAAATGTAATTTCTCTTTCTCTTTCTTACTGTTGGGCTTCTTTAGAAACATATAGGAATGCTGAGGATTTATGTGCATTTATATTATATCCTGCAACTTTGTTAAATTTATTTATTATCTCAAACAATTTTGTATTTTGATTCTCTAGGATTCTCCAAGTATATCATCATATCATTTGCAAAGACTGATAGCTTAGTCTCTTCTTTGCCTAAACTCACTCCTTCAATTTCTTTTTCCTCTCTTATTGCTATAGCTAGCATTTCTAGTACCAATTTGAATAACAATGGTGACAGTGGACATCCTTGTTTCACCCTCAATCTCATTGGGAATGCTTCTAGTTTATCTCCATTACATATAATACATGCTGAAGGTTTTAGATAGATGATGCTCATTATTTTTACGAAAGACTCCATTTATTCCTATGCTTTTGAGCGTTTTTAATAAGAATGGGTGCTGTATTTTATTAAAAACTTTTTCTGCACCTATTGAGATAATGACATGGTTTCTGTGAAGTTTGTTTTTGACATGATTGATTATAGTGATAGTTTTATTCTAATATTGAACCAGCTTTGCATTCCTGAAATAAATCCTACCTGATCAAAATGTATTATTCTCATGACAAACTGTTGTGATCTTTTTGCTAATATTTGATTTAAAATTTTTCCAACTATATGCATGAGGGAAATTGGTCTATAATTTTCTTTCTCTGTTTTGGTTCTTCCTAATTTAGATATCAGTACCATTTTTGTGTCATAAAAAGGATTTGGTAGGACTCCTCCAGTTTTCATAAATTGCCTATAAAGTATTAAAATTAATTGTTCTTTAAATGTTTAATAGAATTTACTTGTTAATACATCTTGCCCTGGAGATTTTTTTCCTAGGGAATTCAGTGATGACTTGTTCAATTTCTTTTTTTGCTGAGATGTGGTAATTTAAATATTTTACTTCTTTTTCAATTAATCTGGCCAACTAATATTTTTGTAAATATTCATCCATTTCACTAAGATTAATAAATTTGGGGCATATAATTGAACAAAATCATTCTTAATTATTATTTTATATTCTTCTTCATTGAAAGTAAATTTTCCCTTTTCATTTTTGATACTAGTAATTTGGTTTTCTTCCTTTTTTTTTTTTTTTTAACAAATTGACTCGTCCCGGCACTGGGGCCGGTGCTCTTGCTCTCTGAGCCACCTGGCCAAAGTTGAACTATTAACATTTCTACATGGAAAAACAATAATTGTAACTTATGAAACTCTTCTCAGTAGTTGAAGGGATTAGAAATATATATATATATATGTGTGTGTGTGTGTGTGTGTGTGTGTGTGTGTGTATGTCTTTATATGAGGGTATGTGGGCATATGAATACATATGTGAATGTGTATATATGTTTACAGGTATACATAGATAGAGGGCATGGGACCAATTTAACAGGAAGGGATGATACTTAAAAGGTGAAATTAAGAGGTGAGAGGAATATAATGAGAGGAGATGGGGAGAGACAGAGTGGGGCAAACTATCTCATACAGAAGAGGCAGGGGAAAATGGTTACAATGGAGGGGAAGAATAGGAAGGCAAAAGGGAATGGGTCAACCTTATTCCTATTGAATCTGGCTTGAGGAGAGAGGGAAATACACACTAAATAGGGGATCTCACCCTCCAGGAGAATAGGGGGGAAGGGGATGTGAGGGGGGATGATGGAAGGGAGGGCAGGCTGGGGGGGAGGGAAGTTGGAAGCACCCACTTGTGGAAAGGGACAGGATCAAAGTAGAGAATAGAACAAGTGGGAGGTGGGGTAGGAGGAAATATAGTCAGCCGTTTACAATACATCTATTATGTTATTGTTTTGCATTAGCTGCACATGTACAATCTATACTGAACTGCTTGTCTCCCCAGTGGGGGTAGGTGGCAGGGGTGGAAGGGAATGAATCTGTAATTGAAAGTTTTAAAATCAAATATGCAAATATATATATATGTGTGTGTGTGTGTGTGTGTGTGTGTGTGTGTGTGTACTATTATTAATACCATCTTACATGTTATTAAGAAAATAAAAAAGATATACCGGCACTGAGGCATAGAGATCCACTGGAAAAGTTAAAACGGGTATGGGAGAAAATATGGGAGAGAGCAGATTGGAGTTGGGGATATCATGTGGGACTGCTGTTTTGGGGGGATGGGTAGGGGAAAAACGGGGAGAAAATTTGTAACTCAAAATCTGGCGGAAACGAATGATGTAAATTAGAAGTTAATAAAGCATTAAAAAAAAGAAAAAAAAAACAAATTGACTACAGGTCTATAAATTTTGTTGTTGTTTTCCAAAAAATCCAGCTCTTTGTTTTGTTTATTAATTCTATAATTTTCTTAACTTCAATTTCATTAATCTCTCTTTGTGTTTTCAGTATTTCTAGTTTAGTATTTAATTGGGGATTTTCAACTTGTTCTTTTTCTAGCTTTTCAAGTTGCAAGCCCAATTCACTGATATTTTCTCTATTTTATTCATTTAAGCTTTCAGAGATATAAAACTTCCCCTAAGAACCACCTTTCCTGCATCCCATCAGTTTTGTTATGGTGTAATGTCTCATTATTGTCATTCTCTTGAATGAAATTGCTGATTGTTTCTATGATTTGTTCTTTGACCCACTCATGCTTTAGGATCAGATTATTCACTTTCCAGTTAGTTTTTAGTCTATCTTTCCATGGCCTTTTATTACATGTAATTTTTATTTCATCATGATCTGAAAAGGATTCATTTGATGTTTCTGTCTTTCTGCATTGGATTGTGAGGTTTTTATGCCCTAGTATGGGGTGAATTATTGTATATGTGCCATGTTCCACTGAGAATAAGGTATATTCTTTTTTATGTCCATTGAATTTTCTCCAAAGTTCTATCATATCTACATTCTCTAAAATTCTTTTCACCTCCTTAACTTCTTTCTTGTTTATTTTGAATTTAGATTTATCAAGTTCAGAGAGGGCAAGTTTGAGATCCCCCATTCATATTGTTTTGCTATCTATTTCTTCCTCTAACTCCCTTAACTTCTATCCTCTAAGAATTTAGATGCTATACCACTTGGTGCATATATGTTTAGCAATGATATGACTTCATTGTCAGTGGTGCCTTTTAGCAGCATATAGTTTTCTTCCTTATCTATCTTAGTTAGATCTATTTTTGCTTTTACTTTTTCTGAGATAAAGATTGCTACCCCAGCTTTTTTTTTTACTTTAGCTGAAACATTATATATTCTATTCCAACCTTTTACCTTTAACCTAGGTGTATCCCCTTGTTTAAAATGCATTTTTTAAAACAGCATATTATAGGATGATGTTTTTTAAATATTTCTGCTATCCACCTCTGTTTAATGGGAGAGTTCACCCCATTTACAGTTATGATTACTATCTACATCTTTATCTTCATCCTATTCCATCCCATTTATGCTTTTATTCCTCCCTTCTTCCTTCCCCTCCTTAAGAGTTTTCCTTTTGACCACTAACTCCCTCAATATTCCCTCCCTATCAAACCCTCTCCCTTTTAGTATCCTTATCCCTTACTACTTCTCCCCTCACTCCCAACCCTTCCCTTCCCCTTTCCCTTCCCCTTTCCCATAATACTGTCTGTAGGGTACATTAGATTTGTATACTTAATTCCTGCCTTGAACCAAATACAATGAGAGTAAATTTCAAACAATTTTCCTCTCCTTCCCTTCATTCCCTCTACTATAATAAATTTTTGTGTCTCTTCAAATTAGATTCTTATAGTTAACTGAGTATGTTATTCCCTCCTTGAACCAAAACTAATGAGAGAAAATCTTTTACAATGTTCATCGTTTCATCTCCCTCCCTTCTTTCCCTCTACTATAATATATTTTTATGCCTCTTCATGTGACATAATTTACTTTTTTCTGCCTCCTCCTTTGTTCTTTTCCCACTACAATCCTTTTGCTCATGTTAGTTCAAATTTTTATCATTACTGTAGTAATTTTATACCACACTATATATATATATATATCCCTTTTAAATGTCATGATAATTATACTAAATATTGACAGGCATTCTTCTCCCATAAAGGGAAACTGACAGCTTGCTCTTATTGAATAACAAGTTGTGTGTGTGTATGTGTGTTTTCCCCGTTTACTTTTTTATTCCTCTGTTGTCTTGTATTTGGAGATCAAATTTTCTATTAAGCTCTGATCTTTTTATCAGTAAGGTCTGGAAGTCCCTTATTTCATTGAATGACCATCTCCTTACCTGAAAGATTATGCTCAGTCTTGCTGTGTAGTTGATCCTTTGTTGTAGTCGGAGCTCTTTTACCTTACAAAATATCATGCTCCAATTCCTTCAGTCTTTTAATGAAGATGCTGCTAGGTCCTGTGTGATCCGGACTGTGGTTCCACACTATGTGAATTGTTTCTTTCTGACTGATTGTAGTGTTTTCTCCTTGACCTGATAATTCTGGAATTTGAGTACAATATTCTTTGGAGTTTTCAATTTGGGATGTCTTTCAGGAGGTGTTCAGTGAATTATTTCGAAAGCTGTTTCACCCTCTCATTCTACAATGGGAGGACCATTTTCCTTGATGATTACTTGGAATATGTTGTCCATGATCCTCTTTTCATCATGCCTTTCTGGTAGTTCAATAGTTCTTAAATTATCTCTTCTATATCTGTTTTCCATGTCAGTTGTTTTTCCAACGAGATATTTTATATTTCTTCTATTTTTTTTCATTCTTTAGATTTTGTTTGACTGATTCCTAATGCTTCATAGAGTCATTAGATTCAATTTCTCTTATTCTAATCCTTAGTGAATTGCTTTCCTTTCTTCAGTCAGTTTTTGAATCTTCTTTTCCATTTGTTCATTTTTTTTTTACTTTTAAAGTTATTTTCTCCAGTTACAGTTTGAATCTCCATTTACATTGGACAAATTTTATTTTTTCAGAGAAGTGTTTTCTTCAGTGAATTTTTTTTCATTTCCTCAATTATATTTTCAAAATAGTTGGTCGATTTATCTTCTACCTCTACAATTTGACTTTTAAAATCATTTTTGAGCTCTTCCAAGAATGATCTTTGGGCTTGAAACATTTTGAGGTTTCAGATGTTGATATAGGGTCAATGTTGCCTTCAGAATTCAGTTCTTTTCACTCGCCATAATAGGATTCTAAAGTTTTTGTTTTTTCAATTTGCTTTTTGCCCCTCATAATTGCCTATTTCCTGTTTTTCAAGGGATCCTGCTTCTATGGTACAGAGGGTGCTGACTAATGCTTCTCATGCTGGGAATTCAGGTACTGGTTATTGGTTTTGTCTGCTGTGGCCTCTGAGTACCTAGACTGAAGCCAAGGCCAGGACTTTCATCATTTCCCTGGCATTGTGCTGAAGCTCACAGCATGAGTTGTGGGGGAATGGTGGTCTGGCTGCTTCAAGATTCTACCTCTGTGGGGTGGCTAGGTGGTACAGTGAATAGAGCACCAGCCCTGAAGAGAAGGGGGAACTGAGTTCAAATCCTGGCCTCAGACATTTAACACACACGAAGA
>NW_027186349.1:6148803-6162718 GCF_028583685.1 Petaurus breviceps papuanus
GAAGAAGAAGAAGAAGAAGAAGAAGAAGAAGAAGAAGAAGAAGAAGAGGAAGAAGAAGAAGAAAGATTCTGCCTCTGTGCCCCTGTTCTAGGGCTCAGGCAGGCTCAGCAGCTGATGACTGGGGGCACACTGGTGTCTGCCAATTCCCCTGGTTGTATGAAGGCACAATGGGGTTGTGGTATTGGGACTTGCTGGCTCCACCCCCTTGGGGTTCAGAATCTCCTGTTGGTCAGGTGAGATATCACTTTTTGGGAAACCTCCTGTCCTATACTTTTGCCTCAGCACAGTCACAGCCATGCCCTACTTCCAGAAATACCAAGTCTCCAGTTGGTTCCACTATTTCAAGATTTTGCACTGGGACAATATTCTCTAGGTTTTGCAGGGTCAGAGAGGGAAATGAGAGCAGCTGGTTTTTACTCTGCAATCTGGGCTCTAAGAAATTCAGGTAGATGATTTTTAAACTTCCAAGCTATGAGTTGATAGCCCTATGAGTAGCTATTGCTGCTGCTGCAGGTCCTGTGCTTGTCTCTTACCTAGCTCTTTCAGGCCCCCATTCTGTGGTGAGAGATTTAGAAATGGCCCCTGCAGTGGGTGAGTCAATTCTTCCAGGCTTGCTCCAGTTTCACAATTGTAGGGTCTGTACTAGTGCTGCCCACACACCCTGTGCTCCACACTCTGTGATCCCCCTTCCCAGTGCAACAAATCCCACCCTTCTCCACTTTCTTGGCCTAGAAATTTGCCACACTCCATATTCCAATGGATTCTACCACTCTATAAAACATTCAGATTAACTTTTTAGAGATTACTGAAGAAATTTATGGGGGAATTCAGATGAGTTCCTCTTTTCACCCTACCCTCTTGGCTCCTACCCCCAAAAAATATTTTTGGATACTTCAATTTGTTTATTTTTATTTTGAATGAATATCAGTACAACAGCCATTGATGGTTATTTCAATATATAGATATAGTGACACATATTGATATGTATTGACATACATGTTATATATGTATATGTATATCTACACACATACACACATATTTGTCTTAGGCAATAGCTAGCCAAAGCTGACATTTTATGGAGAAGATGAAGAAAACATAATGAAAAACACCTTTTATGGAGTCATCATAATACTATGAATTTATTAGTAAAAATCAACACTAAAGCTGTCATGCATGTTTAACTTAGTGTAAAGGTATAAAATTTAAGATTTTTTCCAAAGGAAAATACTTATAGCTTTTCATTAAAAATAATAAAGTTATTCAATCGTTATGGTCTTAAGACCAAAAACTTGAACCTATATAACAATCACTTCTGGAAATAAAATTTTTTTCTGAAGAATCAAAGGTGAGGAGTTCTCTTTGATGAAAACAAATCTATTTTTTTTCTTGAAACAATATATTCTAGTGTTGTATCTCATGGTGTGTTTTCATATGATGAACAGTATGTGGCTCTCTATGAAGAAATAATAAAAGAGTTCTTTGATGCTTCCCTATTTTATGTTATATTTTCTGAAAATACCAATTTTGAGAAGAATAGAAGCTTCTCCATTTTTGAATTTGTTGAGAAAACACTAATTTTTAAATAACTTATAACAAATAAAAACTATAAAAGAAAGAAAGCATGTTCTCATCAAACCAGAATTAGATACAGACCTTCAGAGATTATCATCTCTGATTAAAAAACAAAAAGAACACAAAAATTCATGCTGCTTAACAATAAACCTAATGTTATCCTATTCTGGAGTGATGTTATCTCATAAATGTGAGAACAGTTTGAGTTCTTACATTGGAAAAATTTTATAAGTAATGAATTGCTTTTATTTTTTATATTCTCCATTCCTTCTCTATCTTCCTTATACTTTGAGTACCTTCTGGTGGCTGCTCTGAGATCTTAAAAACTAGATCAAGAGGGTTTTAATCATTTTACGCCTTAACAATTCAATTCAAATCTATACAAAGAAATATCTTTTAAATTCCTAAAGTGTGCAAAGTACATTGTGGGCTCTGAGGATAAAAAGAGAAAAATGTCAGACTAAATGAAGCTGAAAGCTTTCAGAGATCACTAATTGTTCAACTAGTTATAATGTAAATACAAGACTAAAACTAAAAGAAAATTTGATCTAATTCAATGAGAGGAATTTCTGCTTTTATAGTATAAATACTTAGTTATGATAATATCATTTATCCAGCAATATATCTATCTTAGACCAATACTGTTTCTGGACAATAAGTTGGGACCAGAGTTGAACAGAGAAAAGAAAGTAGAATTGTCCTTTGAAATTGTCCTTTGAAAATTATTCATTGTCTTTAGTGACCTCAAGCTTCTCTCTGAACATAGCACTATCTTTTTCATTCCAGTATTTTTTTTTTGTTGATATTATATGGCTTCAAGGTATATAATTCTCGACTTTGGGATGAATTGAAATTGGGGATCACACAGTGACTGATAATGGAGACAAAGAGTTTGCTGTGAGTATGTTACTACTCGGTAAACATGAGAAAATATCCAGGAAAAGTGATGCAAGTTGTGCCATTACAGAAATGGAAGACCAGGAAAAAAAAGTTGACTGGTCACAATGGTGAACCAGGGAAAACAGTAGGATAGTGCACATCCTCCACTGATAGCTATACAATATAATAAAATTTATACCATATTAAGCCAACCTCTTTGGCAAATTTGTGGAAGAACATAAATGAGTATCACACAGCATTGGAGGGTATGAATAGCGTGACATTTGCACTATTGGGGCAACATCTCTCCAATGATATCACAGATCCATTGTAATATTGAAATACTATGTACAGCCCCTAGGCCCAGGGGCATGCATTCAACAGGGAAGATACTATTTGAATAAAAAAGTGTAATAATGTGTGGGATGGAGAAGCAAAGGAGAAATAAGGCAAAAAGAGATATTTGAGGGGAAAGTAAGTATTAATATCAATGGGAATAAGAGAAGACTTGAAGAAAGAGACAGTACTTAAGTTGAGTCACAAAGGAAGGTATGATGATGATGGGGAGAAGATTCCAAGTACAAGACCTGCAAAGATGCAGAGGTGGAAGAACATGTAACACCTTTGGCAAAGAGCCCATTGTAGTAGCAATCACCCCAGCGTCCCCAGGGTGGCTACCAGCAGGAGTTCTTGGATATGCTTTGTTAAAGGAAAGCAACTCAAAATTGGTTAACAAGCTTATTTAATCAGTCAAATATGTATCATTTACCTAGTTCAGGGGAAAAAGGTCAGTACACTGAACTTCAGAGTTTACAGACAGAATTATCAAGACAGAGAAACAGATCAAGTAGACAGGTTTCCAAACTTTCCGACCATTACATCTGTACAATTCAACATGTGGGTTTTTCATAGCCAGGGGGCTGTCAACAATGGCTTCCCAGAGTCTCATCTGATCAAATCACAGAACATTTCTCAAAGTGAGCCCCGAAGCAAAGCCTCAAACCAGGGTTTATATAGCCTTCTCCTGGCTCAGAGAATGTAACATCCTTCTGGACCCACCAGCCAATCAAAAAGTATCTACTGAAAAACAAGCCTCCCACCCCAGGCTCCAGGTGCACTTTAGCCTAGGGGCAGGGAAGATCTTAAAAATTTACATTCCCATTACACCCATCCATGAGAGGAATTTCAGTGAAGAAGAAAATGAAACATTTATTGAAATAATTGTTTCAATTGCTGATGGACTCCAGTTAACATTCAGATTCAGAAAAGAGAGGTACTGAAATGATAAATTAAGGATAAATTTATCTTATTTTTCAACAACTTTTTGTTTAATATATTTATTTTACATTTAAAAACAACTTTAATATCCTGATTTTTTTTTATTTTGAGTTCTAAATTATCTCCTTTCCTCCACTCTCCTTTTCCTAAGATGGTGAGATGATATGGGTTATATAGCATTAATCTTACAAAACATATTTCCATATTAGTTATATTATGAAAGAAAACATAGAACAAAAATGGGAACAGGTTGAAACTGGATATGTTTCAATTTGCATTCAGATTCCACAAGTTCCTTTTCTGGAGGTAGACAGCATTTTTCATCATGAGTTCTTTGGCTTTGTCTTGGATCATTATATTATTGAGAATAACTAAGTAATTTACACTTGACCATCCTACAAATATTGCTTTTTCTGTGTACAATGGCCTCATGGTTCTGTTTACTTCATTTTGGATCAATTCATAGAAATTTTTCCAGTTATTTTTTACCAAAATCAGCTTGATCATCAACTCTTATGGGACAATATTTTTCTATTACACTAATATACCACAACATGTTTAGCCACTCCTCAATTGATACACATCTCCTCAATTTTCACTTTGCTACCACAGATGCTATACATACTTTTAATAGAAATAGATACTTTACACTTTAAAAAAATATTTTTCAGATACATATTTTATATATAACTCATACTGGTACTAGGATACATACATAAGTAGTATTGGTATTGCAGAATCAAAGGTAGGCAGTTTTATAGCCCTTTAAAAATAGTTTTAAATTGCTTTCCAGAAAGAATTATCGGTTCACAACTTCACTAACAATGCATTAGTTACCTAGTTTTCTCACATCATTTAAAAATTTTTTTTTATTAATTTGTTTGTTTCCTTTTAGTTTACAGGATTCAATTCCACAATTCCTTGAGTTTCACATTTTGTCCCCCTCCCTCTCTCCCCACCCCATGGCGACTTATAGTCAAGTACAGGATCTATAAATACTTTCACATTATACATTAATCAGGTTATAAGCACGGATTGTACCAGCTGGAATGAAAAATGGTAAAGAAAACATAAAACCAAATAAGAGAAGGAAAAAGATCAGGTATTTTGCTTCCACCTGGATATAAACTTAGTTCTTTCTAGTTCTTTCTCTGGATGCACATATTTCTCTCCATCATGAGTCTTTTGGGATTGACTTATATCACTGCATTGCTGAGAAGAGTCCAGTCTATCAAAGTTGGTCATCACACATAGGTTGTGTCTGTAATTGTGTACAAATTTCTCCTGGTTCTACTCTTCTCACTCAGCATCAGTTCTTTTAAGCCTCTTGAGGTAAATATGAAGACTGTCTGCTCCTCGTTTCTTATAGCACAATAGTATTCCACAACATGCATATACCAAAACTTCTTCAGCCATCCCCCAATTGATGGGCACCCCTTAATTTCCAATTCTTTGCTACCATGAAAAGAGCTGCTATAAACATTTTTGTACATATGGGTCTTTCTCCCACTTCTATGATCTCTTTGGGATATAACCCTAGGAGTGATACCACTCCTAGATGGATCAAAGGGTATGAAAGTATTTATAGCCCTTTGGGCATAATTCCAGATTGCTCTTCAGAAAGGCTGGATCAGTTCACAACTCCACCAACAATGCATTAGTGTTCCAATTTGCCCTCATCCTCTCCAGCATTTGTCATTTTCCTGTTTTGTCATCTTAGCCAATCTGACTGGTGAGATGTCTCACATCACTTCTAACAATCATCATTTTCCTTTTTCTTTCCTTAGCCAATCTGATAGTTGTGAGGTAGTACCTCAGAACTGTTTTAATTTGCATTTTTCAAATAAAGAGTGATTTAGAGAATTTTTTTTTTCATATAACTATATATAGCTTTGAATTCTTCATCTGGAAACATCCTGTTCATATCCTGTTCACATTCAATTCATATTGACCAAGTTCCCTCTATATTTGAGAAATGAGATCTTTATCAGAGACACTTGTACTTTCTGCTTTTCCCAAGCTTGCTGCTCCCTTCTTATCTTGGTTAGATTGGTTTTATTTGTGAAGAGCCTTTTTCTAACTGAATATAATAAAAATTATCCTTTTTACACCTTATAATGCTTTCTACTTTTCATTGGTCAAAAATTCTTCCATTCTCCATAGATTTGACAGGCAATCCATTCCTTGGGATCCTAATTTATTTCAAGTACCACCCTTTTATGTATAAATTATGTATTCATTTTGACCTTATATTTGTATATGGTATAAGATGTTGATCTATACCTAGTTTCTACCAAACTTTTTTTCCTGTTTTCCCAATAGTTTTATCAAATAATAAACCCTTATCCCCAAAGCTTGGGTCTTATGGGCTCATCAAGCAATACATCACTATGGTCATTTATTACTGTGCATTGTGTAACTAATCTAATTCATGGATCTACCATCCCATTTATTAATCAGTACAGATTGTTTTGGTTGTTAGTGCTTCATAACACAGTTTGAAATCTGGTACAGCTAGGCCACCTTCCTTCACAATTTTTTTTTCAATAATTCCTTTTATATTCTTAACCTTTTGTTCTTCCACATAAATTTTGTTATTTTTTCTAGCTATATAAAATAATTTTTGGTAATTTGATTGGTATGGCACTGAATAAGTAAATCAATTTTGTTAGAATTTTAATTTTTATTATGTTGACTTGGCCTGCCCAGAAACAATTAATATTTAAAAATTGTTTACATCTGACTTTATTTGTATGAAAAGTGTTTTGTAACTGTGTTCATATAGTTCTTTGGTTTGTCTTGGCAGGTCTTATACACACATATACATGTGTGTGTGTGTTTGTGTATCCTGTGAGTCCCATAAAAATAATGAAATAAAAATATTTTATATTGTCTACAGTTATTTTCAATGGAATTTCTCTATTTCTTTCCCATGGATTTATTTGATAACTAAAAATTAATTTTTAAAAAGTATGACATCCTGTGTCAGGAATACAGAAGTTCCAGTTGAGATAAGCTTTGCTATAAATGTTCAAGGGTACAGGTCATTAGAGCCAATTATTTAATCAACTCACCCTAGTTAGCCCTGATATTTTTATTAGGTGAGAGCATGTTTCAATTAGATTGCATAGAGGTGTATACTAGATATGAATAAGGCCTGGATATCCCTCTCTGACTGAAACAATAAATCAAAAACATTTCAACTGTGTATAACAAGAATTCTCTTGCATATTTGTTTAGTAACATAAAACTAGAGAGCTAGTTTAAATTCAGGGATTCAAGTATTTTCCAGCATACAACTGAGCCATTCTAGACAAATCCCTGAGAAGTAATCACTTGTCAGTTACATAGGAAGGCTGGAGGAGGAAGAGCTGGAGAATCTTCATCTAGGCTTTGGTCTTAGATGTCTCTCTCTCCCTTTTTCTCTCGCTTCCTCTCCCCTCCCCCCCCCAGTCTGCTTTCTGGACAGCAATACTAATAAGATAAAATCTATTAGCATAGAACAACTCTATGATAAGTAAGAAGTCACTCAGATAGCATCTACCTGCCCTCATTATAATGGAGTCACTGAGCACAGTTGAACCACTTCCCTGGAAGAAGGGTTGGGGTAGTAGTACCTGTGGTATATGAATCTGAGTTCTATCTTTTTCAAGGCCAATACTCATTCTCTTCTGAAATACTCTATCCTCTTTGTACATGACAGGGTAACTGAAAAATTGGAATTTATCAATTAACTACTTCATATAACTATCTTCTAGCCAATCTAATATTTTCACCAGATTTTTTCCCAAAATTTCATTTTAGACTCAAACACTAAAACACAGAGTATAGAAAAAAGAAACAAAAATATATCATAAAATTAAATTTTGAAAATTAAATACAAAATTAGTAAGAAATATATGTTGCCTGCAAAGCAGAACATAAGAGGAGATTCAAAATATGTAACAACAAATTTTCATTTCAAGAAAGCCTATATGGAGGGGTGGCCAAGTGGCTCAGCAAGTAAGAATACCAGCTCCAGTGTTGGGATGATGTAGGGATCAAATCCGGGCTCAGGCACTTAGGACCACACCCAGAAATAACTAGCCATGTAACCTTGAGCAAGGTACTTAACCCTAATTGTTAAAAAAAAAAAAGAGAAAGCCTATATGGTAAATAATACTTCTTGTATTTAAAATTGTCCATCACTTATTTGCTTCCTTATTAGTTTTCTTTTGCTCTCTGTTGTGCATTTTTTTACTTTGTTCTTTTTCCCCTCCCTCAAACCCCCCAGAAGGCTACAATAACATTTAGATATGTTTCTCTATAGCTTTAGATATATACATACACATATACGTACATACAAACATATATAGACATATAATTCCCAAACTTATTGATCTTGCATGTATATGCATATATCTTGCTTCCTATCTCTCCTGCCTCCTCTACTTAATTTTTACCCACTACCTTTCCCTCCTATCTCTTGCCTTCCCCCCATTTCATGAGCTTTTTGTAAAGCATATTTGTTCTTAAAATGAATTTCCAAATACTGAAGGGCTATCTAGTAATGCAGACACTCAGATGGTTAGTGTCACTAAATACTTTCTTCATGAGCCCCTAGATGGTATAATTTCCCCAGAAATTCATTAGGAAATACATTTAAATGGAAGGAATTCCACTTGTAAGAAGAAGGTCCTTTTCCATGTCTTCCTTTGTCACATGCAATCTGAGAGTATATGCTATGTGGATGTGACATTGATGACCTAGCAGATAAACTAGATATTTTGATCTCCTATCATGTGACATTTATTCTCCTTAGTTTCCTTTTACAAAGCCCAATAATTCAGATACTTTTGAATTGTTCTTTACTGCTATAATAAAATAGTAATCCATCAAATAATCTATTTAGCAAGTTCTCTGAGATACAAAGATAAAAAATGAAAGAATTTCTACGTTCAAGGAGTATATATTTAATTTATGTAAATTGCATATGGGTGAATAAAGGCTATTGAGTGCAATTAAAACCTGATGTGGAATTTTTAAGGACATATATAAGTATATAAAAAATAAATATGTGCTGAAGAAATGCAAAAGAAATACAGTACATCTAAATGTATTAAATAGTCACTCAAATTGAATTTGTACATAATCTCACAAGTACAACTAATATGCAATTTATGGATATATCGCATTCCCTCCCTTTGATATAGAGGAAGTCACTTTACTTCTTTTTTTTTTAAGCAATAGGGCTTAAGCAACTTGCTCAAGGTTACACAGCCAGTTATCCCTGGGTGTGGTGCTGAGCATCTGAGCTCAGATTTGATCCAGGTCATCCCGACACTGGAGCCGGTGCTCTCACTCGCAGAGCCACCTGGCTGCCCCTAAGCAATTGGGGTTAAGTAACTTGCTCAAGATTACACGGCCAGGTGTTTCTGGGTGGGTGCTAAGTGTCTGAGCCTGGGATTCGATCTCCAGGTCTTCCCAACACTGGAGCCAGTGCTCTTACTCGCTGTGCTACCTGGCCACCCCGAGTCACTTTACTTCTTAAAGATTCATTTTCAGATACAGAGCCAAGCTAGTGGGGAAAAAGAAGGGACTTGACTGAATTCTCCTCCAAACACCTCCAAAAAACTTTAAATAACATCTTAAAAGAGGTGGCTAGGTGGCACAGTGAATATAGAAACAGTCCTGGAGTCAGGATGACCTGAGTTCCAATCTGACCTCAGACACTTAACACTTCCTAGCTGTGTGACCTTGGGGAAGTCACTTAACACTAATTGCCCTGCCTTCTCCCTCCAAAAAGCAAAAAAAAATAAAAATAACATCTTAAAACAAATTCTAAGGGGTGGCCAGGTGGCTCAGCAAGTAAGAGCACCGGCTCCAGTGTTGGGATGACCTGGGGATCAAATCTGGGCTCAGATACTTAGCACCACACCCAGAAATAACTGGCCATGTAACCTTGAGCAAGTTACTTAACCCCAATTGCTTAAAAAAAATTCTAAAGCAGTGGAACCTAAGTATGGGTGAATCAAATTTCTAGTCCAAGAGAACTGAAAAGGTAGGGAAATGAAAGGTCATGAGTGTTGAGGTATAGTGTTAGGGGTGCTCAAGACCCCAAAATACCAACATGCCAGGTCCTGCCAAATGATGAGGTATAGGCTCTGGGAACCCCCTTGTACTCTGATTGAATCTTCCCATTTGATGAGGCATTAAGCCTTTCATTGTGGCTTGACCCAAACCTCTGTTACTAGGCTAGCCCTCTTTGTCCAGCTAGATCCCACCCTTGATCCTCCCAAACCCTCCACTGTCTCATCTCCAGGTAGCCTCCAGGTATCTCCCACCCTTAATCTCTCATCCCTGGAGTATGACCTTATTTGACTTTTCCTGAACACCCTCCCCAAACTCCAACCCTAGACCACCCCTAGATTCCTCACACAACCTTTCTGTATACAAGACCCTATCTTGCCTCCATGAGGGGTGAGAGAACCTGAGAATTATCTAGTGCAGACTCACTCTGTGTCAGATTATTCTGGCCTTCTTGTCCAATACAAGCAGCACAGATACCAAGGCTCTTTAAGAGTCTACCCATTAAGGCAAAACTTTAATAAACTTTGCTTTTCTTTGGCTGAGAGAAGACTTGAGTTGAATTCAATTGGCAGGACCTGAGGTGTTGGTATTTTGGGCTCCCAAGCACCCCTAACCCTATACCTCAATATTTTTATGATTCCCTGACCAGGAACCACTGCTAATCTCAAGTTCTTCTCCAGCTGGAACTGGAAGATATGTAAACCTCTCTTTCTCCCTGTTCTCTTCTTGATCTCCAAGTACCTTGGAGGTGATTTTGTTTGTTTGTTTGTTTTTTTGGGGGGGCTGACCTCTCAGGTCCCATTAGGTCAGAGAGCTAGGAGGCTGTCTCATGCTCAGCCTGACACTCTCAGGTTCTCGGTCCAATTTGGTTATGTTGGAGGACATGGACCTGGGCACAGCTTCTGAAGAATGGAGGACAAGGACAGACACCCCATCCAGAAGTGTAAGCCAGATTTTTTCAATTCTCTTGGAGCAAGAGAATTGAGGAAATTTCAGGTACCCTTTTGTGAAACTTTTGTCTTGTTTTGTTTGGTTTGTTTTTAGAGGCTTACTCCCAGATCTTCATTTATGGAGGAAGGGACTTACAGACCCTATGCCTGTATTGAGTCGATCCTTTTTAGTTCCCAAAAGTTTGCCTTTGGGTTATTTTTTGCAACATTGGTATAAATTTAGTTTCTCTAGAGAACTTAAAAAGAAAAGTTTTTTTTTTTTTTTTTGCTGCAACACTGTTTGACCTTAGTATCACCTAGAGGACCATGACACATGACCTATTTTTGGAACTTTAAAAGATAATACTCTGGGGGTGGCCAGGTAGCACAGTGAGTAAGAGCATCGGCACCAGAGTCAGAATGGCCTGGGATCGAATCTGGGCTCAGACACTTAGCACCCACCCAGAAACACCTGGCCGTGTAACCTTGAGCAAATTACTTAACTTCAGTTGCTTTAAAAAAAAAAAAGAAGATAATACTCTGTTGCAGTTAGAATTATACTGTTGCAGAGAAGGAAGATAGATAAAATTTGCCTATTTAATGGCCTTAATTGAACTTTCTCGGAACACAGTTCTCAGGACAGATTTTGAGATGCTTGAAGCTAGAGCCCCTCCACAAAGGGACAATGGAAACCAATTAAATGACCCACTTCCTATGGCCCCCAGGGCTTAGGCACCAGCCCCAAACCCCTTCAGAAACTCCTGCTCTGGTCCCAGTAACCGGTCTCTCTGAGGCAGCTCCCCTATCCCCTCCTGCTGCTCCCCAATCCTTTTTTTCATGCTTTCCCATCCCTTTTCCTCTAGCCCAACACCTCTTGTTTCCTGCCCCATTCACCATCCACATCTCCTACCCTGTATCTCCCACGATAGCCCCTCCCCCCTCAGTGACTCCGTCTCAGGACCAGTTACTGGTCCTGCTGAAGTGCCTTCCTCTGCATCCCCTCCCCCTGAGGCAACATCCACTCAGGCCTCAGGCCTTACCCCCATGGCATTCTTAGAGGTATGTCCTCTTCTGACCCCTTCCACTCCTCATGTGCTGGCTGGCCTTCCCCCTTGCTAGCCAGATACCCCAGTCTTGCAGTCTGATCCAGTTCAGCCAGTATCCCCCAGTCACTCTCTCACAGGAAGTAGGACTTCCTATCTCCCTTCCTAAGTCCCTATTCCCACAGCTCCATCAAGGCTTTTTCCCTTAAGGGAAATGGTTTTCTCATCCAGTAGGGCAACTTGAATGCATGTCCCATTCTTCATTTCAGATCTCAATCAAATTAAAGAAAAATTGGGGAAGTTCTTTGAACATCCAACAAAGTTTACAGAGGGCTTCAGAGACATATCCCTACAATTAGAGCTTTCTTGGGGTGATTTGCATATCCTCTTATCTACCTGTTGTTCCACTGAGGAGAAGAGGAGAATCCGGGAACAAGCCCCAAAATTTAGGGATCATTTAACTAGCAATGACACCACAAAATGCCCTCCAGGAACAGCTTCTGTTCCCACTAATGACCCAGGATGGGATTATCAAATGCATGAGAATAGGGGGAAAAGAAACCATATAGCACTGTGCCTTTTAGAAGGTCCAAGAACTGAATTTCAAAAAGGTACATTATCAGAAGATTAGAGAAATTGCTCAGATAAAGAAAACCCTGCCATTTTCTAAGATACACTGGTAGAAGCTATTAAAAGGTATATGAATTTAGAGCCTGACTTTATGAAAGGGTCAGCAATCCTTAATATGTATTTTATCAATCAGTCTGCCCTAGATGTTAGGAGGAAACTGCAGAAATTGGCAATGAGACCCAAAGAACTCAGGCACAATTACTAAAGATGGCCTTTGGAGTCTTTAACAGGAGAGGCCTAGTTATAGCAGAGGAGAAAGAACATAGGGAATGAACCAGAGACAGAGAACAGGCTTGATTCTTGGCTGCTGCCATGGTCAGGAAAATCCCCTCCAGAGCACCCCCTCAGAGAAAGCCCAGAGACTTGGGCAGTGGGGAAACCTGCTTTCAATGCCACAAGGAGGGTCATGGGTCCAAGGAGTGGCTCTGCAGGGCACCTCCCAAGAGGGATCCCCAAGAACTGATATCTTTAGAACTCTGCCCATATGACCAGGAGGGACATTGGAGGAAGGATGGCCACCAAGGTTGGAAAAGTGGTAGAGCCACCTCCCAGTACCCTGTCTTCCAGTCTTATAAGGAATTGGAATGACAGGGAAGTCTGGGGCTTGGCAGTGCTCCCACCTTCTCCATCTCCCTTGCTGATCCCTGGGCAAGCATCAAAGTTGAAGGTATGGTTACCTGATTTCTAATTGATATGGGGGCAGGAGCGGAGCCAAGATGGTGGAGTAGAAGCACAACCTTCAAGCGGCTCCGGCTTCCACTCTCCCCAATCCATGTAAAAAGGGGACTCTAAACAAACTTTGGAGCTGCAGAACCCACAAAATGACACAGAGAAGCTAACCTCCTGCTGAGGACAGCCCGGCAGGCCAGCAGGAATCGGCCAGTGCAGCGCTCTGGGAGCCGAGCCCAACACCACTCTGAGGCTTTAGCCCCAGGGCGGGCCTGACCAGCCGCCAGCCAGAGGGACTCCAGAGCAGCAGCAGCTGTGGCCATTTCCAGATTTATTAATACATAGATGCAAAGGACAAGGTGAGAGGCCAGTGCAGTCTGGAATTTGGGACCCAGGAAGTGGGAGTGCATGGCTTTTACCCCCGGAGCGAGAAACCACTGAGACACCAGCACAGCCTGCCAGCGCCACGTGGTGGCTTCAGCTCCTGGCCTGCAGAGTGTAGGGGGACCAAGCACCAGTCTGAGGGGTCATTGCTCTTGCTTTAACCTGTTTGGATCTGGATTGCAGTCTAGGGTGGAGGTCCTGGGGTGTGTGTCCAGCTTGCCAGAGCATGTGGAGACCTCAGAGAGGGCACCCATCTAATACCTCAGGAAGCTGAGAAAACCCCAGCATTTGGGACGAAAACTCCCCTGTCTAGTGGCAGAGTCCTACTGTGGCAAAAATCCCAAAAGTCAAATCATTGAGTGGCAAAATGAGCAGGCAAAGGAAACAAAGCAGACAGAAGATTCCAACATTACACTCCTATTTTGGGGATAAGAAGGAGCAAGGCATGGAACAGGAGGAAAA
>NW_027186349.1:6163118-6244387 GCF_028583685.1 Petaurus breviceps papuanus
GAAACAGGTATGGGAGAAAATATGGGAGAGAGCAGATTGGAGGTGGGGATATCCTGTGGGACTGCTGTTTTGGGGGGATGGGTGGGGGAAACACGGGGAGAAAATTTGTAACTCAAAATCTGGCGGAAACGAATGATGTAAATCAGCAGTTAATAAAGCATTTAAACTAATTGATATGGGGGCTATGGTCTCTGTTTTAATTAGTTACTCTGGCCCTACTCGCCCCTCAAACCATTGGGTCATGGATATTGAAGGGAAAACTAAGAGACGTCATGAGACATACTCCCTCCCCTGCCTATTTGAGGATCTGCTGTTTGAATAATCCTTCCATATTATATCCTCTTGCCCTGCCCCCTTGTTGGCAAGGGACCTGATGGTGAAATTGGGTAGTCAATTTTCTCTAGTTAAACCTCCCATCTCCCTTTTCCCTTTGTTCATCAGACACACCCCTTATATTCCCCCAGAAGTGTGGAAGACAGTTGAGCCAATTATCTGGGATCAGGGAATTCCTGGAAGATCTACTCATGCCACCCCAGTAACTATACACCTCTGAGATCCTGATGTATTCCCCCATTTCCATCCATATCCAATTAAGCCTGAGACCTAGGAAGGATTACAGCCATTAATTGAAAAATTCCTAATTTATAAATAAAATCCTTGTTCCTTGTCAATCTCCATGTAACACTCCTATCTTTCCCGTAAAAGTCTAATGGAGAATACTGAATGGCTCAAGATCTCAGGACTGTAAATCAAACTATTATTCCTATACACACCATGGTCCCCAATCCATATACAATACTTACTCAGATCCTTGGGAGTACCCAAAGGTTTTCCACCCTAGATCTCAAAGATGCCTTTTTCTGTATACCTCTGAACACATACTCACAATTTATTTTTGCATTTGAAAGGATACTTCCTGAAGAAACAAGTCCATGTCAGCTAACATGGGACAGTTTTGCCCCAAGGGTTTCAGCATAGCACACATTTAGTTGGCCAAGCTATGGGAAAGGATTTAAGGGACCTGAAATTAACTGATAGAAGCTTAATCCAGAATGTGGACGATATCCTTATTTGTAGCCCACCCAGGAGGGATCTTTGGCTATGGCTGCAGATGCCCTTAATGTCATGGGTACTTGAGGTTATAGGGTCTCTTTGGATAAAGTCCAGATAGCGCACCAGTCCATAAAGTATCTGGGCCTTGAACTAAATCCTACCTCTTGCTCCTTAACCTCTGAGGAAAAAGACAATCTTATCTATAGCTATTCCAGCCACTAAGAAACTACTTCTAACTTTTCTAGGTATGGCTGGGTTCTGTAGGCTCTGGATCCCAAATTTTCAGCCTTATTGCTAAACCTCTCTATGACTTTACTCAGGGCCCTGATTTGCTCCCTCTAGAGTGGCACCCCAATCAGACTAAAGCTTTTGAAACTCTGAAAGCTAAATTGCCCACCATGCCAGCATTAACACTAACAGATCTAGAAAAACCTTTCATTCTGTATGTAGATGAAAGGAGAGGACAGACTCTGGGAGGCCTAACACAGTCCTTAGGACCTGACCCCAGGCCAGTTGCCTATTTTTCAAAATAATTTGGAGCCTGTGGCTGCAGGATGGCCTGCATACCTCTGGGCAGTAGCTGCTACAGCCATTCTAATTGAAGAAGCCTCTAAATGTTTTTGTTTTTTTTTTTTGCCTTTTGGAGGGCAATTGGGGTGTGGTGTGTGTGTGTGTGTGTGTGTGTGTGTGTACTAAGTGTCTGAAGCCACAAACGAACTCGGGTCCTCCTGACTCCGGGGCCAGCACTTTACTCACTGTGCCACCTAGCAGCCCTGGAAGCCTCTAAACTTACACTTGGTCAACCCCTGTAAGTTCTAACCCCCACCGAGTTCAGAGCATCGTGGAAGCAAATGGCCACCAGTGGCTGGCTAGTAGCAGTCTCACCAAATATCAAACCTTACACTTAGATACCCCTGATCTAACCTTTCAGGTGTGGCACACACAACCCAGCAACCCTCCTCCCAGACAGTACCCACTCAGATGTCCTGGTTCATGATTGTGAGGAGACACTGGACTGCGTTTATACCAGTTGAGCTGATTTGAAAGATTTTCCTTTCCCGAACTCCAAAGCAGTCTGGTACACAGATGGTTCAAGTTTTATTGAACAAGGGGTCAGAAAAAGTGGATATTCAGTGGTCAGCCTCTATCAAACCATAGAGGCCAAACCTCTGCTCCCTGGGACCTCTGCCCAGAAAGCAGAATTGATAGCACTCACCAGAGCACTAGAGCTGGGGAAAATAAATGAGTAAACATTTTTACTGACTGGAAATATGTTTTCCATGTTCTACATGACCATGGAGCAATTTGGAAAGAAAGGGGATATCCAACAGCAAAAAATTCCCCTATTAAACATTCACAGGAGATTTCACATCTTCTCCAAGCTGTTCAAAAGCCCTCCGAGGTAGCAGTTATCTTTTGTAAAGGCCACCGGAAAGGGAAAACAGATCAGGCTGTGGAAAATCCCCTGGCAGACACTGCAGCAAAAAATGCTGCCTTCAGGTTGATTTTACTGGTCTCTTTACTCCCACAGCTCCCTGATTCCTTCACACCTTCATACAGCCCTTGAGAACAGACCCTTGCTAAGGAAAGGGGTGCTCTCTTTCCTCCTCTGGGTAGTTTCAAACACCCTTAGGACAACTTCTCATACCAGAGGAAAGTCAGTGGAAGCTTCTTTTTGGCTTACACCAGGCTACACACCCGGTGAAGAATGTCCTCCAATCTCTGATAAAGCCCATTTTTACTGACAGTAAGCTAGGAGAAACCATTAAGCAGTTTTGTCAGGCCTGCCAATCTGTGCTCAGGTGAATCCCAAAGGGGCAGTCAAACTGCCTCCCCTTTTAAAACCTGCTCATAGGAGGGATACCTACCCAGGTGAAGATTGGCAGATAGATTTTATACATATTACCCCATGTAGGGGTTTCAAATTTCTTTTTGTTTTTGTTGATATCTTTACTAATTGGGTAGAAGCTTTCCCTTGCAGAACTACAAAGGCTCAGGAGATATCAAAGTTCCTATTAAAGGAAATCATATCTCATTTTGGCTTGCCTAGCTCCTTACAGAGTGACAATGGCCCAGATTTTATTTCACAGATAATCCAGGCAGTAGCAAAGACACTTAAAATTACTTACCACCTCTACTCAGCCTGGAATACAAAATTCTCTGGTAAAGTAGAGAAAATGAATCATACACTTAAGTGGGTCCTTACTAAGCTATGCATAGAAACCCAAGAAGATTGGGTTAAGAACCACCCCACTGGGCTGCTCAGAGTCAGAATCTCACCTCAGGAAAATATCAAGCTTAAACTCTTTGAACTCATCTATGGAAATACCTTCCTAACCTCTGACATCCTGGTGGACCGAGAACACCATTTAATTACTCAATTTGCAGCCCAGTTAGGAGCTGTCAGGAATTCTCTGACTGAATATGCTAAAAAGTATCTTCCAAAACTTCTTGGCAATGGAAAGGAGTGTCCTTCTGCAGTACAACCTGGAAACTGGGTCTACTTAAAGCCATGAAAAACCCAAAAGCAAGAACAGTTAGGTGTCAAATGGAAGGGACCCTACTAGTCATACTCATCACTCCAATGGCAGTAAAACTCGAAGGTCTCCCAGCTGGACTCATAATTCTAGGATTATGAGAGACTAACAGAGACCTGGTTGCAGTAGAGGAGAAAGAATGAAAGGAAGGAACCAGAGACAGAGATCATGCTCATTTCTTGGCTGTTGCCATGGCCAAGAAAAGCCCCTCGAGGGGACTCCCTTGGAGGAAACAGTCACTCAGGCAGTGGGAAAACCTGCTTTTGATGTCACAAGGAGTGTCACTGGTCCAAGGAGTGCCCCACCCAGCTGCCTCCCCCCCACAGGGATCCCCAGGAACCAATGCTCCTAGAACTGTGCCCATCTGCCCAGGAGAGACATCAGAGGAAGGATTGTCCCCAAGGTTGGAAAAGTGGTAGAGCCACCTCCCACTACCCTGTCCTCCAGGCTTCTCAAGACTTGGTATGATGGGGAAGCATGGGGCTTGGAAGTGCTCCCACTTTCTCCATCTCTCACTGAACTCTGGGCAAGCATCAAGGATGAAGATAAGGTTACCCACTTTATTATGGCTAAGTTCTCTGTTCTAACCAATTGGTTCTACCCTCCCCTTGACCAGTCAGGTCAGGGGCATGTAAGGGGAAACTCAGGAATGTGTCCAGACATGCCCATTCCCCTGCTTATTTGAGGATCTGTTGTCTGAACACTCCTTCCTTATTCTCTCCTCTTATCCTGTCCCCCTGTTGGGAAGGGACCTATTGGTGAAATTGAGAAGCCAATTTTATGTAGTTAAGCCTCATAGATCTCCCCATGTTCCCTCAGGAGTGTGGGAGATAGTTGAGTCAATTGTTTGGGATCAGGAAATTCCCGGGTGATCTATTTCGGCCATCCCAGCATTTGTTTTTGACTCTTAAATTCTAAAGTGTCCCTCCATCATGGTCTATATCCAGTTAAACCCAAGGCCTTGGAGGAGCTGCAACCATTAATTTCTACTCAAGGCTCTGACTCATTCTTTCTATAGTGGGGCCCAGACCACCAGGTGAAAGTTTTGAGACTTTGAAAACTAAATTGACCACCACTCCAGCTTTACCCAATCTAGAAAAAAAAAAACAACAACAACAAAAAAACTTTTACTCTCTGTGATGATGAAAGGAGAAAACAGCTTTGGGAGTTGTCGCCTGTTTTTGAAAACTATTAGATTCTGTGGCCGCTATTGCTTTCCATGTGCTAAATGTCCATGGAGCAATTTGGAAAGAAAAGGGATATCAGACAGAGTTTTGGCCTTGCCATTGTCATCTTTAATTCCAACCAGGGAAATTGTCCTGTGTGTGTGTGTGTGTGTGTGTGTGTGTGTGTTCAGTGCCTGTTTGGTCTGTTTTTTGCTTAACCTTCTTACCCGGTTTGTCTACCCCAGGGTTCAAGCCATCAACCTCCAGATGACCACTCAGGCTATACAAACCTCTGATTGAATCCAAATTCTCTAGCCCACTAAAGCTGGCATCAGGCATGTTCTGGAATCTGACCTCTTGAATGTGAAGTCTGACCCCCTTGAATGAGACCCAGAGAGGCAGTGACAGTTCTACACCCCTTGCCAGCAGGAAGCATGTTCAGAAGCTGAGAGTCCCATTCGTTTGAGGGGGCAATGATGAGGTACAGGCTCTGGAATCTGCTTGAGAACCCCTGGAATCTTCCCACATGAGACATTTGCCTGGGGCCATAGTTGCTCAGAACTAGTTGTTACTAGTTTAGCCCTCCTTTGTCTAGTAACTTTCCATTCTTGATCCTCCCAAAATATCTATACCCATATCTGTTACACCCTTGAACTGGCCTAGCCCACCATTGTCTGTCATCTCCAGGTAGCCTCCAGCAACTTCCCATCCTTAATCACTCATTACTGGAGTCTGACCTCATCTAACTCCTCCTGAAGACCCTCCCCAACTTCTTCCTGTAGACCACCCCTAGATTCCTTCCACCACCTTTCTGTATATTAGACCCATCTTACCTCCAAGAGAAAGCCAGAGAATGATCTATCGCAGACTCATGCTGTGTCAGATGATTTTGGCCTGCTTGTCCAATGCAAGCGTTACAGATACTGAGACTGCTTACGAGTCTGCCCAATATGGCGAGTCTTTAATATACTCTGCTTTTCATTGGTTGAGAGAAGGTTTGAGTCAAATTCATTTGGCAGGACCCAGAATGTTGATATTTTGGAGTCTTGAGCACCCCTAAACCCTTACCTCATCATTTTTATTGTTCCCTGTCACCCTAACCTCATCAATTGTGATGGAATTCTATTAAATTATAAGGAATGCTGAGCTAGATGCTGTCATAACAACCTGGAAAGACTTACATGAACTGGTGTAAAATTATATCAGTACAACCTTGAGAACATCAAACAAGTGATACCTATATTGTAAGATGATCAATTATGAATGACTTAGCTATTCTCAGCAATACAATGATCCAAGAAATGCCAAAGGACTTAGGATGAAAAATGCTATCTATACCCAGAGAAAGAATGGATAGAGTCTGAAAACTGATAGAAGCATACTCTGTATTTTATTTTTCTTGGGGCTTTACTTTTGTATGTTTTCTTTTACAATATAACTAATATAGAAATATGTTTTTCATGACTATACATATATCATGTATATCAAATTGTTGCATTCTCTATGAGTGGGCTGGGAATAGAGGTAGAGAACTTGGAACCCACTTTTAAAAATGAAGAACAAAAAAGACTCAGTTTCTCAATCCATAAATGTGAGATTCAAATGAGATAATGAAGATAAAGCATTTTTTTCCAAATTTAAAGTATTACACAAATGCCAGCTCTGATAATGAGGATGAGGATGATGATGGTGAAGGAGAAGATTATAGTCATCAGGCCTCCTGGTGGATGATTACTTAATTTCCTGATCTTTCTACTGCTCTCTCAGGGAAATCAAGCAATGTTTATCAACTAATACGGAAATATGGTAGTAAGTGCAAAATGAACAATTTTAACTTTAATTTGCATTATTAAATTTCTCCACTGCTTTTTTAAAATGGTAAAACAAACAGGACAATATCTTAATCCCCAATTTGTAGTGGTTATCAATTTCTGAGGGTCACACTGAAAATTTAACAATAAGCTCTGGAATCCAGGTTTTCCTACTTATATAATTAAAGGAACCTCATATAGTTTGGATAACCTACACAGAAGACATTTTGCTCAAGGGAAGACTTTAAACTAGTGTTTCATTTTGTAATGAAGTCATTAACATTTGCTTGGTCCATTCTAATTATAATAACAGCTAGCCTGCATGGCACTTGAAGGTTTACAAAGAACCTTACAAATAACAGCTCATTATGTTCTCACAAAAATCTTGGGAACTAAGTGCTATCATTATCTCCATTTTTCAGATGAAGAAACTAAGGTAAAATATGCTTAAATGACTCACCTAGAACAAAACAACCACAAATGCCTGAAGGTAGATTTTAACTTATATTTAATTCTTTCCTCTGGCATACATTTCATTTATAAAATAAATTTAAGTTTAAAAAATGCCCCTAACTTTATTATCCCTAGGAATTGTAGTTGAACTTATATTCAGGTTAGTATTACCACCCCCTTCTCTTATTTTCAGAGGTTTTGCTTGTTCTTATTTTAGAGACGTTTCATTTTTTTTTCTGGGTTTTTCTCTTGAGTATTGTTGTGCCTGGTTTTCCCCACAACACCCCCCCCACAAGGAAGTGAGAAGACTTGACAGGTTAGCTCCGCCCTCCCCCCTGGGTCTCTGCCCTTCCCTGGTCAGCTTACCTGCATAGACATGAGCAGGTTTCTGGGGGAGTTTCAAGGTGTGTACTGACCAATCACTGCTTACATAAAGCTCCATTTATAAGCTAAGGTTCTACCTCAGATCGGGGCTGTTGACAGCTGCTACTGCTATTGCTGTACCTGAGACATGGGTGGTTCCAGCTCAGCCCGCCATGTGGCCTGATCAGCCACATGGCATCTTTAATAAAGGTCCATTCTAAAATTATGACTTGGGTCTTGTTCGCATTAATCAAGGTTCTGTATTACATTTGGCTCACAGGTTGTTCACCTGTGCATGTAAGTCTTCTTCAGTCCACACTAAATGTGTGCTCTGTCTTGCTCTTCTAACAATGTCAGCCCTGTTCCCACAAGATAATATCTCTTACCTTATTATATACCCACAAGGCATAAATCAGTCATTGCCCTGGAAGGATCTTTTTGTTACCGCCCAGAATACAACTCCAATTCTCAAAGACTGTGTTCTATCTTAATAAGGTTACCTGGGCTGGGGCCGGGGGAGGTGGGGGAGGAGGATTTGTGATTTTTTTCCCTTGAATTTCTTGGTCAAAACTCAGTCTTGTACTTTGTATGTGTTGAAACAAATGTGATTGAGAGCTGGTCTATATTGTTTCTTATACTTTATCATTTGATGGAATCTTGTATATTTTAGGTTGTAGATAGAATCTCGGATGTATAAAAACTAACTGTAAAATGTAAAGAGGGTGAAGAAGAAAGAAAGTCAAAGATAATCTTAATGATTTTAACCTTGATGTACGAGATCAGGGTCAGTACTTCTAATGTAATTTCTCTCCCAAAGAAGAAATAATAGGTGTTGTTTATAGGATTGTATAATACTTCAGAGATAGTGATTGTGTGATAAATGAAATAAAGAAAAAAGGAATAATGATCCTAGTCTAGAAAGTTTTAATTCATAACACTCAGGTCAAGTACCTTAATTTTTGCCTCATTTCAAAAATTCAAATGTGACATTGCCATTTTAATTTATATAAAGTGATAACTCATCATTAGGATGGCACATAGACGCTAATGGTAGATTTATTATCGCATTTGCATCATTATGTGGAGAAAAAATACAGCAATATTTCAGGAAATCCTTAGTCAGTTATTCTAATTTTCTGAATCCAATGTATTTGAAGGTGACATTGGTCATTATCTGTGGCCAGAGAATCTCACCCCACAAGCCATCCTCATCAAAATTCTTATGAACACTTCAATACCGAAAGATCTTGCAAGATAATTTTTAAAAATTATTATTGCTTCCAATTATTTGCCAGAAAATGACAAAGGAGAATTTTGTTCTTGTATCTTATTTAAATTTAAAGGTCAACAGCAAGTATTTCAAGGAGGGAATGAGTTGTTAGAATGGATTAGACTATGATACAATATACTATGAGTCATGAATTTGATACATATACACACACACACATAACCACCTAGTGACTAATATATAGTAGTTTTATACTAGAACATATTGAACATTATTCCCATTGCTGGTAATAAAAATAAAACTTCATTTGTAATTTATTTTTACAAAAGACTATATATATATATATAAAAGAATGATGACAGCTAATTAAAAAAAAAGTCATATAGTGGAGTGCACCAGCCTCCCACCTGCTATTCTTTACTCAATTCAGGCAAAGCCTCCAGTGCATGTGTGGAAAATATCTTTTATAACATTGAATTCATAGAACCAGAGGTCTGAAAGTGAGAAGAAAGAATAAAGTTAAAGTGAGAAGAAAACACAAAGACAATGGAATAGCGTAACCATTAGGGCTAGGTGCTCCTAGTGTCTTTCCTTGTGTGTTTGTAAGTTTTTTATTTTCCTCTGTAAGTATTCTCCTGTTAGGGAGGTTATCTACCTTTCCAAGATTTGGAAATATATTGTACCTGTAAGCCATTTTCTTTTGCCTGAGGGCCAATGAGACTGTATCTTTCATTCACACCTTCTTTGATAAACTTGTAGATCTCAGTTCTTAGACCTTATTGCCATCTAGCATATAATTTGAGAGTTTGAAGAGAATCAAATTAGCAACCAGTTCAATTCATACCAAGAAAAGATATCTATCATATAATAAACCAGATAAGTGGTAAGACAAACTCTGTTTTAAAGATATGCAAGGATGTATGTTCCACCATCTTCTAATGTGCCCTGTTTACATTTACCTGATACCCAATGCCAGGAAGATTTTATTTGTTGTTTATATTTTTGTTTTGTCTTGACTTTTTTCTGAAATGGAATACTAAATTTTATTATAGTAAATTCTGGGTTAGTAATAATCAAAATAAAAGGAAATACAGTTATTCTAGCATCAAGTTATTTTTGAAGCCATGTTGGCTCTTTATAATAATCATTTCCATTTCTGGATATGCACCAATCATCCTTTTAAAATCTATTTCAGAATTTTGCCAATAATTGATGTGATGGTCACTGAACTACAGTTTCCACTGTTTTATCTTCCATTTTTGCATACCAATTATGTCATGTTTCACATTTATGTCAATTACCAGTGACAGTGATTCACCAATACAACTGAAAATCCTTTAACCAAAGTTATTGTTCATCTGAGTCAGGTGGCTTGAATTCATCAGGGAAAACTAGCTGCTCTTTATTATCTTATTGCTAAACTGGGAATTCTTGCATGACCTTTGCAGGTCAGAAATTATCAGCACAAGATAATTCTCCTTGGCACTGAAGAAAGGAGCAAAATAAGTGTCAAAAAGCTTGGCCTTCTACTCATTGTTCATTAACAATATTGTACCATACCCTACACAGCAGTTCTATAAATTCTGTGATCCCCTCCTTTCTACTACCATCTACTTATTTATCCATCTGATTGCCTGTCTCCATTCATCTAACTATCTCCCTATAGAACATTCTATCATTTATCTTTACATCATTGATTTTTCATCCTCTATCTATAATTTTGTCTATTATATATATATATATTACTCTATAAACCATCACCTATCCACACACATATATTTGTATTGTGCATATGTGTCATACATTCATACACATATTATTTATCTCTATATATCTTTAAAAATAAAAATTAAACACCCTTGAATTTTGTGTCTTTTATTTGTACTTGCTTCAGCTCAGTTCATTTTATGCCACAGGACTCATATTGCCTATTAGTCTATTACCTCTCTGTCCTTCCACCTTTAGGAGATGGATTTTTAAAACCCAAAAGTCAGCTGATGATTTCTCTATGTATTCACATCATCTATAGATCTCTGTCTCTGTCTCTCTTTCTCAGCTGTCCTGTGACCTCTATCTTTATCGCTCTTTCTCTATCTCAGTCTCTTTGTCTCCTGTCTATCTTACTCTAACTCGATCTCTCTATATCTGTTTCTGCCTCTTCTCTCATTTCCAATAAGGAAAGAACTTTCTTCACTAAAAGTACTTTCAAACATCCTAAAAGTAAGATATCTATAAGATGTCTAATTTCTCATAAAATCATAACAATAAATATCTCACTTGGTTCATTCAGCATATGCATTTTAGCAACCAAGAAGGCACAAAAAAACCCAGACACAGGTACATCTCCAACTGTCTAAATTTCTATACAATTCAAACCAGGAGGAAGATATATGTCTGCTTGTTATGGTAGTGGGATTTGAGCATCTTTCATACCCCTTGAACTTGCTGATGTAGCAGAAAGGGGTGGGGCAGGAAGGAGCTGGAAGCCCAGTAGAAGTCCAGCTGGAGCCAGCAGGGTGACTGGAAGCAGGGTTGGGAACAGTGCAAACTCCACTCCTTTTTTTTTTTTCTTGAGTCAGCCAGAATTTCTGCTAAGCACTCCTGCTAAGGACTGTAGAGGACAGGAACTGCTGGTCCCCAGAGTTGCTGGGTATAAATTTAATGCCTAGGCCCATATTATTTTTTTAAATTTAGAATTAAAGTTATATAGATATATGAATGTGTGTATACACATATTCTAGCAAAAAAATTCTTTCATTAATTCAGTGAAAGGTGTTGGAAAATTTATCCTACTAGATTTTTCTATGTACTGAGTAGTATATCCAGCTATATGTTTTTACCCAACAGATTTTAAGCATGTTTGTGCATTGAATTTATTAAATTTTTCCAGTGTTATAGTTAGTATGTTTTTTTACAGTAATAGCATTGACCTCATCTGCTTATTAGTCAATTCTATAAAATATTGCACAGTGTCAGAGTAAGATAACCAAAATGTTAGTATGAAATAAATTTGAGAGGTGATCTAGTCTCTTGCAGTCATCTGATAATCGAGGAAACCAAGTATCTAAGAAATAAATAACTGGTCTAAGATCACACAGTGAGTTATTGGCAGAGCCAGAACTAGAACCCAAATATCCTGAGTGCTATTAAACCCGTAGCTTGCCCAATTTTTTTTGTGCTGCTGCTTATGAGTGGGCTAATCAAAGCTTTTAGGCTTCCCCAGTATCTTACAGTCTTGTGTAAGTTATGTTCCCTTTAGAATATAGAAACAAATGTCAAAGTGTAGCTAATGAAATATTTGGTGGAGAATGAATTTTTCAATGCAAAATCCCATTCTCAATTTTACTATTTCTTTTTCAAATGGACAGGGAGCCACGAATGCAACTCCATCAAAAGTGGGAGGATATTAGATTTATTCCAGGGTACCAAAATCTAAGGGTGTGGGGGTGATTTATTAATGATAATTGTGCTTCAGCGTGTAGAAATAATAGAGTTTAGCCTGTAGTTAACAAGAATTATAGAATTGGATGTGTGGATAGGAGAAAGTACATCATTTTTCTTTCTCTTCTCCATCACCCACAATTGATTGTCCGAAGGAATCATATGTCATCGTTTGTCAAGGAGACAGGATTACTGATTAGATCTCTGTGGACAAGTAGAATATCATTTGGATTCTGTTTTTAAATGACTGGATAAATGTATGGTAAATTATATCCCCAAAGATTCCAAAAGACCAGAGATATATGTATATGTGACTTTTCTTGAACAGAGAGGAAGAAATTTTAGAGATAATATAACCCCAAATTCTCATTTTGCTAGTGAGGCCAAGAGAAGTGAAGTGATTTGTCAAATGCCACATGATTAAAGTAATGTTGAATATGAACAGAACATTTTATGATTTTTCAGTCCAGTGTTACCTTGTACCATATGATTTCATCTCATTAATTTTTAATTGATTTTTATCCTATAAAAATAACATTTTGATCTGACATTTCTTTCTTTTTTGGCTTGATTAAAGAAGCAAGGCAAAAAATTACTAATGAGTTTCAACAATATGAATACAGCCTACATGATTCAAGCAGCTATTATGAGAAATGGATAATTGAATAGAAAAGTATTCAATATCTCTTATTTTTGTATTCTATGACCAAAGGAACATTTTGTTTCTGAGGCTGCCATAGTAATGAAAAGTGTAGGTATATATAAATATAACTAACATACTGAAAAGTTTAACCATGATTTTCTGGAGTTCATTCATATATTTCTTGATTTTTAAAAGAGTAGTCATGGGTGACCCAATATTTTGTTGCATAAGAGGTTTACATCCAGTGTCAAAGTTTTCTTCTCTGTGCATGAGTGGGAGGAGGCAAACCCAGAGCTGTGACTGAAGTCTGAAGGGCTATACCCTACTTTCAGCTGGCAAGAGTACATAATTAGTTCATTTGACAGTCTTTCCAGTGGGAATGAGGATGCAAACAGCACAGCATGGAAAACAGTTAGAATTTCCATTATCCACAGATGTGCAGGCAGGCTGCATTTACTGGTAGACCATCTGGCTTCATCAACAAAAATGACATTAGTTTCTTCTCACCTTAGTGCAATGAAGTATACAAACTTCTTTTCTTGGAATTTGTCACTAGATACCTTACAATGGAAACCATAGAAATTGGTTACCAGCTAAAATTTAGCTAATAAAACTAAAAATCAACAGGTAATTGAACTTACAACATGAAACAACACACTACAAAGAGATCACATTTCTATATATTGACTTTGATTTCACATTTTAATAACCTTCAAAGTTATCTTATATAATTTCCTATAGTTATCCAAAGTCCAAGATATTACAGGACATACAATTAATAAAATTAATTGTTGAACCTAAAAGTATTAAGACATTTATTGAGCACAGAGAAATTCATGTTAAATTACTGCTGAATAGCACAAAACACAAAACACAGGTTGAATTCAGGGAGAATTAAATAACTAAGTGCACCATTCTTTTATTTCTCTCTCTGTCTCTGTCTCTCTCTTTTTTCTATCTTTCTCTGTTTCCACAATTTATTTCATTCCTGAATCTAATTTGCTAAAGTATCCTATCCACTTTTGTATCATACATAAATATAGAGTCCCGATATAGGTACATATCAGAGATCAACAGAGAGTAAGAAGAAACAGAGAAGATATTTTCTTTCTTTGTCATAATGATAACCTGTATTCTGGGTTTGACTGACCAACCAACAAGGAGGAAATTTTTTAATGGAGTAGAAATAATGAAAACCTGCTTCATCTTAGAATTTCTGACACAAAAGAAAAGCCAGGAATTACAGGAAGAACACAGTACATGTTGGAAAGAACTTTCAACAGTTTAAGAGAAAAGATAGGTAAAATTTCATGGGTTTAAATTCGACAGTTTCTGTTCACTTAAGTGCAACATCTGACATGTAGAATGAACTTAATAAATGGTTATTGAATGACCAATTAAAGTTAGGCCATGAGGGCCATAAGGTTTTAAAGCAGAATTTCTTAAGTCAAAGAGTGAAATAATTGCAATGATGATTTGTTTTGCACAGGGAACTAATTAACCAACTTAGATTTAGAAAGGCATGTATTGAAGATGGAAGAAAACACAAGCTATAGAAAGTAGAGAAGGTACAATAGAAGTTTAAAGGTTTGTAATGATATGAGATTAATTTCAGGTACATAAAATATTAGAAGGAGCAGAGACTGATGAGGAAAATCAAATAAAGTTTTTTTTTTAATTTTTAAAAATTATATTGTTGTTTTTCACTATGTTGGGAAACAAGGAAGAGCACAGAAAGGAAGGGGCTGCTACTTCAGACATATGGAAGGTTGCTAAAGAATGACAGATTGAAAGGAAAGCTGCTAAAGTACTATTTTCCTTCCATTTTCTCTGCTATGGAGGATGATCTCTGCTTTATAAAGAGCACACTAAAAATGACTAACAGATAGTTGAAACCCAAAAGAAATAGGAGATAGGAAGAGAGAGACTTTTTTTTTGTTTTTTGTTTTTAAGGAGTTCTACGTCTTGATAACAGCTAAAACTACCTTGCCTATTGTTTCACTCATATGTTTGCCTCCAAGATCCCTTCTGACTAAGCTATAAATGAGTTTCTGTCATGATGAAAGGTAACATATACAGTGCAGATCAATATTTTCCCCCTACATAGTCCACATTCCTATCTTTACTATGTATATTTAACTTTACACACAGACACACACACACACCTACTGAGTTATATATTATATTATATAATATATGCATTTTATATACTTATATAATAAATTTGGCAAGCACAAAAATAAATTTTTACATAAAGATTATATATAGCAATATGAATCAATATATAGTTTAAACATTATGTATGTATGTTTATATGTATATATGTATGTATATGCCAGCAGTTCTAATATCATCCTTCTTCTATGTGTCCTTTTTTAACTCTCTTCTCTTCTGTGTCTTCAAAAAATAATTCATTGGTTTCCTTTTTCTCTCTTTTTTTTGGTATCACTATCATACTCACCCTCATTCCCAAGAGGTTGTTTTGTTCCCTCCACTTGAAATAAATACAAGAAATCACTCCCCTTTAATAAAAAATATAGTTCAAGAAAAACATCCACATTTTCTTTATCTCTGAAAACATATAAGACCTTTATGTTTTAAGTAGTTTTATTCATAATAAATAAAAGTATCTCCTTATAAAATTTGCAGATGACAGAAATCTGAGAGAAGTGTGATCAGTATACTTAATATATGTTTATTGACTGACTGGTTTCTCACAGCCTTTTGAAAAACAGAAGACTGAAGCACAGGTATTCAGTGGCTATGGAACATTGAGGTATAGTTATTTTCTCAGGTATACAAGGCAACATGAACCATGTCTTCACAAGTGTCCATAAATCTGTAGCCTAAGAGATGGTTGTGGATGCACTTGACCATCTTTTTTGTCCCAGTGATAACAGAGGGTGAAGTACGTCCCAGGACATGATCCTTGATGTTAGCAAAGGTTCCTGTGTGCTGGATCTTTGATTGTAGTGGGGACCTGATGGCTCAATGACTTCTCTGATTCTTTGATGCAGGACAAAATATCCATGTTAAGAAGGAAGTTCCAGAGAGAGAGGTGCTGTAAGCCCAGCCCCTAATACCCAGCTGGTATTTCCCTGGTCTACCTTTTGGTTCACATACTCATCCTGACATCATTTTTTCACATGCTATTTCCACTTCCTCACTTAGGGTATTTGGGGCTATATAATGTGGAGTTATCTCTGTCTTTGATGTGAAAAATAGATTGCTATAGAAATGCTAAATTAGGGAAAACTTCCTGACTGATACTATACACAAGCAAAACCTAGAATGAAAATAGAGCAAAAGAATGAAGGCAATTGAGTTGGGTAAATTACAACAACAACAAAAAGATTGCAAAGGTCAGTTATTATTGCTAGATTGAGGAGAGCCTTAAAAGTCATAATAGTAAGGGGACTTAATCACTGACAGCTGCAGAAATTCCTGGACTAATCAACCCATAAATGTGAAAGACAAAGTAAAAGGTCAGTGGGAAAATTCTGTTGAACATGGATAAGAGAAGAGTGTAGTCTGGCCCCAACCCCTGACTAGTGAAGGTAGCAACTGCATCCGTGGCAGTGGCAGCAATGGCAATGATAGCTGCTTCTGGAGCCCCAAGTCCATAGATGGTGAGGGGATCAAGAGGCTGATAAGATGCAATTGCTCTTGCTTTGCCCTACTTGGATTGCCGTGTTGGGTGGTGGTCATGGGTTAAGGAGGAGAGCTGTTGTGGCAGACCTTGTGATAACTGTAAATATGGAATCTTCCTCACACTTTTGAGGCAAAAAAGAGTGCCTGTGGTCACTAACAAACCACAGAACAGACAGTGGGAGGAGTAAACATTTTGCCTTTAATCATAGAATCTTAAAAGAACTGAAAATTCACAGGTGTCTAGACAAAGCTCTGACAGCAGCTGCCCAAAATCCAGAAATCTAGGACAGAGCACTTTCCACTCTAGAAGTAGAGTCCTACTTTGGCAAAGAGTTCAAAAGTCAAGTAATTGACTGGGAAAATAAACAGAGAAAACAATTAGACTATAGAATTTCTCATTGGTGACAAAGAAGATCAAAACATACAAGCAGAAGAAGACAACAAAGTAAAACTCCTGCATCAAAAGCCTTCAAGAAAAATATGAATTGGTCACAGGCCATAGAGGAGCTCAAAAAGGATTTTGAAAATCAAGTAAGAGAAGTAGAGGAAAAACTGGGAAGAGAAATGAGAGTAATGCAAGAAAATCATGAAAAATGAGTCAATAGTTTGTGAAAGGAGACACAAAAAATACTGAAGAAAATAGCACCTTAAAAAAATAGACACTGTGCTAGGTGGCACAGTGAGTAATAGTGCTGGTCCAAGAGTCAGGAGGACCCGGGATCAGTTCCTGCCTCATACACTTAACACCCACACAAAAAAACTGGCCGTGTAACCTTGGGCAAGTTACTTAACCCCAATTGCTTTAAAAAAAATAACACAAATATCAAAAGAGTCCCAAAAAGTCAATGAGGAAAAAGATGCTGAATTTGCCAGATGGAAAAGGACATCCAAAAGCTGACTGAAGAAAATAATTGCTCCAAAATTAGAATGGAGCAAATGGAAGCTAATGATGTTATGAGAAATCAAGATACTATAAAATAGATCCAAACAAATGAAAAAAAATTGAAGCCATTGTGAAATATCTCATTGGCAAAAAAAACCACTGACCTGAAAAATATATACAGGAGAGAAAATTTAAACATTATTGGACTACCTGAGAGTCACTGTCAAACAAAGAGCTTAGACATCATCTTTCAATAGTAATTGAAAGAAGCACCAACACCTCTTGAAAAAGATCCCAAAAAGAAAACTCCTAGGAATATTATAGTCAAATTCCAGAGTTCCCTAGTCAAGGAGAAAATATTACAAGCAGTCAGGAAGAAACAATTCGAGTATGGTAGAAATACAATCAGGATAACACAAGATCTATCAGCTTCTACATGAAGGGATCAGAAGGTTTGGGATATGATATTCCAGAGGTCAAAGAAAGTAGGATTAAAACCAAGAGTCACCTACCCAGCACACACATATACACTCAACTGAGTGTCTTACCATACAGGAAAGTAAAGGGGAAGGGCACAAGAAGGGGGGATGATAGAAGGGAGGGCAGATTGAGGAGGGGGTAGTCAGAAACAAACACTTTTGAAAAGGGACAGGGTCAAAGGAGAAAATAGATAAGTGGGGGGGCAGGATAAGATTGAGGAAAATATAATTAGTCTTTCACAATATAACTATCATGGAAAGGTTTTGCATAACTACACATGTATAACCTATATTGAGTTGCTTGTCTTCTCAATTGGGGTGGGTGAGGAGGGAAGAAGGGAGAGAATCTTGAGCTCAAGATTTTAAAAACAAATGTTAAAAATAATATTTCTCAAAATATATAGGGACTGGGGTATGGAAATCCATCTTGCCCTACTAGAAAGTTAGGGGGGAGGGGGAGGATATAAGAGAGAACAGATTGGGGGAAAGGGTATTCAGTATGCTTGCTACCTTGGGTAGGATTAGGGGAAAGATGGGGAGAAAATTTGTAACTCAAAATCTTATCAAAATGAATGTTGAAAACTAAAACTAAATAAATAAATTGAGAAAAATATTTCTACACGAAATTGGGAAATAAGATATATAGACAATGGGGTATAGAAATCCATATTGCCCTGCAACAAAGTAAGGGGAAAGAGGGTAATGGGAGATATGAGGGATGGAAGAAAGAGAAGTCTTGGAGAAGGGGTAATCAGTATGTTTGCCATCTTGTTATGGGGGTAGGGGAGAGATGGGTTGAAAATTTGAAACACAATTTCAAGTGGAAATGAATGTTGAAAAACTAAAAATAAATAACTAAAAATTGGGGGGGGGGAGTCCCAATAGTATAGAAATGTTCTAACATACTCTAACATTCTCCTGCTCTTCTTCCTCCTCCTCCTTCTTATATATATGTATGTGTATATGAATATATAAAATATATCTATACACAGAACACATATATATATAAACATTTGCATGCACATACATTCATGTGCAAATGTAAAAATATGTGCACACCTATGTTCTTATGTGCATATATATATATACATATATGTACACACATACTTGTGTGTGTTTGTTTCTGTGTCCCCAAAGTCCATTCATCTATTCATCTTTACTACTACTTCTCTTGGCAAAATATCTATTCAAAAGTCCTGGAAAATGTTGGTTATTTAAAGGCAGAAAATTGCTGAACTGGCATCATACATACATACATTGACATCATAATGCACAGTTTTGAACTTTTCCAAAACTAAAAGTGGGGAGGGGGCAATAAGAGGCGTACAATAAATGTGAGGAGGCTGCAACACTATTAAAAAAATCATGCAAGTGGTATAAAAAAGAAGTAACTGATAACTGATCGACAGCCAACATATACCAATGGCACTCGTGCTATGTCAAGAAAACAAGAAGGGCCACAGCACATTCTATCAATTAGCTGTGGAGGATTTATGGGGAAAAGTAGATATGAATCACACAGGACAGGCCTGTGTGATGAAGATTCATTCTGCATCTTTGGAGTGAATACCCACATTAGGGAAAACATAGATTCATTAAAGGCACCTCCTTTATCCTTGCACCTAAAAAGTCATTAGGATTTAAGTGCAGGAAGACTTTTCCAACAGATAATATATAAAGAAGTGTAGCTACATTTATTTAAAAATCTAAAGCTCTCTTAGAAGATAAATTCATAGAAGACTGAAAGCATATTTTGCATTTAATCCTATGTTCAGTAAGTCAAGTCATCTTAGGTTGTATTTTTTTTTATTAACTCAGAAATATTTAAATAAACTATATATACTAATCTCTCCAGGTCAATGAAGCAGTGTTATTATTAATCGACGTAGGTCAAGGAGAGGAAAAAGGTTAGGTTTATATTAAGAAATCAGACAGTTGGACAAACATGAGCTGTTATTGCAGAAAAATTTCATCTACCAAGAAATCCAGATATCTTGTCAACAGATGACAGAGTCCATATATTCACCCAACAGAAATTTGATAACTAAAATTTTGTTGTGTCTAAAGACCCTAAAAAAGTCATAGATTTGCACAAAAGGTAGAAAATATGCCCATGTGCATGCAAAATCATGCTTTGTCAGATTGATTTGATATGGCTTATGCCAAATTTCCTTCTTAAGTCTTGATTCAGACATGATGGCATATAAGCAGAGGTTTCCATGGGGGTTCAGGTTCCCTTTAAAGTGTATATGCACCCTGGGAAGATGACTACAAATTAATCCTTCCAGCAGATAAGTTAGTTTGTATTGGTTAATTTTTGTGTGTAGGTTACAAAACCAGTTATCCGAAGTGGATGACTGTTTTTTTTTTTTCTATTGATGATTTGAAAATAGTGAGAGATGAGATAAAACCTTTGACATTACCTGAGTTCTGACAGTCAAAATCAGCAGGCACTTGGAGCATTGAATGAGATTTAATCTAATACTTTTACACACACACACACACACACACACACACACACACACAATATTAAATACTACCTGTGCATAAAGCACTGAAACATTTTTTGAAGTTGGAACATTTACATAAGAAAAACTAGAAAATGTCACTCATTTTTATCATTCCCTACTCAACATTTTCCCCATTCCTGTCTATTGTTAATCAATTACCTACATTGTTGCCTTGAAATTGAACAGCATCTTTCCCCATGGGTGAGATAACTCTTTTGAGGCTATATGTTGTTTTGCTTCCAATCTGAGCACAAGAATAATTGGTTTAGATTGTAACAGATCCTCCCTGATTACCTATGCTCCACCCTCAACCTCAGAAATGCACTGAGATTCAACACTCTTTGAGGTTGAGTATTGCTAGGGAGTCAGTAAAGAGCTATTCTCCTCATGTTCTGTTCCTTGTTTGGATTAAATTAGTAACATGCCGTCAGAAATCTGTCAGTAATCTCATAATTACAGCCCAAGTGGTAGTAAAGTCATTTGATTAGGATCATAGACTTCGTGCTCAAAGGGACCTAAGAAATTGTCTAGTCAAGTCTTCTTATTTTAAAAATAAAGAAATAAAGCAAAAAAGAAGCCAAGTAACTTGTCCAGGGTATCCTGCATAAGTAACTATTCCACGGTGTCTGCCATAGGATTCAAACATATGTCTTTCTGATGCTGTCTAACTCTCTGTCCACTATAGCATGCTATCTTTGTGGTATAATTAGAATGCCTGCTCCTGAATCATGACCCTGAGCATACACTATGTGTGTAATCATGGGAAATTATTTTAATGAATTTGTTCCTTGGTTTTCTCATTTATAAAGTAGATTTATTAATCCTTGAACCACTTACATAATAGGAGTCATATGAAGAAAACCCTTTGTATATTTTAAAAGGTTGTATAAACATGAGTTATTGTTAACTAATACCTACTATCAATAGTCAGGGGGACAATTATATTTAAAAATCGTTGGATATATCTGTGATTTTTATAGGCATGGCTATACCTTTGACGGATGTAAACTGAAATTCCTTCATACTTTAGTAGTTGAGTTTTTGGGTAATCCAACTTTTACAATACTATTGAATGGAATAAAAGTGAAAACTTCTCAGGTAACATTCCAGAAATCTGAAAAGAATTGTAATAAAGTACCAAAAACTTAGGACTTAATAGCCTGAGATCCTTGCTCTATTCCCCTGATCATGAGCTGAAGGTTTTGCTGAGCTTAGCTAATATGTAGGAAGGTAAAGCACATGTTCCTTAAACTTGGCTATGTACTTAGTTTCTCCTAGACCAGCACAAGTACAGATTTAGAAAGATCACTGTGACCTAAAGACCAGTCATAGTGTTCCAAAACCCACATGACACATAAGATATTTCCTACCTTCCTGTCACCAGTAGGAGGGTCACCACAACCCAAAAGTCCCTAACACCCCCATTATTTATGAGATATTGCCTGCTTTCATATCCATGTTTTGATTATAGTAAGGTAGTTGATAATACTGATGACATATTTTGTCTGTTTTCGAGTCTGCTAGGTATGTACCTTCTGCTTTTTTATATTACTGACATTTTCATCTGCAAATGCCAGCAGATTCATTTGTGGTTAGATTGTGCACCTCAGTTCCTGATTAACAGGAAAAGGACAGAACAAAGGGGGGGGATAAGGGGTGGTCTTTTGGGTATATAACCAAGCTTTGTATTTTGTATTTTACCTCCCCTACTAGACTGCTTCTACTAGAGAGACAGCCCTTCTTCCAAGAAGAAATAAATAAATCCTTCCTGTCTCTACCTGGAGATAACTCTGCTTATTTTATTTTGGTCAAGGCTCTTCTTGTCCAACACACTATGCATCCCTTACCCCACCCCAGCAAAAGCAATATTAATAACTGAAGTTCTACCTTCTTCTTTTGAGCTATTTTTTTAGCTATAGAATAGACTAGTACAAACTAGGGAATGTGTTGAACTGTCGTGATTACTTTCTGGAAAAATATCCCAGTACTACATGCATTTATCAGTCAAGAAATCTGGCAAAAATTGTGTCATAATTTCTGAATGTAGCAATATCTTCTCTAACTTTTAGGCAATATGTTGTTGACACAAGAAAAAAAATAAAAAGGAGGAGAAGAAAGAAAGAAAGTAGACCAGAAAAAGTCCCTGACTCACTGGGAACTCTGAAACAGTGATTTATTCCTTGCCTCAAATCATTTCCATTTTAATCTGCCTGAAGACAAATAAAATACTGAAATAGAATGTGCTGTAAAGAACATGCATTTGGGTATTTTACTTCTAGGCAGTTGGATTAAATACTATTTATGGTAAGTAAACCAACTCAAACAGGAATGGCCCTGATATTGGCAAACAAGTTGCTAGCTTGCTGATGAGATATAGTCTTATGTTTTTTCAGCTTCATTTGAGGCTATATTCAATAATTTCTATATTCTGACAAGTCACTTATCATTCTTTCCCATTTTATTAGAATGCTGAACACCTTTATCTGACACCAAGACTAATGTAGCCATCTTATTTTACGTGGGTTCTTTAGATTTTGTATTTTATTTTATGTGACTTGGATTTAATCTGCAATAAATCAAAATAATGTACTTCCTAACTTTAAAAAAGCACCTTAAGAACATCTGAATATGTGCAACCAGCAAGGTGTGGTATCTCTGAGTTTCACTGGGGGTCATAAGGTATGAAATAAAACAAATACATCTGCTCAAGTAGAGATCATATATGATTGATATTTAATGTTCCTATTAAGGCAATCAGCAAAGGGAAGTATAGAATTTTTCATTATTCCATTTTGCACTTTAAAATAATTATAGATGAGTGAATATTCAAAAATGAAAAGAAAGGTATTTCTTTGAGTCAGGCCTACTGTGAATTAATCACTAAGTTCTCATTGAGCACCTACTACACACCACAAATTATGCAAATAGGTATAAACAGGCAAAAATGAAACAGTTCCTGCCTTTAAGAAGTTTACATTCTATTAGAGAAGATGAATATGGATCTATATGTATGTATAAATATATAAAATAAAGGGTAATTTTTTGTTATTTTTGTGTGGTAGCACTAATAATTAGTTCAATATAGGCTTCATATATACTAAGTGTAACCCCAAAGCCCATTGGTATGGGACTACCTTTATTGATTGAAATGAAAGTCTTGCTCTGCATGAGGAGTGGGATAGAGTTGTTGAGAGACAGAGAGCTTCAGTTCTCAGCAGTCACCCTGTGGGTACTTATCATTCAGGTGGTCCTGGATTTTAGCTTCAAGGGAGAGAATGTGAGAGGTCAACCACGCCTTAGATTGCTGAAGGAAAAGACACTGAGCAGATAGGAGAGAATCAGATAATTCCCATCATATGTCTATTCTCAGCTTGCTGCTCCAAAGATTCTGGAGAATATTCTGATTCAGTGAAATCCAGGATATATTCTCATGTTTGGGCTGAGTTGCATTCTATATTGTCTGGTTTATACTCTTCTATTTATATTTTATCTGATTTCAGTTGTACTTTGATTTGTATAAATGAACTTCTTTGCTATTCTTCTTGTGAGTTCGTTGTGGAACTGTTATTAGGTGAGAAAGGGGTTAAAGGAACCCTTCATCCTAACCCTTCAGAGACACACTGGAACTATGATAAAAATTGTATATTGGTTTACTTTATACACATACACGTACATGTACCCATACACATACATATCTACCTTTAGTGTCCATCTAGAACTCAACTCTAACTTGTGTTTTCAAGAAACTATAGTATGCACAGTGATCACACCACCGAAAAATCATCTCAGCAGATGAGTAACCAATAGGTTGCAAATCCATCAGTGAGTTAGGGGGATATCTACCCAATCATGTGAAGATTTCAATGGGCAGATGAGAACAATTTGATCTAATGGCCATGGTGGGGGGGGGGGCGGCTAAAGTAGGTGCTTTGATTGCTTGCAGGAGCAGAGAGTCTGCTGCCTCAAAGCCACACGTGGCCTTTCTAGGTCTTAGGGTGTGACCTTTTGACTGAGCCCAAGTGTTACAAAACAAATCCTTTTGTTAAGGGGATTTGTTTTGTCAAGTTTGGATTCAGTCAAAGAACCAGATTTGAGGACCTGGAGGGCCACACATGACCTCAAGACCACAGGTTCCATACCCCTGTTTTAGAGCATAGTCAGACATTGAAGACACAAAAGGCATCTACTGTATCCTAGGACATTCATAGTCATCCTGAATTTGGGCTTTGATGACTCAGGAAGAGAAAGTGAAACTGATGACTTAGTGAAACTCATCTTCACAAATCCAATTTACACACAAATCAAGACATCACCATGTGATGTTATGGGTCCTTTTTTGAAAATGAGAGACAAACAACAATAACATATAAATAATATGAAACAGTCTTTAAAATATTCAAAATAGAGTAACTTGACTGATCATTTTCAAATATACTATTGATACCTAAAATGACTCTGGCTTAAATATATTTACATGGAAACTAAGGTTTTGATTCATTCCTAGCTTTTATTCTCATGAATTTCATTCAAAAGTAGATTCAAAGGATGGAGACATGTCACAATACTAGACACTGATGTCATGGAAATATATACGCTAGCCAAATTTGTGTGGGCAAAAAGACAAAGGGAATCATATTTCTCAATTAAATCTCTCATTTACTTTGAAAATGATTTATTCTGAAAGGGAAAAGGATAAGTAGAATTCTACTCTTTTATTAATAACTAATTAACAAGTAATCCAGACTGTGGGAGGAAATATTGAAATGTAGGCCATTATTTCAATTCTGGATGTAATGGTTAATGTTGGAGGAAAAAAAAGTCTGAATCACTCCTAGTTTATTTAATAGGCCACTGAGATGCAAAGAACAAGCATATCCTTGTTTTGAAAAACTTCAAATATAGGGGCAGCTAGGTGACACAAGAGCACTGACCCTGGAGTCAGGAGGACCTGAATTCAAATCCGGCCTCAGACACTTAACACAAAAAGTAGCCAATGCCACTTTGGGCAAGTCACTTAACCCCAATTGCCCTACCTTCCCCCCTCCAAAAAGGAAAAAAAAAACACTTCAAATACATCAAAAATATAATTATGTGCTTCATCTTCTAGATTTAAGAAGTCTCTGTCTATTGAAATTTCCTTCCTAACATGTAACCATTTAGACTACTTGGCAGTGAAAATCCCCATTCTCTACACAGGGCAACAAAATTGAGTCAAACTGAGCAGTTCCACTGGGATCCCCAGTTTGCCCTGGATGTCAGAGGCCTTTAATACCCTAATTAGAAATTTCTGTCTCCTGAGAAAAGCATGACCTGTTACATCTCTTTTATGTTTAGCCTCTATTCAGTCTGGTTGCCCCATTTAGATTCACATGTGCTGTGAATTCAGTGTTTTTCATAATATCCAGGGATAACAACAGGCCCCTCAGAATTATTTTGAAGATTAATCTTCTATGTCATTAGTATTTATAATGTTACTATTATTAATACTGACATCAGAGATATGTCTAGTACTAAGGTTAGAGTAATAGTGGAGTGATAAGTAAGTAATTCACACTGAGGTGATCTAATACAAAAAAGCCCAGGGAAATAAAGTATTTGACAGTTGTGGCAAGGCAGGGAGTGGAATATTTGAAGGATAATGCCTGTTACTGACATCAGGAGCTTTAACTGCTGTTGTTCACTTGTTCATCCAAGCCCAATATTTGTGACCCTCAGTTGAGGTTTACTTGGCAAAGATACTGAAGCAGTCTGCCATTTCATTCTCCAGGTCATTTTACAGATGAGAAAACTGAGGCAAACAGGGTTACCTGAATTGCCCAGGGACATACAATGAACTTCTCAGACTGGATTTGAACTCAGCTCTTTCTGATTATCCGCTGTGCCACCTATCTGTCCCTAGGTTTAATGAGGTATCCTTTTTTTCAAGCAGTTTAGGTGCTTATACTTATAGGCTGAGGTGAGTTTCTCCTTTTCCTGGGGTTCTTGAGAAGAGGCTTACCTGACTGGGGAAATTTCTCAATGTCTTTGCACTGGTTCACTAAATGGAAAGGATGGAAGCTGAGGAGAGTATATGTCTCTGAGTCTCTTCTCTGGGTATCTGAGCTCTTGTGGCAATGCTGGACTTAAATCCTGTATGGCCAGGTTAGGTAGGAGTTTTGTTTAGGGCTAGATCTGAGATGACAATGTCTTTTACAGTTGGCATTAGTTGCATTTGCATTGTTTTATTTGGTACTTATTATAAAGCTCTATAACAATTCAAACAACTACATTTTTGTGAGATTAATTACTCATTTGATGATGAAATTTGATTTTCTTAATCACTATTATCACCTAGAATAATAGATATTGAAAAGAAAGGGGCCTTATTGCCCATGTCATCCTAGTCCATTGATTCTATAGCTGAGGTAAATGAAGCCCCGAGAAGTTAACTGTCTTGACTTATTAGTGTTTCATTAAGAACAAAACTACTCTTATTCTGATTTCGAGCAGGGAGGGGGGTATATCATTTATTGAAGCACAAGAGTGTTTTTAATGTCCAAAACTAGATTTTAGATTCCAAATCTAGTTCCCTGATAATATCATTTTCATGATATCTTAGAAGATATTTGAAACTTTCACTTTTTTAAAGCCTCATGATTTGCTGAGTTATAGTAGATATTAAATGGATTCTATACCATCTATATTGGGAATGATCTGCTTCATGAAATTCGCATTTTATACACTTGAATCTCTGATAGTCAATTAAGTTGTTCATTTTCTAAAATAAGCTATAGAATCTGTTTCTTTTACAAATTATATGTTTGTTTTACTTTATTACTTGCTCTTTATTATTAAAAATGTTTAATATAAATTATTGCTGTTGTGTGTTTAGATGATAATTATTTATGAAGATTATATAAATGTACATATGTGCGTATATGTATGTATGTGTGTGTGTGTATATATATATATATATATTCTCCCACTTAGTGAACCTTCCTTTATGACAAAGAAATATCAGTTAAGCAAAACCAGTTCACACAGTGACTATATCTGACAATACATACAAGATTTGCATCCATAGTTTACCAGTTTTTCAAAGAAAAGACGGAGTCATATGTCTTCATTTCTCATGCATGGCCAAGACAAGTCTTTGATTATGCACCAATGACTTCATTTTGGTCCTCTATTCATTTATATTATCATAATCACTGACTATACTGTTTTCCTGATTCCACTGACTTCTGAATCAGGATATAATATTCAGTTATTTCACAACTTTTTCCTATTCTTTTTTGTTACTAGAAAAAAGTTTTGCAATGGTGTTTTAAAATTACAGATGAACTTGGGTATGTGGTGCAATCCCCCTATAATAATGGCATTTGTATAAGTACACAAGTACATATATACTAAGGACAATTCATCAGAATCAATCATTTGTAATGGAGAAGAGAATTTTTAGAACTTTATTTCATCTCTTGTGTCACTTTTGCACAATTATTTACAATCTGAAACTACTGAAAATTTCTAAAGTATTATGCTTGTAGCTGTCACAACTCTGGGTCACTTTCTAAAGGCCAAGTGGGATGTATTTCCTCTCAGAATTCCAAGGTAACATGAAATTCTTGGGCTAGGTTTTTCACTATTGCCATTAAGTCATGAAAAACATAGTTTGTGTTTCCCTCATTTGTTAGCAGGCACAAGATTAGCACCCCCACTTCCACTTATCTACTTAAAAATAGATTACATTTTACAGAATTTATGTATATACAATATGATACATATTACAGAATATACATTACAGAAAAAGAAACGTCAAAGTTGTGTCAGGATCAAGCATATAAATGTTTTCCTCATAATCTCAAAGGCAGATTATTCCATACATTTCCATGGTCTTGAGAAAGAAGGAAGCAAGGAAATTAGGAAAGTACAAAAGGAAGGTAGGAAACATTTAATTGCCTACCCTGTACCAGGCATTGGGCTAATCACTTTACAAACATTTCATTCTATTCTCAAACTACTCTGCAATGTAGGTATTATTATCATTCATATTTTGTAGTTGAGGAAACTCAGAGGACAAATGATTTGCCCAAAGTCACAAAGTTAGTGTTTGAGGATGGATTTAAAATAAGATCAACCTGCCTCTAGGCCCATTAATGACCAGCTGTGCCAAAGAAATAGAACTAATATAAAGAATTCCTTCCATCTCCTCCACTATTCCTTTATCCATATGTTCATTCATTAAAGGATTAAACTTCCTCTTTACCTCAGCCTCTTTAATCTATTGTGTTCCTTCAATCTCCACTCAGATATCACTTCCTCTAAAATATTCTTCTGTCTTGCCATTTGTTAGTGCCCTCTCTTTCTTGACATTACTTTGTTTCTTTCATTGTGTAAATTTATCCCTGTACATGTTATCTGAGATATAAGTAGCCTTAAAAATTATAGCTTAATGTTATTATAAAATAGAACACCTTGTCTACCATCGGTGTGATAAATCATCTGTCCCTTCTGTAACAATATGTCAAATTCTGAATTAAACCCATATAATGATGGAAATCTATATCATCAATGAGAATAAAACCTCTTACAGTAACATGTTTACAGTGAGGGAACATTAGAGCCAAAATGGACTTCTAATGTTCTCAAACATCAACCCTAGTTCCTCAAGTTAAGCTTTGCAAATGACTTTTAATAGAATGCCAATGCTAGCCTCAGATTCTGAGATACTATGGTGCCAATGTATCATTCAACAAAGGTAGAGAGATAGAGAATCAGTTAAGTTGGTTGAGGAAAAGAGACAGTACAGTACAAACAAAAAATCCAAATTTTTATTTGTCATCTTGAGGCAGTTAACTGGCTCAGTGGATAAGGTGCTGGACCTGGAGTCAGGAAGACCTGAATTAAAATCCAGTCTCATACATTATGAACCTTGGGCAAATCTCTTGATATCTCTTTGCCTTTATCCACTGCAGAAGGAAATGTCCAATCAGAACTATCTTTGCCATGAAAACCCCAAGGAAAGTATTTATGTACTATGGACCACAGGGTTACAAAGAGTCAGACACATCTGAACAACAAATTTATCACCTTGGACTCTATAAGCAAAGAGTAGATATGTAGGGCCTTTGAAATTACTAGAATCTGCTTTTTCAAAAAACATAAATTTTTAGCAACTGCAGTTTTGATACAGACCAACATAATCAATTGATATGACTTCAAAATATATTTAGGGGAGTTTGGCTCATTGGTTCTTGCTAATGTATAGGATGGCATGTGTAATTCACTGGATTCACCACTATTGCAATATATTCTTTTATTTATATGTTTTAGTTTGAACCTAATAATAATCAACACAAGAGCATTCCCAATTCAGAAAAATAGGATTCCAGAAGAAGCTGTGAATTCCTGTTCACAGGGCTAGACTAATCAAGAATAAACTCTCTGAAGAAAGACACTGAAATCTGTCCTAATAGTATAAGTTGCTGTTAGCCATCAACTAGTCTCCTAATGTAATTCCATGGTTTAAAATTACAAAGCCATCTTTCCAAATTCACTTACCACCTAGTATTTGTAATATAATTTGTTTTCTGAGTATTATATAGAGAAGGGCAAATTTAAAACTGTCTGTAGGAGAACTCTTACAGTAACATGTTTAATCACTTAGGTCATTGTGTGTGTGTGTGTGTGTGTGTGTGTGTGTGTGTGTAAGAGAGACAGAGAGAGAGAGAGAGAGAGAGAGAGAGAGAGAGAGAGAGAGAGAGAGCTCTAATATAGTGCCTCATATATGTTAAGGAACAATTATTGTTGACCTTTAATGTCAGATTTGCTCAGTTGGAAGACTAGAGATGAACTGTGTCAGTTTATGACACTTTGCAGATTAAATAGGCTATGTTTCAATAATGCACCAATAAGAACTCTGTTTAGGTTTTAAATGCCCAGGAATGAATTTCATCCTTGTTCCAAAGTGTTCAAAAATATAGAGATTTCTTAGGGCATTTCTCCTCCTTTAGCACCCTCTTCTCCCAATTTGCTTTGTATCTGCTTCATATACATTTTATTTCTTTTTCCTGCCTAGTATAACACGAGCTCCTTGGGGTCAGGGACTATTTAATTATTTTTTGTCTTTGTTTCACCAGTGCCTTGTGAATAGTAGGGAATCGGGAAGTGAAGGGGACAGGTGGTGGGACAGAAGCTTTAACTTTTCACTAAAGGCACTTTTCACTTAGCCAGAGAGTAAGCATACCATTAGAGTCAATCACATAGGGCATATAAAAGCAAGTACAACTTCACAGCTTTGAATGGCTGAAAACTTATGAAAAACTGTAACAATTTCTCATTTTTTAAGTCTGATATTGCACTCGTCAGATGAGCCAGTATTTTTCCTGCTTTCTCACTTTTTTATTTCAGGGCTGGAAATCCCTTCTAATATTATCTATTGTCTTTTGTTGTTTATTTGTTTGCTTCTGCATTTTTTCAAGCACCTTCATGATGATGTATTAGAAAAGATAGAATGATGAAAATATTTATCATCAATGAGAAATCTAGCTCTGTATAGTACTTTGCTATGCTAGATTGTGACTCAGGTTCTTATACTGAAACAAGTTGTACGCATAAAGAAGTGGGAATAATAGCCAAATGAAATGACATTGTGGTGTTATGTTCTGAAACCTACTCCTCAGTCCCAATATCACTCCCATCATCAAGTCTTGGAATAAATGCCATATTTCAGCAAATCCATCAAAGAGCTATTTATTCTCTTGCTATTGGTGTTCTAATTAAGGTCACTAATACACTTGTTTCCCATAAGGAGACACAAGGATCAACACAATTTAACAAGAGAATCCTAATTCTCTTTAATTTTTCTCATTACAAGCATATTAGAAGCTTCCTAATAAGTTCAGTGATAAACAGCAATGCCACCTAATTTGGTCGCTTAGAAGGAAGATGTGAAACTCATTCAAAAATTTAAATGGAAAATTATCAGATAGCCTTTCAAAGTTCACTCATTTTAAACAACTTCTATTTGAGAAAAATGAATATGAATTCATTATTTATTTTATCTCTGCTCAACCCTTTATGATTCACATGATGATATTTTGCCTCTGTAATTGATGGCTATAATAAAATCCACAGAGTTTTGGTTATCACAGGATAGGAAATGAACTCAGCTACCTAATGACTAACTGCCATGGCTTTTACTATTATGCCACATACTGACTAGTATAGTTAAAATGACACTGAACATAGGGACAGAAAATCCAGATCTACTTATATTAGCTATGTTATCTTGGGCAAATGATATTACCTCTCTGAACCTCTGGTTTCCTCATTTGTAGAACAAGGAGGTCATAGTACTTGTATATCCTACTCTACCCTACCCTAATAGGGTTGTGAGGAAGGTGTTCTGTAAATTTTATATCATGACATAAATGAAATTTATTATGATAGGTGTTATGTACTGTTAGACCCTGGATTAAGAAGAAAAATAAAACCAACTCCAAATATTATACACCAAGCTAAATAAAATAAAGTAAGTAGAGTCATAGACTGAAGAGTAAATTTAGAAAGTTAGGACCAGAAGAAGAAAAACAAATGGTCTGAGAAAAATACAAGAGGAATTAAATAAAAGAGTCTGTATTTTATAGGGATGGGGAAACTGCAGCCTTAAGGCCACATGTGTCCTTCTAAGGCCTCAAGTGCAGCCTTTCGACTGAATCCAAACTTCATGGAACAAATCCCCTTAATAAAATGATATGTTCTGTAAAACTTGGACTCAATCAAAAGGCCACACCCGAGGACCTAGAAATATAGAAGCAGAATATAAATATGGCATCAGTTCAACAAAGATAAGTATCAAAGAAGAGCCAAATGTCTATTGGCTATGTAGGGCAAAGAAGTGAGGCAGCAACTGACTTGCAGAGAAGTAGTAAAGAAACTAAAGGCAATAATAAAACAAAAGAAAGATAAAACAGGCAAACAGCTCTTCACATGAGAAGTACATCCACATCTATTCCATTTACCTATCTCTTCCTTCTAACTGGACCACAGCTGTTATTCAATCCCTCATCACTTCTTTACTACATTAATTTAATAGCACCTGAATTGCCCTCTTCATTTTTAGGTTCTCCTCCATGAAACCCACTGTCTATTCAGCTACAAAAATTATCTAAGGCACATGTCTCATCATATCAATCCCCTTCTCACCTGTCACATAGTAGTTACATGGCTGACCATGTGGCTTCTGCCTCCTGAATTTCTCTTGCACTCTCATTTTTTTTTCTGTGTACAGTAGCATTGAACTTTAAGATATGCACATGATTGGGGTGGCCAGGTAGCACAGCCAGTAAGAGCACCGGCTCCAGTGTCAGGACAACCTGGGAATCGAATACGGGTTCCGACACTTAGCACCCACCCAGAAACACCTGGCTGTGTAACCTTGAGCAAGTTACTTGACCCCAATTGCTTAGGGGCGGCCAGGTAGCTCAGTGAGTGACAGCACTGGCTCCAGTGTCGGGATGACCTGGATCAAATCTGGGCTCAGATACTCAGCACCACACCTATAAATAACTGGCCATGTAACCTTGAGCAAGTTACTTAACCCCGATTGTTTTAAAAAAATAAAAGATATGCACATGAGAAACTCCATGAATTTTAGTGGTAAAGGTGATAGTGAAGAGAACTTTTGATCAGTTAGAAAACAGAAAGAAGTAATCTTATTATTGGAGTACATCATGGACCATGTGGAATTAAGGAAAACACAACCAAGATCTTTGGGAAGCACATCATTGACCTAGAATGGAAGTATAATATTGTAGTGATAGGGAAATACCAACTTCTCTATCACCATCCAGAGTGCTCCCTCTTTCAATGCAGAGCAGCCAATGAATTCCTGGTTCAACCTAATAAATATTTCACCTTTTAAAAGATAGAAAAAGGGAGAAGGGTAACATATTATGATCCAAATGAATATAAAGGAGCTAGTTTATAAAGTATAAATGATAGAATCTTTATGGGCAAGTGAGCTTTCTATTACAAATTTCATAATAGAAAAGAAGGGGAAATCTAGGCATACTATATGGTGCACCTCAGATTTGTAAGAGTGTGAATCTAAACCTTCATAGAAAAGATTGTTAGGATACTAATATTTTAAGAGTAATGGTGTAGTAGGAAGTATTTGAGAATGAAAATGTGCAGAAATGACCAGGAAAGCAAGGAAGAAATCATCACTCATTGGTGTCATGATGAGAACAAACAATAAGAAGGCCAAACTACTCAGTTTTAATTTTTCTTCTGTTTCCTTTTCTTATGGAGAATGATTTCTGGGGAGGGAAAGACAGAACAAAAATGGTATCAGGTATTGAAACCAATGATAAGTGAGGAAAGAGGAAGAGAGTAGTCTGCCTATCCTTAATGAATTCAAGTCAGAAGATTCAGACAAACAACGTCCTAGGGCAGTGAAATGTTGTTGGATGATGTGATTGCTCTACAATGGGCACAGCGACATTGAACCTACCTCCTTTCTGAGTTAGGTAGCACTGTATTTCTTTGTGGAACTTTCTTCATTATCTAGCTCACAGAGTATTGATTATTGTTGTTTTTTATGTTTTCTATATTAATACAGTTCTTTATGTCTTGCAAAGCACTGTATATATGTGTCATACAGCTGTATCTGGGTATACCCAGTTCACTTAATATAAAGGCACCTTTGAGGGACAATTGGACTATGTGTAGATTATCAAACATGGAGTCCTCTACATCCTTTACATCTGTCAGAATAGCTTCCTTTGATCAACTTCCTGAATCTTTGAAACTAGTGAGACTTAGCTAGAGAATCCCCTCCCACACAAACAACTCTTTTTCTGCCATTCATTACTGCTTTGTCCAAAGTATGAAGTTCCTAATTCACCCACAGTGTGAAAACCATTAATTGAACCAGTGAAAACAGAAAGACTTGCCCGACTTCCCCATTTACCCTGATTCTTATAAATAGGCCTGAGGATGTTCATTTCTGTTCTGGGTCTTTTGTTTTGGTTGATAGAGGTGATCTCCGTGGGCTACAGGAGTTCAAACCACAATGACTTTGAAGCGAGGATTTCAAAAAGGATGATGTGCCACCCAAATCAACATGGGATAATAATAGATTATTATTATTATCAAATTATATAATTACATGTCTTTCAATAACAATTATTATTATCATTACTATTAATAACAGCATTTATATAGTGTCTAACTATATGTGTCAGGCACTTTACAATTATTTTGTCATTCAATCTTCACTATAACTTTTGAAGGCAGGTGCTATTATTATCCCCATTCAGCACTGAAAAAACAACAGATGTTGAGTAAATTGCCCAGGGTCACACAATCAGTAAATGATTAATATTGAATTTGAATTCATTTTTTCTTGAATCCAGTCTTGGTACTCTATCCACTGTGCCAAATACCTATAAGAAAAGATGCCTTAGACTTTAGCCCAAGTTGGGAGAGGGACAGGCCTTTGTTCTTTGGGAACTGAGCTAAACTGTGATCTAATCCATTTCCTTCCCCTCACCAGAAACTTCAATTATACAAGCAGGAAAGAGGATTATGCCTCCCATGTGTTGGGAAAATAAGTTGTGTGATGATATCTTTGAAAAAAACTTCTTGTAAAAGGAAAAAAAGGAAATCTGGGGTGGCCAGGTGGCTCAATGAGTAAGAGCACCGGCTCCAGTGTTGGGACGACCTGGAGATCGAATCCCGGGCTCAGACACTCAGCACCACACCCAGAAATCACTGGCCCTGTAACCTTGAGCAAGTTACTTAACCCTGATTGCTTTAAAAAAAAAAAAAAAGGAAATCTGACAGTCCATGGCTAAATGGAACTTTTGTGCAAGGGATATACCCCTACAGCTGAGGAAGCAATATCACTGGGGCTGGGATTATTTCAATGGAGTCTAGACACTTCTTCAATCTCCTTAAAGTTACTAGAGAACCCTGGGGAGAATAGTGAAATAGAACTCACCTGGCCTTTAGGCAACAGGGGCCAGGATAGCTAGTAATTTACTTGTTATTTTATTTGCTTCTCACAACTATCCCATAGGGAAGGCAATTATTATCTCCATTTTACAGGTTAGTAAACTAAGGCAGACAGAGATTTATAGGACTAGCCCAGTTTCACACAGTAAGTGAATGAGATAAGATTTGAAAGCTCATTTCCCTAAACTATATCTAGCACTCTGTAATGTAAAGCAAAGGCAACTTCCCAAGGTTCATAATACCAGCGTAGTTGCTCTCCATTTTATTCAGTGACAAATTAAGGACAGAGAGAATCAACATATAGCATAATTCAAAATACAGCATTTACCAAGTGTGATTTAATCAAGTACTACCTCACCCCTGGACTTTACATTCATTTAATCAATCACAAAGTCCCTCTTCTAAGTACAACTCCACCCCTAGGCCATACATTCATTTAGTCCATCACAAAGCCCTGTTCTCGAATGGAGATTAGTTTCCAATCATAAGTAAAGTACATTCATTTGTTGAATCACAGAGCACAAAAAGGTCAAAAGTTCCCCACCTTGGATCACAATTGAATCTACCCCAGAGTTACAACAAGTTTAAGCACATCATTTAATACTCAAATGGAGGTCTTTTCTTCATCTTGACACAAGGCAAGTTCTCAGCAATCTTAGTTCCTGGGGAGACAAAGCTTAGCAAGGCCACAAGACACATTGCCAGTGTCTTCATTAATTCATTCTCTGTCTGTAGAACAGTCCTAGGACCTCTGAAAACATTAGCAAAATGCTCTTCCAGGATTTCTGTAAACATACAACAAGAAAATCCTTCTTCAGGGCTTTTGAACCAAGAGCAAGTTTCCAGGACCTCTGCAACAACAGCACTGTCCTTCACCAGTGGACAGAATTGTAAGGGTTATGGGATTTAAAGATCTCCCATGCCCCATGGACGTGCTGACATAGCAGAGCAAGAGAAAGTGAAAAGCCAAGCTAACGGTCCTGCGGTTGGCAGTTGGTGGCGGTTGCCTTTTTTTTTTTTTTGAGTTAGGACTCCTGCTGAGGACTGCCAGGGGCCAGAGCTGCTGGGAGCGCTCTTCCCGGACGCTGGGTGGTTGCTGTGAGTGGGGAGAGGAGGACCTTTGCCTGAGGTAGCCTGTTCTGTTTTAAAGGCTTGAAAATGTGGGTGCTTTCTACTTTATCTACCTGTGCCAATATCATAACTACTCTGATGGCTTTCACTTTTTGGTTTTGGGACTCAGTCTTTTGGTATCTTAATAAATTTTCTAGTTCATTTCCCCAAATGGCAAACCTGATGTATTTTGTGATGGATAATTATATCAGCATATTTGTAATCTTTATAGGCATTGGGAATATGGCATTGCTGATACATTTGGCGACCCAGATGGGACCACAAAATGTCAGGCCTCTATTTGGAAGCAGTGGGGCTTTAGAGGGAGAAATGGCTATTCCAGGATGGGAGGATTTGCCTTATTCCTCTCTAGCCAGAGAATAGGCTAAAAGCACAGGGCCCTGTGAAAACTGGGAACCAAGGCTAAAAGAGGGAGAACCTGGAGATTTGGAAAGATGTTTGAAAGCAATACGCATAGAACCAGGCAAAGAACTGGCAGGCGTGTGCAGGAGAGGCTGGGTGCTGCTAACAAGTTATCGCCTTATGTGTAAAACTAGGGATAAGTTGCTGAAGGAAAGAGCTAGGATGGCTAGGGATTCAGCTGGTTTGCCTGAGGATTTTTCTGTGTCACAGTACTCAGAAGAGCAAACTGGAGGGACCCATGTGGTCCAGGAGCAAGCTACTGTTAATGTAGCTAAAAGGAAGCAAAAAACTAGCCGAAGGAATGTGCATGCAGCTTTTGTACAGGCTGGGCAGAGTTGCCCTGACAGCTTCCAGGAGAATGTGTGTGAGGAGAATGGAACAAGGTTAGATGAGGAGTCTCCTAATGTAGAAGCTCTCCCCATACGAAGAAGAAGGCAGGAGAACCACCGAGGCAAAACAGAGTCCAGGGAGATAATTGAGGATTTCACTCAACAGGAGATCACTGATATATTGAGTAGATTTACCCAAAGAATGGGGGAGTCTTTAGTGTCTTGGATAGTAAGAATCACTGATGAAGGCGCAGGAGGAATAACACTGGACAATGAGGACTGTTTAAAATTCATAAGTATCAATCAGAATCCTTTTGTACACCAGGCTTTTAGGGATCACCATATGCAAGGAGGAAATAACAAAACGAATCTTCTAGCTTTAGCTGCAGAAGGTTGCAAAAAGCAATATCCAACTGAATCTATGTGGCCTAGGGGAGACAGACCCTGGTACTCACTTAGAGACTGTATGAGAAAGTTAAAGGAGGAGGTAATGAAAACTGCTATCCTGATTGGAGATGCAAATGCATATTATGATACCCCCCTAGGAGTTCCTCATAGAAATATCATAGTGAAGACGGCTCCTCCTGCATATAAGCACCTAATTCTGACTCTTTTAATTGGAGAAATAGGGCACCCTCTTTCAGAGGTGCTGGATAAGATTTCACAATTAAGCGATTTAGGGGAATGGGAAAAAGACAAATTGCCTCGAGAGAGAGAAGAGTAAACAGCCAGAGGATTCAGAGACAAAATAGATCCACAAGAAGGGAACTGTTTACTGCTCTATTAAGAGCTGGGGTGGACTTCAGAAGAATAGATGGTATTCCAACTGAAGAGCTGCATAAGCTGTACCAAGAAAAGGTACTTAGCATTAGAATGAACAGGGAAGCAGGAACCACCCCCGCAGGTATTTCTGAATCTGAATCTTTGTATCCAAGTTTGCCCCACCTTCAGGGGGAATGGGAGATAGGCCAAGCCCCAGCCCAGATAAAAGAAATATGCAGAAGAGATTGCAGACCCCATATTGGTTTAACAATATATTGGAAGAATGGATCAACTACTGTGACTAGGGCACTGATTGATACTGGGCTGAGGCCACACTTATCTATGGAAACCCTGATAAGTTTAAACATGGAACTCCTATTACCATTACAGGTCTAGGAGACACTGAAATATCAGCCAGACAGGTTAAAATAACAATGAAAATTGGGCAGTTACCTAAGAAGGAATATACTGTGGTTGTTGTACCCATTCCTGAATACATCATTGGAATAGATGTATTGAGAGGCATGACTCTGAATTTACCTGAAGGAAGATACCAATTTGCTGTGAGGAAGATAGGAATTAATACAGTTTTAGTAGGAAAACTAAAAATGGACCCAATCACTTTACCTGAACCTTGTGAAGTAATTACTTTAAAACAGTATCGTGTGCCAGGTGGGCAAGATGAAATTGCCACTACTATAAAGGAATATGTTGAAGCAGGAGTGTTAGTCCCTACAACCACAAGATGGAATAATCCTGTCTGGCCAGTAAGAAAATCAGATGGGACGTGGAGAATGACTGTGGATTATAGACAGTTGAATAAGGTGACTCCTTCTTTGTATGCTGCTGTTCCAGATACCATCACCTTAATAGAAAGGATCCAGAAATATGATGGGACTTGGTATGCAGTTATTGACTTGGCAAATGCCTTCTTCACCATCCCAATAGACTCTAAACAATGGGACCACTTAGCTTTCACTTGGCAGGGTAGACAATATACTTTCACTCGCTTGCCACAAGGGTACATACATAGCCCCACTATTTGTCACAGGATTGTGGCTGAACAGTTGGATGAATTAAAGCTACCTGGTGTACAGCTTACCCACTACATTGATGATATCATGATACAGGGAAAAGATGCGAAAGTAGTGGAAAGGAGTTTGACCCTTCTAATTGAGCATATGAAAAGTAAAGGGTGGGAAATTAACCCTGCAAAGGTTCAAGGACCAGCCAGAATGTGAAGTTTTTGGGTATACAATGGAACAAGGGGCTAAGGGAGATTCTTCCTCAAGCCCGACAAAAGATTCAGGATTTTCCTACCCCTACCAATAAGAAGGAGGCCCAAAAGTTCATAGGATTGTTTGGATACTGGAGGCACCACATTCCACATTTGGGACAGATTTTAAAACCTTTATATAGAGTCACACGGAAGAAATATGAATTCGATTGGGGACTTGAGCAGAGTAAAGCTTTTGAAGAAGCCAAGGCTGCCATACAATTGGCCCTAGATTTGTGGCCCATGCAAAATGGTCCAGTGGAATTGCAAGTGACTGTACAAGATGATTATGCAAACTGGAGCTTATGGAAAAAACAACAAAGCCGAAATGTACCTTTGGGATTTTGGTGTAGGAAACTCCCTTCATCTGGAGTCCAGTACACACCTTTTGAAAAGCAGTTGTTAGCTGCATATTGGGCTTTGGTGGAGACTGAACAACTGACTTTGGGCCATGAAATGATATTAAGACCTGGAATCCCAATTATGACCTGGGTAATGAGTACCCCAGCTTCTCACAGAATTGGACATGCCCAAGAGGCTAGTATAATCAAATGGAAGTGGTATATTCAAAATAGAGCGAAAACAGGCAAAAGCGGAGTCTCTGCTCTGCACGAATCTATAGCAAACATAGAAATTGAGAGGAGTGACACACCCCCTGAGCCAAAGCAACAGTTGGTACAGTCCACTGTCAAATGGAATGAGGGATATGATGTATTAACTGAGGAACAAAAGAGACATGCATGGTTTACTGATGGGACAGCAAAATATTTGGGCCAAAAAAGACATTGGAAAGCAGTGGCCTATAACCCATGTACTAGAAGGACTTTGGAAAGTACTGGGATAGGTGCAAGTAGCCAATATGCTGAACTTATTGCAGTATATGAAGCCATCAAAATAGAACAAGGAGGACAGTGTCATATATTCACTGATTCATGGGCGGTAGCTAATGGGTTAGCTACATGGATGCCCATGTGGAAAAATGAAAATTGGGAAATTCATGGTAAACAAGTCTGGGGCAAAGAATTATGGGAAGATATCTGGAACATGTCTTTGGTCACTGACTTGTCAGTTTTTCATGTAGATGCTCATGTGGCCCCCACCACACCAGACCGCGAGTACAATGCTCATGCTGATAGACTGGCAAAGATTGCTACTGAACATATTGTCCCTACTTTGACAACAACTGATGATCCGGTATTAGCAAAATGGGTCCACCAAACAGCAGGCCATTTGGGGGTCCAGGCCACACACCAGTGGGCACAAGATCGAGGTATTAGTATCTCTCATTCACTGTTAAAACAGATAGCAGAAGAATGTCATATATGTCAATTGGAAAAGGAGCGAACTGTTCCTCAGGTAGTAACTGGAGAGATAGCAAGAGGAAAAGTCCCAGCCCAAATCTGGCAAATAGATTATATTGGTCCACTACCACTGGATAAAGGATGCAGATTTATATGTACTTGTGTTGACACCTATTCAGGTGTACTAGTAGCTTGTCCTTATAAGAATGCAACCCAGAAAAACACTTGTAAAACCCTAGATCTCATAAGTCTATATTATGGAACCCCAATGCAGATTCAAAGTGACAATGGGTCACATTTCAAAGGCAATGAAATGAAGAAGTATTGTATATTAAACAATATAGAATGGATATATCATATTCCATATTATCCAGAAGCATCTGGGTTAATTGAAAGAATGAATGGATTACTGAAAGAACAGTTGAGGAAGTTAAGTTCCAATAATTCATATCAACATTGGAAGGATAATTTGTTCATGGCTTTGCGTAATTTGAATAATAGACCATTGGGAGGAAGTACACCTCTAGCCAGAATGATGACCCCCAATCTGCAAATTAGAAAACAACAAACACACAAGATCCCAAATATTGAGTATTGGACCTTGAGGCCAGATGTCCCAGCACCGTACCCAGGACCACCTGTTCAATGGGGTATGATTTACATTGTTTAGAAGACTTTTGGTTGGACAGGAAAGAAGTAAGAAAAATTTCCACTGGGATATGCATAAGAATCCCTAAAAATCACTTTGGACAGATTTTACCCAAATCAGGATTAGCAGCTCAAGGAATACATGTATTGGCTGGAGTAATAGATTCTAATTATCAAGGAGAAATTGTTGTAACATTCCAGAATTTAGGTGAAGGGCCCATACAGATTCACAAGAATGATAGGATAGTTCAAGTGATTATCGTTCCTTGTAAAACAATGCCACTTGTAAAAACTGACCCTCCTTCCAAAATAACTGTCACAGGAACTGAAGGATTTGGTTCTACTGATAGAATAAAATCAGGAGCTAAAGTATGGGTAAAACGGAAGCCAGATGATGTTCCAAAGGCTGCAGAGATTATAGCATATGGGAAGGATAACACTGTAACTATTGTTTATTCTGGAGAAGATGATTACAAAATTGTACCCTTAAATCATTTATTCTACCGTGAGTGAGGCTACAATAGTCTGGTTATTGTTCTTGATTTTTTGTTTGTTCATCTTGTTTGTTAGATTTGTTTCCACAGGTTTGGTACCCTCCATCTGTAGATGCCTGATAGCTTAAGCTGGATGTCATCCCCTGTCTGCAACTGTGATGTGTCACCCTTGGACCTGGCATCAAGCATATTAAGAACTGACCTCTCAAATGGGACCCCTAAGGACAGGGACAGCTCTACATCCGATTTCAGCAGCAAGTAGCCATAGAAGAAGAGATCTTCACCCCTTACCACAAGATTTTGGGGCCTCATTTGTTCGGGGTGGGGGGAATGATGGGGAGCTTGTGCTCAAGCCCCACCCTAAAATATGTTTTTTTGTGTTTATTGTGTGCTATTCTTGTTATATTGTTGTGAAATTTTGTTGACACCAGTTATTCCTACTATATTTTTGCCAAGTAAGGGACATGAAAGATCTTGGGTCCGAATGTAAGGGTTATGGGATTTAAAGATCTCCCATGCCCCATGGACGTGCTGACATAGCAGAGCAAGAGAAAGTGAAAAGCCAAGCTAACGGTCCTGCGGTTGGCAGTTGGTGGCGGTTGCCTTTTTTTTTTTTTTGAGTTAGGACTCCTGCTGAGGACTGCCAGGGGCCAGAGCTGCTGGGAGCGCTCTTCCCGGACGCTGGGTGGTTGCTGTGAGTGGGGAGAGGAGGACCTTTGCCTGAGGTAGCCTGTTCTGTTTTAAAGGCTTGAAAATGTGGGTGCTTTCTACTTTATCTACCTGTGCCAATATCATAACTACTCTGATGGCTTTCACTTTTTGGTTTTGGGACTCAGTTTTTTGGTATCTTAATACATTTTCTAGTTTATTTCCCCAAATGGCAAACCTGATGTATTTTGTGATGGATAATTATATCAGCATATTTGTAATCTCTATAGGCATTGTGAATATGGCATTGCTGATACAAGAATTCACTCTCTGTCTGCAGAACAGTCTCAGTAGCTCTGAACAAACAGCAAGGTTATCAGACCTCTGCAACAACAGGACTGTCTTTCACCAGTGGACAAATCTGGCAAAACAACATCAAAACAAAGTACCAGCGTAATAGCCATGTTTCCTCAGTCCTTGGCAGCTCTGGGTGGCAGCTCTCAAAAGTCCTGGGCAATTCAAAGTGGCCCTCAGCAATCCTCTCAGTCTCTCTCTGCCTCCAAAAGGGTGCTGCTTCCAAAAAATTTCTTCTGCCTCTCTCTTGTCTTGTGTCTCTCTAAATTTTACGTCACCAGCTCCTCCCAGTTCAGCCCTCTCTTTTCACGTCAACAAGTCCATCCCACAAGTGGGATTCACAAGCTCTGGGTTTTAACACAATCAATTTGAAAACCAAGCCAATACAGGGGGATCTTTATATTCCATTACTATTACACACTCTTACTCACTATTCCACCTAGCTGCTCTACTCATCTAAGTGTCTCTGTTATGGCATTGCCCTCTACTAATATCTTCTGGGTTCATCCCTCAAGGATTATTCAATCATCACCTTTGTAATCTGCTAGTCAGAAGCTGTCCATGTTAAGGTCAGGTATACAGTCCTTTAGTCATAGTTACTATACCCAGGTATCAAAATAAAAGCAATACATCTCACCACTAAGAATCCTTATAGACACTTACATGTAAGCCACAGGTCAAATCCTTCTGTTATATAGAATGACCTAGCATATAATTTCACCACTCTTATGTGCCCAAAAGATCCCCTCTGGCTTAGTTGCAAATTATTTAGAACCAGAAAAAAAAATGTAACCTAAGAAGGCAAAGTCAGTATTCAATACCCACATAGCGAAGTGTCAATCTTTATCATGTATATATGTTAGCACCCAAGTCAATTTGGGTTCATCCATAATGCCAAAGTAAAGTGACACAATCACAAATAAACACACTTCCCATATGTGACCTGATTAAACCATAGAAGAGTGATATTATTTCTTTCCTATTCTTGGACACTCAACTTCTCTTAATTCACTAAGTGATACCATTTGTTGTCTTGGTATATTCAAAACACTAGTGATACAGGTACAGTATGCACTGTAATAAAACCCTAAGATTTTTTTTTCAGATATGTTGCTGTCAATTTTCAATAATGTAGATCATTTTAAACACAAGTATACTCACTATTGTGTAATTGTGGGTGAACTGTTAGGTTTGGAGTCAAGAAGACAGTTTTAAATCCTAACTCTGGAACTTGCTAACTATATGACCATGGATTAGTCAATTAACATCTTAGAGATTAAGCTTCTTTTTGTATATTTTCTATTATATGAGATGATTGATACCTACAGAGCTTGGGTGAGTGATTTAATTTGTATGGACCTCAGCTCTCTCATATGATTACCATTCTAGGGCTAGAGTTCCTCTAACAGGCCAACTATCCCAACATAATCTTTTTTACAGCTAAAAAAACTGAGGTCTCTGGAAATTTAAGTAAGTTACCCAAAATCAAGAGTTAGTAATTGTCACATGGAATTTAAACCCAAGTCATATGATTCCAGAGAAAATGTTAATTTGAACTAAAATATGCTGCTCATATTACTTATTTCTATTCATCCACACTTCTTGAAAGTAATAAAATGTAAGTAAACAAAGTAAACAAAAAAGTAAAAAATACTAGTATTCTCTTCTGAATACCCCTCTTCCCAGTCATGGTCTGCAAAAATAGTAATAGTAATAACAATAACAACAATAATAATAAATAACATTGTTACAGTACTATTACGTGTCAGGTATCATGCTAAACATTTTACAAATATCATATTATTTTATCCTCACAAGAACTCCATGTTGTGAGGGAGATGCTGTTACTATCTCCATTCTACAGATAAGGAAGCTGAAGCAGAGATCACATGACTTGCCTGTTCTTACATAGCTAGTAATTATGTGAGGTTGGATTTAAACTCAGATCTTCTGATGGCTTAGCCCAGTGTTCTACCAACTGTTATCTAGCTGCCCCGACATATCACAGTTCCAGACAGACATTCCGAAGTCTTTTTAGATAGAAGATAGGTTGGGAATTGTAATTTTACTATTTTATGGAATTCTTGGGTGAAGAAACTCTACCAGTGTAGATCAGTATTTTCTCTGCAATTTATAATCTTTTTTTTTTTTTTTTAAGCAATTGGGATTAAGTAACTTGCTCAAGGTTACACGGCCAGTTATTTCTGGGTGTGGTGCTGAGTGTCTGAGCCCGGGATTTGATCTAAATTTAAGATTTCTTACTCTGCTACTTTGGGTAACTAATTTAAACTTTTTTTTTTTTAAAGCAATTGGGGTTAAGTAACTTGCTCAAGGTTACACAGCCAGGTGTTTCTGGGTGGGTGCTAAGTGTCTGAGCCTGGGATTCGATCTCCAGGTCTTCTCAACACTGGAGCCGGTGCTCTTACTCGCTGTGCTACCTGGTCACCCTTGCAATTTATAATCTTAAAGGGTTGCCTGAAGCTCTGAAATACTAAGGGTTGTGTCGTGGATCAAATAGTCATTTTATATCAGAGAGAGGACTTGAACCCAGAGCTTACTGACTTCCAGGCCAGGTCTCTATACACTGCACTAAAGAGAAAGAGAGAAAGTAATATAAGCAGGAAAAAAAAAAGTATGCTTAAGAATATAAGCTTTAGAGCTAACGGCCAGGAGATGGGAAAGAATTACATGTGAGAACAAGAAGCTTTCTCTCTTGAAATCCCAGTCTGTTCCTGGTTTATAGAAAAGAAAAAGGCCAATTCAGGGAGAGTTGTGGAATTGGAGTCTGGTGAATCTATTACTCAGAATGGCAAAGATTTTTCAGAGCTTAGCTGGCCTAACCTTAAGAGTTAGCATCAAGAACTATTGAGAAAGATGATGATGAGGATGAGGAGGATGAGGATGATGATGATGTTAGATGTGATGATAAGTTCCCTTCTTCAAGAACATGGAAAAAGTGCCAGGATCTAGTTTCTTTTGAAGGCAAAAATTTCAAGATCTAAAAAATCCTTCTGTCTGAGGCTCAGTAAAAAACATCACTTCCAACAATTAAAGCTAGAGGAATGTGCTGATAGAGGAGTGAAACCTAAAACAATAATGTATTAAGAAGTTGATAAAATGAATTAAACTGAATCATAATTAATTGTATAAGAAACTATATGTCTGTAACATTCTCTTTCCATATAATTTGTAGCCTGTGTTCCACATGCTGTAATGAAATAATTTTGTGTTTTAAATTACTATGTTGAAATGAGAAATGTGTGTGTGTGAGAGTGTGTGTGTGTGTGTGTGTGTGTGTGTGTGATCAAAGCCTGAGGAGGAAAAAGTATACTAGAAAATAGAGAATGGATTGGCTAACCAAGAGTTCCTGAAAATAATGAAGGAAGAGTTGAAAAGGAGATGAAATATGAAAACAGGCAACCTTGACTAAAGATAAACCCTAGAAGACAAGATAGAAAACCTCATTCAAATAGTAGACATCCTGAAAAATGGAATGGAACATTTAATGATATAATAAAACATATTTAAACAATATAAAAAATCTGAAAAGAAATCAGTAGAACACATAAGGTTATTGTTCAGTCTTTTCAGTCATGTCTGACTCTTCATGAGCCCAGTCGTGATTTTCTTGGCAAAGATATGGGAATAGCTTATCCATTTCCTTCTCCAGCTCATTTTACAAATGAGGAAATTAAAGCAAACTGGGTTAAGTAACTTTCCCATGGTCACATAGCTAGAATCTGAAGTCATATTTGAACTTAGGTCTTTTTGACTCCAAGTCTGACACTATTTGCTGAACATCCTATCTATAATGTATCTACTACCAAAATACAATTGATGAAAGTTAATTTAAGAATCTCAGAACTACCTCAAAACTATGATTAAATAAATCTATATGATATATTTCAAAAAATAATAGGAAAATGTTTTACAGAACTACTAAAACCAGAGGATGAAGTAAAAATAAGTAATCCACAGGTAAGAATCTTTCTGCCAAATTCCATATATACAAATATCTATAAAATATTTGTTTAGGTATGTACACACATATACTATATATTATACCTTTGTGCCTAAAAATGTGTACACATACTTACATTAGCATAATATTTATCAGCAATGTGTTTGCTAAAGTATGGAGTCACTGCTTGAAAAAAAAATAACTGATAGGAATACTAGATAGTCTGGCAGAAAATGCTTTTATTGACACAAAAAATATAATAAATTTAGAAAGGAAACAGGTAACTTGAAAAAAAAACTTTGCAACAAATTTCTCTAATACAATATATGTATGTATATATAAACACACATACACATACATGCATATGCATATATCGACTATATATATATATATTTATTTATAAGGCTAAAAGCCATTTCCCAGTAGACAAATAGCTGAAGAGAATAAACATGTAGTTTTAAAACAAAAAATTCTAAATCATAACAATATATTTTAACATTTTCTAAGTCACAATTAGAGAAATTCAAATTAAAGCACCTCCCAGGTTTTTCCTCATAACTATCAGATTGCCAAAGATCTCATAAGGAGAAAATGCCAAATGTCACAGGATTTGTGTCAAAATAGTTACACTGATTCACTGCTGATGAAGCTATAGCTTTTTTAGCCATTCTAGAAAGCAATTTGAAATTCTACATAGAAAGTTAACAACCTGGAAATATCTTTTGACCTTTCTGTACTGCTACTACTCATACTCTGAAGAAATAAAAGGAGAAAAAAAACCCTATGTGTAAAAAATATGTTATAGCATCTGCAAATTGCAAACTAATAGTTAGTTTCTTACTGGAAAATGGATAAATAAATTGTGATATTTTGATGTAATATTCATGAACTATATGCTATAATGAAATGGACAATTTCAATGTTCAGCTGCAAAAACCTTTATAAATTAATGCATAGCGAAATGAATAGAACTAGAAAAATTATAAAATAAAACTATAGAAAAAGCAGCTTTGAAAGGTTTTAGAACTCTAATCAATGAGAAATCACATGCCTAAAAAAGGAAGATGAAATACACATTTCATCTTCTGACAGAAACTATGAGATAAAATCCAGAAGGATACATGTATTTTCATATATGGCTAATGAGGGAGTTTGTTTTGTCTAAAAACGTAGACATATGATGTTGTTCTTGTTCAGTCATTTCAGTTATGTATAATTCTTCATGACCCAATATGGGGTTTCTTGGAAAAGATATTAGAAGCATTCACCACTTTCTTCTGCAGCTCATTTTTATAGGTGAGGAAACTGAGGCAAACAGGGTAAAGTGATTTGCCAAGGGACAGACAGATAATAAGTGTCTGAAGGCAAATTGTATCTAAGTCTCCCTTATTCCAGGTCAAGTACTCTATTCACTGTGCCACTTAGCTGCCAGATATATGGGAAAATTTTGTTGTTATTTAATCTGGTCAATAGTGGTGGGAGAGACAGATTAAAATTAAAATACTTATGACTTGAAAATTTTTTTAAAAGGAAAATAATCACAAAAATACATAGAAATAAATATAAAGTTCAGATAAGGACAGAGAACAAAACTATACTTTTTGTTACACTACTATATTTAAAATGCAATGAATTTAATGTTAACTCTTTAAATAAAACTGTGCATTAACAGAAGTTCATGGTTTCATATTTAATCCTCTTTTTTGTTCATTGTATATTTAAATATTTTCATTTGTTTATTTTTGTTTTAACAATAAAAAGAAAATGAAATTTATGTGAAATTAAGCAAATATTGTATAAAGACAAAGGTTTTGATAACTTAAAATTATATGCTATTTTATTTATATATTTGTTTTAACATCAACACTACTTCTTAATATATCCCTCCCATACTCAGTAAATCATCCCTTATAACTCTCTTAAAAAGAAGATAAAAAAATGTTTACCTTAACTAATCAATGTTTCAATCAAGTCTGACAGCATACCAATGGCCTCCCACCACTACAAAGAAGGAGAAAAAGGTACAAAGTTCTCTTCTTTTCTCTAAGGCAAGATTTGTTCATCTCAGTTACACAATATGACCCAATTCATCATTTTAACTTCTACTTAATTCACTGAAAGAGATTCCTTAGAAGAAGTGTTCTTAACCTTTCTGTGTATAGCATAGATTCCTTTTTCTCAGTCTAGTGAAACTTTTGAAACCCTTTTGGGAATGATGTTTTAAATTTGTAAAATAAAATGCACAGAATTACTAAGGAAACTAATTTTATTGCAATAAAGTTATCAAGATGCTTAACAAATCTTTATAGACCTCTAGGTTAAGAACCTATGGTTTAGTTAACAAAGATGTTTATTTATGGCTGTAAGAGTTTGTCCAGTCTTCCACCTCCCTCCCATCAGGGATGTGCTTGCTTGCCTATCCAATATTGTTGAATCAATTACTTCATTGAAATTCATTGAATTTGCTACTACAGCATTTACTCTCTGAACCTCTTCTATGGAACTTGCATCTTATAGTAGCACCACAGTTATTTCTGTTTCTTATTCCTCAATTAGATATAAGCTACTGAAGAGAAAGGGCCATGTTTCATTCATATTACCCAACACTGTCGATTAGTAGGTATTCACTATAAAGTAGATAGTCGGTATATCTATTAGGATCCTCAATTTAAAGTAGGAAGGAAGTTTAAGAGATCATCTAGTACAAAAGCATAATATAAACTCTTTGATCTTAAGCTCCAAGATCAATCAGTAATTGTTTCTTTTATTATCCCCCTTTGTATCACCACCAACTAGGGTGGTGTCTGGCATGTTATAAATGTTTCATTAATGCTTATTGACTTACACTCTCATTTCACAAAGGAGGAAATGGAGTTCCAGAGAGATGAGATCATGTGCCACTCATCACTCAGGTAGAAATCTGTAATCACATGATTAGAATCCAACTCCTCTGACTCACCATTTAATGCCCTATCTACTGTGTGATGTCATGTGTGAAAAAATGACTACCTGACTGAATGAATGGCTTCAGTTTTATAGCAAGCTTAATAAACTAGATGAACAGAATATACTTAAAGAAATCTCCTGGAGAGACTTATATAAACTGATGCTGAGAAAGAAGAGCAGAACCAGGAGAAATCTGTACATGATCATAGACACAATGTCTGTGTGATGGCCAACATCAATAGACTGGGTCCCTCTCAACAATGTAAGGTTATAAGACAACTCCAAAAGACTCATGACTGAAAGAGATACCCATATCCAGAAAAAGAGATGTGGAGTCTTGAATGCTCTTTTTCTTTTTCTTGTTTTGTTGTGTTTGTTCTTTCCCATGGATCATTCCATCACTTATAATCCTTTTGTACAAGCTGAATAATGATTAATGTGAAGATATTTATAGATCCTAAAAAAAATCTCCTGGAACCTGCTGGGATGTAACATTATCCTTTACAACAAAATTAGTGTAATTAAGTTAAGAGCAACAATGTAATATGTGAATTATGGAACATAAACATCTTATAATAGATTCTAATATTCTCTATTAACAAACTAAGGCTGTAGTAGATATTTTTCCTACACTTTCAATTACATACCTCATATTTCATGGAAAAGAAGTCACAGTTTGAAACAGTTTTCATATTAATTTAACAATTTATAGATGATCAACCTGCTTCTGTCACCAAAGCTGTAACCTGGAGAGGGAGAGGAGAGCTTTTCCCTAGAGTGCCAGATTTCAAGGGTAGTGATGACTTTTATAGTCTTTCAGCACCATAGAAATAACAGCTAGCTACCAAGAATAATTAATTAAAATAGGAAGCTATCAGATGGCATTTTGAGGTAAGTTTCTAACCTTTCTTCACCAGTCTTGCACTACTATCTGTAGGTCTCTCCTTCACCTTCATCAATCTTAGTCTGCTTTCTTTTCCCAATAGCTTTCTGTCAGCTTCCCAAGGAACAGATCATGATCTTAACCCCAAGCATATTACAGTAGAGTTGGTGGTCTTTTATTTTAGGGTCTTGGTCATTGTAACATGCCAAAGTCCATTCCCTTCAGTGCTGCCTTTGCAACAGTTTAAATTATTCAGTGTATAATCTGCAAGCTTTGACTAATTTGTCAGTGTTTTTTTGTTTGTTTTGTTTTCCTGAAATCTCATGGCAAAGCTTTATTTTTTTTCCTTTTCTATGAGAATTTGTTATTATTGAAAAAAAGGGACTTACAGAAATTCATGTTGCTTCCTTACATTCTGTCATATCACAACCAAGGTTTCCTGATTGTGGTAAAATGAAACAAAAGGTCTCAAACAAAAAAGAGAGTCCAACACAGATGAATTGTACACACACACACACACACACACACACACATACACACACAGAGAAAAATAGATAGATCAGATATACGTGTATGAAGCATTAAATACCCTGTGATGTCTAGTATATGCTCACGTTACCTCTGCATTTCATACATTCATTTTACCTCTGCATCTAGGTGACTGAAGTCTTTGTAGAATCTTCATTATTTCTATTGCTTCAAAATAGAAAACGTAATTTATATACGTTTGAAAATATTTATTACTCATTCTTATTGCTGTAATATTTCAGTACTTTCTGTTAGGAAATCTTCCTGTTGGAAGGGATATTCAAATATTTTTTATTATGAAAATAACCTTCATTGTCCATATAAAGAAACGGATTCAGTGGATAAGTTACTTGCCCAAGGTCAGGCAACTAATCAGTGGCACAACTGGTAGAAGAGCATTTGTTCTTGACCCTTCAGTCAGTGTTCTTTAGAATTGACCAGTATTTGTTATTAAATAGGTCTCCCTTTTCATATGTATATAAATAAATATATAAACAATGAGAATCATGCAAAATTATACATGTATATATGCATGTATGCATATTCATACATATATGTATGTACATGTTTATGTATATATTCATGTATATATATACAGAGAGACAGAGAAACAGAGATAATATTCATATAACTTTAATATTAAAGTTTAGCAAATTAAAATTTAAATTAAATTAAAATTAAAAGTTTAGCAAAATTAAAATTAGCAAAATCTGAGTCACATTATGACTTCCATTCACATGTTCCATAGTAGCCCTAAACATTCAGTCCTCATGTGCCCAGCCATACTTAAAGGGGAGGGAGGAAATTCCTCTTTCCATGTATCCCATTTCCCTGTCTTAGAACAAGTCTTTTGAAAGAGAAGGTTGAACTGTTGATATATCTCTGATCCAATCCACATAGAGATAAAGCAAGTACATTCTAATACAAGAAAGTTAGATTTAACAGAAAGAAAAACTAGATGTGAATCCCAGATGTGAAATTAACTAGCTATGTTACTTTGGGCAAATCCTTTAGATTCCCCAAGTCTCAGTTTCTCTATCTGTTGAAAATATTCACAACAGTGATCTTGACTGTGATATAATTGACAGAGCAAAGCAGAATGGATATCTCTTGAAGTTCCTTTCAACAGTAAAAGAAAAGTTTGATATTGGGGGAAAAACTTTTTCATGATAAAATTAGGGAAAGAAAGACTAGCACATCAATCAAAACAGATTATACAAGAAACAATCTGAATCGACTCCAAACCATCTGAAATATTGCCTGCTATGTGTGCCAGTTTTAGGAGAGAAAAGTTGCAGGATTATTAAGAAGAAAGTGGACTGCAAACCTTAGAGTTCTATAAAAGTGAGCTGAAAATATTTCCCTGAAATGCACTTTAAGGAAAACTTCCTTAAGTTACTTCAATGAAAGAAGGCATTATTACAAATTTATGAATAGTTAAAAAAAAAACAATAAATGGTGCATTTATTTTTAAAAGAAATAGTGAGGGAATCTAGCTGGGTGTGTCTGTGGGTGAGTCAAGGTAAGGTGCCCCAGGCCGGGCAATTGTGCTGCCACAAACTGGATTTTGCTGAGTCAAGGCAGTGAGGCAGCTGGATCTTGCAGGCAGAGTTCACCCTTGGCCAAGTGGCTGCCCTGCACCCTCGGGAAGTCGAGAAGCTGAAACTCAGAAAGAGACAGAGGAAAGATGTGGGAGTGTCCAGGAACCTGGCCTGCCTAACATCTGCTGTGAGTGAAACCTGTCCCAAGAAGCAGAATTCCTTTATTTCTTTGCACATGCCTTAAGGAAAGAACCATGGATAAATACTGTAAATTTCAAAAGCCTGGGGAAGGATCCTTTGGAAAAGCCCATCCTTGTTAAATCTATGGAAAAACTGTAAACAATATGTTATCAAGGAAATTTATATCTCAAGGATGTCCAGTAAAGAAAGAAAAGAATCAAGGAGATAAGTTGACATGTTGGCAAACATGAAGCATCTGAATATTGTCCTAATAATATGAAGGTCAGATAAAATATACAAAAGAGTACACAAGAGCTCATCCACTAAATGATGGTCTCTGTATAACTGAGTTGTGACTATACCTTCGTTACTCTGGGGGGAAAATGTATATCATTGCAATGCCAGTGTTACATGGAACCTGATGGCTAAGTTGATTCTTTGATATATCATCCATATGCCCACTTAGTTCTATATTGGCTGAGGATTGTGTTGGAATCTGTGGAAAGAACCTATCATGCTGATGAAAATAAAATATTCACTTGAATTAGTCTTAACCCTTCAGGTCCTGTTAAGCATCACCTCGGAGAGAAATTTCTGGGTCTCTGAAAATGAGTTAATAGACCTATCCACTCATTGGTAACCTTATATCTGAAATGTAGGGGTATAAATAGTTCAACTTTGATAAGTTCCTTATGATTTCTTTTCCCTGTTTACCTTCTCATACTTCTCTTGCTTCTTGAATCTGAATGTCAAATTTTCTACTCAACTCTAGTTTTTTTCATCAAAAATGCTTGAAAGTGCTCTATTCCACTGAATGACCATATATTCCCCTGAAAAATGATACTCAGTTTTGCTGAGTAGGTGATTCTTGGTTTTAATGCCAGCTCCTTTGACATCTGGAATATCATATTCCAAGCCCTTTGATCCCTCAGTGTAGAAGATGCCAGATCCTGTGTTATAATGATTGTGTTTCCACAATATTCAAATTGTTTCTTCCTGGCTGCTTGTAATATTTTTCTCCTTGATCTGGGAATTCCAGAACCTAGCTATAATTTTCCTAGGAGTTTTCTTTTGGGGATCTTTTTCAAAAGGTTATAGGTGGATTCTTTCAACCTCTCTTTTCCCCTCTGTTTCTGAAACATCAGGGAAGTTTTCCTTGAGAATTTCTTAAAGGATGATTTCTAGGTTCTTTTCTTTTTTATCACGGCTTTCAGGCAGTTCAATATTTTTAAATTATCTCTCCTGGATCTATTTTCCATGTCAGTGGCTTTTCCAGTGAGATATTTAACATTGCCTTCCATTTTTTTTCATTTATTTGGATCGGTTTAATAGTATCTTGATTCCTCATAAAGTCAGTAGCTTCCATTTGCTCCAGTGTAATTTTGAAAGAATTATTCTCTTCAGTGAGCTTTTGAGATTCTTTTTCCATCTGTCAAATTTGGCTTTTTAAGGCATTCTTCTCCTCATTGGGTTTTTGAGCCTCTTTTGCCATTTGAGTTAGTCTTTTTTTAAAGTGTTATTTTCTTCAGTCAGCTTATTGACTCTCATTTAATAATTTTTTTTGTTTCATTCTCATTTCCCTTCCCAATTTTTCATCCACTTCTCTTATTTGGTTTTCAGAATAATTCTTAAGCTCATCTATGGCCTGTAACCAGTTCATATTTTAATTGGAAGTTTTTGGTGCAGGTGTTCTGACTTCACTATCTTCCTCCTGTTCCTTGCTTTGATCCTTTTTGTCCCCAAAATAGGAGTGTAAAGTCAGATTACTGTGCTTGCTTTGCTTACTTTGATTACTCATGTTGCCACTCAATTACTTGAGTAATTATTGAGCTTTTTGCCACAGTAAAACTCTTCTACCAGAGAGGGGAGCTTTGTCCCAATTGCTGGTATTTTCTCAGCTGCTGGAGCTATTAGTTGGGTGCCCTCTCTAAAGCCTCCACATGATATCTGGCAAACTGGTCACACACCCCAGGAGCTCCACCCTAGATAGTGATCCAGATCCAAGCAGGTAAATGCAGGAGTGATTGTCCCTCAGACAGGTTGCTTGGTCCCCCTACAATTTGAGGGCCAGGAGCTCTGAAGCAGGCATGCAGTGGCGGCTGCATGGCCACCATGCTCAGACTCTTCTCCCTCCAGGGGACAAAGGCTGTACCACACTCCTGAATGAACTCCCTGTTCCCAAAGTCCACAAAGCACTGACCTCTCACTTTTTCCTTAGTATCTATGGGTTGATAATTCCAGAAACCACCACAGCTGCTGGTGATATGAAGTCCCTCCAGCTGGCAGCTGGTTGTTACTCCCCTGAAACTAATACCTCCAGCTCATGTGACTGGGCTCACCTCCCAAAGTGCTGGGCTGGTCCCTTCCTGTCAGTCTACTGTGCTGTCTTCAGTGGGAGGTTAGCTTCTGTCTGTCATTTTTTGAGTTCTGTAGCTCCAAAGTTTGTTTACAGTCATTTTTTACATGAATTGGAGGAGGTGGAAGAGGGAGCTGCACAGAAGTCCTGTTTCTACTCTGCCATCTTGGCTCTGCCCCTTCTAGTTCAAATTTTAAGACACTTATTAATAATTACAAATACATTTTCAAAATGAAATTCAAAGTTCTCATTTTTCAATATATAGTGATTTATTACATCAAATTTATATTTTCAAGGAGCTTGCTTACCCTACAGTGAATATATATATATATATATATATATTTTAATTTTAAGGAAAACATGATTAAAATTTAAGCAATATTTCATGAATTCATTCAACTTCAAGGGCCCTTGTGTCCAGTTATGATTTTTCATCTAGTGACTGAGAATGTAAGAATTCATAAGAAATCATAAAACATGTAATTATCTTTCAAATTACCTCCTAGGTCTATGAAATCCAAATGTTACTCTATTCACCATAACTAACAACAACAACCACAACAAGAAAGTATGGAAATAATGACAAAATCATAAAAGTGGTTTTAATTGGCATACTTTACAAAATAGCCATAAGTCTGAATTAACAGAAAGAATATGATTGGAATTGCTTGGATTTATTACCTGAAAGGGACTTGCTTTCACTTTTGACTTCAGAAATATTAACAATTGACATTTCATAGTCAAGTTAGTGCATGTGAATAATGATGGAGAATATAAAGTGTTCATAATGTAAGAAGAGGGGTAAAATTCAGATATCCATTGATAATAAGAAATTGTTAGCTTCCTTTTACACTATGTTCATTAAAGTAAGATTGATCTAGGAAATTATTCTTTTTCCTGAATTTCCTAAATACTCCCAGTATAGTACAAATGGAAAAACAGTTGGATTTATTATCAGGAGACATGAATTTGAATGCCAACTTCAGTACAGGACATACTAACCATATGACTTTGAACAAGTCACATAATCTCCCTGACCCTGCATTTCCTCTAAGTTTACTGTTATTCCTTTGGTCAAATCCATACAATCTAAGTCTGGTGTATAGGGTATAATAGAGACTTGAAACTGCTTAGTTTAAATGTTACATGAGCCAAGGAGAGGTCACTAGCCTTTCTGTCAGGATGATGCTCTATTCTCATAATTTATAGTTCTAAAATTGTGTCATTTAGCATTATGTGCCTAACTAGTTGCTCTGAGGATAGGAAGAAAACCAAGAAGGTATGGTCCATGTTCTCAAGTAGATTAACATCTAATGAGGGAAAGAGGAATTATTATTTTTACATAAATAAATAAAATGATACCCAAATAAGGAAAATGAAATATAATTGTATAAAACTATAGTTGTCTCTCAATTTCAAGGGTGTTTCCATGACACAAGAACTCATTTCATAGAATTTGACACAAGAGAATTTGACAAGTGGAAATGGATTTAATAAGTGCCCATGGAGGCTTATATTAATGAAATTCATCTAGAAATAGAAGATTCTGGGAAGAGGGCCAACTTTTGTCAAAATATGTGACATACAGTATGTGACAAATGCAGTGAAGTAGAAGGAGCTTTAATCTGAGTATCAAGAAACTTGGGTTCTAGTCATGGTTCTGACAATCTCTGATTTTGTTGGTAATGTTGACGGGTATGTTCATTTCTCTGGGACTCAATTTACCCATCTGCAAAATGAAGGTGTTATACTTAATGATCTCTAAGGACTCTTTTAGTTGTCACATTCATGATTCTGTCTTTGGTCTTCTTCAATCTATTTTTTTCAGTTCTTCTCCCCTAGCAGAGTTCTCTTCCACTTCAACTCTTCTGCATTCTCCCCCCCCCTTTTATATACTCAGAGAATTCTAATGCTATTTTGTTTCTCAAATTTGCCCTCCTTGAACAAATTTAAATTACCTTCTCTGAATCCCATACTGTCTCTTGTAGCTGTTACATGGGATTGATAAGAATGATTAATGAGGTAAAAATATGCTAGCCTTTCTGAGACATTAGGACATTTTCCTTTATTCTCTTTATGGATTTGTTTGTATACTTTTAGTTGACAAGATTCAGTTCCCCTGCCCCAATGACGACATGCAATCAACTATAGGATCTGCAAGTACTTTCACACTAGACATTAGTCGGGTGGTAAAGAAGGATTGCAATCGATGGAAAGAACAATGGGAAAGAGAAAACAACACCAAACAATAAAAAGAAAGAGAACAAGTAGTTTGCTTCAGTCTACATTCAAACTCAGTTCTTTCTAGTTCTTTCTCTGAATGTAGACATCTCCTTCCCTCATGAGTCCTTTGGAGTTGGCTTATAACCTTGCATAGCTGAGAAGAATCCAGTATATCAAAGTTGGTCATCACATATATGTTGTGTGTATAATTGCTTACAAATTTCTCCTGGTTGTGATCTTCTCACTCCGCATCAGTTCATATAAGTCTCTCCAGGTAAGTACAAAGACCGTCTGCTCATTTCTTATAGCACAATAGTATTGCGTTACATTCATATACCACAATTTGTTTAGCCATTTCCCAATTTATGGGTATCCCCTTAATTTCCAATTCTTTGCCACCACAAAAAGAGCTGCAATAAATATTTTTTGTACATATAGCTCCACTTCCCACTTCCATGATCTCTGTGGGATACAAACCTAGACATGGCATTACTGGGTCAAAGGGTCTACAATTATTTATAACTCTTTTGGTATAATTCCAGATTGCTCTCCAGAAGGGTTGAATCAGTTCATAACTCCACCAACAATGTATTAATGTTCCAATTTTTCCACCTACTCTCCAGCATTTGTCATTTTCCTGTTTTGTCATCTTAACCAATCTGACTGGTGGGATGTAGTATCTCAGAGTTGTTTTGATTTGCATTTCTCTAATCAATAGTGATTTAGAGCAATTTATTTTCATATGCTTATAGATATCTTTAATTTCTACCTCTGAAAATTCCCTATTCATATCCTTTGACCATTTATCAATTGGGGAATGACTTGTATTCTTATAGATTTGACTCAATTCGCTGTATATTTTAGACTTTATTTTGGTATATGGTGTTAGATAATAGTCTATGCCCAGTTTCTACCATACTATATTCAAGTTTTCCCAGCAGTTTTTGTCAGATACTGAATTCTTATCCCAAAAACTGTGGTCTTTGGGATTATCAAAAAGTAGATTACTGTAGTCATTGAATGCTGAGCCTCATGTACCTAATCTATTCCATTAACTCACTACTCTATTCCTCAACCAGTACCAAATAATTTTGTTGACTGCTGCTTTATAATATGGATTAAAATCTGGTATGGCTAGGCCACCTTCTCTAGCATTTCTTTTCATAAATTCCCTTGATCTTCTTGACTTTTTGTTGTTCCAAATGAATTCTGTTACAATTTTTTTCTAGCTCTATAATGTAATTTCTTGGTAGATTGATTGATATGGCACTAAATATATAATTTAATTTAGGTAAAATTGTCATTTTATTATATTAGCAAGATACAGCCATGAGCAATTGATTTTTTTTTATAATTAGTTAGATCTGTCTTTATTTGCATGAAAATTGTTTTGTAGTTGTGTTCTCATAGGTCCTGGCTTTGTTTTGGCAGGTAGGTTCCCAAATGTTTTATAATATCTACAGTAACTTTAAATGGAATTTCCCTTTATATCTCTTGCTGTTGGATGTAATTAGAAATATATAGTAATGCTGTGGGTTTATTTTATATCTTGCAACTTTGTCAAATTTATTTACTGTCTCAAGTATTTATTTTTTTACTTGATTCTCTACGATTCCCTAAGTATATCATCATATCATCTGCAAAGAGTGATAGCTTAGTCTCTTCTTTGCCTAATTAGATTCCTTTGATTTAGTTTTCTTTTCTAATTGCCACTGCTAACATTTCTAATACCAGATTGAATAAGAGGGGTGATAGCGGATATCCTCGTTAAAACCCTGATCTTATTGGAAATGCTTCTAGTTTATCCCCATTACATATACTTGCTGTAGGCTTCAAATAGATGCTATTTATTGTTTTAAGGGAAACTCCATTTATTCCTATATTTTCTAGTGTTTTTAATAGGAATGAATCTTGTATTTTGTCAAAAACCTTTTCTGCATCTATTGAGATAATCATATAGTTTCTGCTAGTTTTATTGTTGATATGATCAATTGTACTGATGGTTTTCCTTACATTGAACCATCTTTGCATTCCTGAAATAAATCCTACCTGATCAAAGTGTATTATTCTTGTGATAAGTTGCTGTAATCATTTTGCTAATATTTTATTTAAAAATTTTGCATCTATATTCATGAGGGAAATTGGTCTATAATTTTCATTCTCTGTTTTATCTCTTCCTGATTTAGGTATCAGTACTATATTTTAGTCATAAAAAGAATTTGGTAGAACTCCTTCTTCACCAATTTTCCCAAATATTTGTAGAGAATTAGAATCAATTATTCTTTAAATGTTTGATGAATTTGCTATAAAATCCATTCTGTCCCTGGAGATATTCTCCTAGGGAGCTGGCTGATGACTTGTTTGATTTCTGTTTCTGAGTTGGGGTTATATAAGTAATTTACTTCCTCTTCAGTTAATCTGGGCAACTTATATTTTTATAAATATTCATCCATTTTACTAAGATTGTCAAATTTATGTGCATAACATTGGTCGAAAATAACTATTAATTATTATTTTAATTTTCTCTTCATTTGGTATAGATTCACCCTTTTCATTTTTAATAATCATAATTTGGTTTTCTTCTTTGTTATTTTTATCATATTGACAAAGGGTTTATCAATTTTATTGGTTTTTTTTTCATAAAACCAGCTCTGTTTCATTTCTTTCTTTCTTTATTTATTTTCTTAGTTTTATTTATTAATCAAATAGTTTACTTAATTTCAACTTTATTAATCTATCTTTTGGTTTTCATCATTTCTAATTCAGTATTTAATTGGGGATTTTCAGTTTGTTCTTTTTTAGCTTTTTCAATTGCGTGCCCAATTCATTGACCTCCATTTTCTCCAATTTATTCATGTATGCATTCAGGGATATAAAACTTCCCCTAAGAACTGCCTTTTCTGTATTCCACAAGTTGTGGTATGGTGTCTCATTGTCATTTTCTGGAATGAAGTTACTGATTATTACTATAATTTCTTGTTTGACACAATCATTCTTAAGGATTAAATTGTGTAGTTTACAATTAGATTTTAGTTTATCTTTCCATGGCCCTTTATTTCATATGATTTTTTTATTGCATCATGATCTGAGAAAGATGCATTTAATATTTCTGCCTTTCTGCACTGAATTGTGAGATTCTTGTGCCCTAGTACATGGTCAATTTTTGTATATGTGCTATGTACCATTGAAAAGATGGTATATTCCTTTTTATCACCATTCAGTTTTCTCCAGAGATCTATCATGTCTAGCCTCTCTAAAATTCTATTCACCTCCTAAACTTCTTTCTTGTTTATTTTGAGGTTAGATTTATCAAGTTCAGAGAGGGGGAGATTGAGGTCCCCCTCTAGTATCATTTTGCTATCTATTTCTCCCTCTAATTCCCTTAACTTCTCCTCTAAGAATTTGGATGTTATACTGCTTTGTGCATATATGTTAAGTAATTATATTGTTTCATTCTTGAAGGTGCCTCTTGGCCAGATAAAGTTTCCTTCCTTATCTCTTTTAATTAGATCTATTTTTGCTTTTACTTTATCTAAGATAAGGATTAGTACTCCTGCTTTTATTTTACTTTAGCTGAAGCATAATATATTCTAATCCAGCCTTTTACCTTTACCCTGTGTATATCCTTTTGTTTCAAATGTATTTCTTGTAGATAGCATATTGTAGCATTTTAATCAATTCTGCTATCTGTCTTCCTTTTATGGGAGAGTTCATCCCATACACATTAACAGTTATGATTACTATCTGTCTCTTTCCCTCCCTCATATTCCCTCCACAGTTTATGTTTTTGTTTCTTCCTTCTCCCTTCCACTCAAGAGTTTTCCTGTTGACAACTGCCTCCCTCAGTATTCCCTCCCTGTGCTCCCCCTTTACCTACCCTTTCCCCTTACTACTATTTCCCTCCATTCTAAGCACCCCCTCCCTCCCTTACTCCTCCTACTGATTATAGGCCACAATGAATTTTTATACTTATTGAGTTTGTTTTCCCTTCATGAACCCAAACTGATGAGAGTAAATTTCACACAGTGCTCCTCATCCTCCCTCCTTTCCCTCTATTATAATGAGTTTTGTGTCTTTTCATGTTAGAATCCTAAACTTAACTGATTATGTTGACCCCTCTTTGAACCAGAACCAATGAGAATAAAGTTCATAAGACATTCATTTCCCTCCCTCTTTACCCTCTATTATAGTACGTTTTCATGCTATTTCATGTGGCATATTTTATCTTTTCCTGCCTCATCTTTTCATTTTCTCCCATTACAATCCCTTTGTACACCTTAATAAAGTTTTTTTTTGTCATCAGATTAGTTCATTTATTTCCATTCCCTCTATCTAAGTATATTCTTTTTAAATTAATCAATAATTATATAAATTCCAATATTGACAGGTATATGCTTCTCATATAAGTATGTAAACTGTTTGCTCTTTTGAATCCCAAATTATGTGCATGTGTGTATGTGCATATGAATGTGTTAGTGTGTTTGTTTCCCTTGTTTAACTTTTTATGTCTTTCTTGAGTCTTGTAATTGGAGAGCAAATTTTCCATTGGTCTCTGTCTTTTTCTTCAGGAAAGTCTGGAAGTCCCTTATTTCATTAAATTACTATCACCTTGCCTGAAAGATCATTCTCACTTTTGCTGGGTAGTTGATCATTGGTTGAAGTCCTAGCTCTTTTGCCTTATGAAATATCAAATTCCCAAACCCCTGACCTTTTAATGTGGAAGCCTCTAGGTCCTGTATAGTCCTGACTGTAGTTCCACAATATTTGAATTGTTTCTTTTTGGCTACTTACAGTATTTTCTCCTTGACCTTGTAATTCTGGAATTTGGCTGCTATATTTCTTGGAGTTTTCAGTTTGGGATCTTTTTCAGCAGAAGTCAGGTGAATTCTTTTAATAACTATTTTACCTTCTGATTCTATGACGTCAGGACAGGTTTTTCTGACAATCTCTTGGAGGATGTTGTCCAGGCTGCTTTTTTTCTTTATGGCTTTCTGGTAGAGAAGTAATTCTTAGGTTATCTCTCCTGGATCTGTTATCCAGGTCAGTTTTTTCTTTTTTTTTATTTTTCTGAGATAGTTTATACTTTCTTCTAATTTTCAATCTTTATATTTTGTTTGACTGAATCTTGATGAATCATAGAGTCCTTAGCTTCAATTTGACTGATGCTAATTGCTAGTACTTTTTGAAGCTCCTTTTCAATATGCTCAGTTTCATTTTTAGGGAGGTATTATCTCCAGTTAGATTTTGAACCTCCTGTCCCAGTTCACCAATTTTGCTTTTTAAGGATTTGTTTTCTTCAGCAAGGTTTTTTTTTTCCAATTTGGTCACTGTAAATTTAAATTTATCTTCCACCTTTCTAATTTGGCTTTTAAAATCTTTCTTGAGATCCTCCAAGAATGCTTTTTGGGCTTGGGACCAGTTCATATTTCTTTCTGTGATCTCAGGTGTGAGTATAGAATCCATGATGTCCTCTTAATTCAGTTGTTCTTGCTCACTATAATTGGATCATATTGTTCTCGATTTGACAGGTTAATTCTTTCCCACTGTGATTGCCTATGTCCTGAATTTTTAGCATGGATATCTGTTGCTGGGATACAGATGTACCATGCTTCTCAGGCTGGGAAGTACGGGTTTGGTTGTTAACTTTGTGTTGCCTCTGGGTGTCTAGAGTGAGGCCCAGGCCAAGACTCTCAGTGTTTCCCTTGAGTTACCCTGAGGCTCACAGAGTAACCTGTGGGGAAGGGGAGGTCTGGCCACTTTAGGTTTCCACCTCTGTGCCTCTGGGCTGCAGCTTAGCCAGGTTCAGTAGCTAGTGTCCAGCAGTGCTAGTGTATGCCAATTCCCCTGGTGGTGCTAAAACACACCTGGGCTTGTGTTGTCAGAGCTTGATGGGCTTTGGGAGCTCCTGCTGGTCAGCTGAGTTGGGGCTTGTTGGGATACCTTCTGCCCTTCATTTCTGACTGTACTTTTTCAGTTATGCCCTTCCTCAATGTCTCCCAAACCCGAGGCTGTTTCCACTAATTCAGGATTTTACTCTGGGTAGGACATTTATCTCTGAGTTTTCTGGGTCAAGTTGGGGGAATCAGAGCAGCTAGGTTTTACATAGCCATTTTGGCTCCTGGAAAATCAGGTAGGTGATTTTTAAACATCCCGTCTATGGGCTGGTAGCCCTAGGAGAAGCTGCTGCCATTGCTGCTGTGGTCCCTGCATGTTCTCTTACCCAGCTCTGACAGATCCTCCATCCTGTGGTGAGATGGCTGCAAATCACCCTTGGGGTGGGTGAGAATGAAGGCTAGGGCTTCTTCTCACCCTGCTTTAATCTATTCTCATGTCTGCACTGGTTTAACCCCTGTGTGCACCACACTCCCCCTGCCTAGACCTATGTGGCTACTTTCCTGGGCTGGGAATCTTCCATGCTCTATCTCCCAATGGGTTCTGTCATTCTAAAATCCATTCAGATTCACTTTTTAAAGTTTAGTGACAGAATTCATAGAGGAGATTAGAAAAGTTCCTGCTTCCTTTCCACCATCTTGGCTTTCCCCCTCCCCCCCCTATATTAGCACATTTTCAAGGGAATCACAATGCATTCATGGTCACTATTGATATTTCTAAATCTAGGCCCTTACCTGTTATAGCAAGGGAAGTGGAGTGGAGAGGGGGCAGGGAAAAAAGGTACAAAAGAAGACGGATTGAAAAAAAAGGAATAAGTTTATGTATCTGACCAAGAAATAAGACATAACTATGTAAAGTGCAAAGAAAAACATAATCTCATCCATTGCTTTAAAAGTATTCGTTGTCCTTAGAAAAGAGCTACCTGCATCTTTGTCTAAATGGTTAACTCAGTTCTGCTATTTTAGATAAAATGGACTTCTTTACCAATGGTAAAAAGTATTTGGCCATGCCCTCTTCTTTCCTGCCCTAAAATAAGGAAGGTTTTCTCATTCTTATTACAAACAGTGCCAGGTGCATGTCAAATATTACCTTAGAACTTATTCCCATTTTTCTTCGCTGATTTCCATTTTCTCTACTGCTCCCTCTCCTGTAAAAGGTATTATTTGCCTATCCTGAAATGCTTCAAAATATTGCTCATTGACTATATACTCTAAAGAGTCTTTAAAAAATATCATGAGAAAAACCTTCACAAATCTATAATGAAGGATGTTGAAAATGCTATTAAGATATTGGTCTTCTATATATTTATACACATGTAAGCACACACACACTCATATACATAAATATAGATAGATATTTTATTTTCAGTTTAGCTACTAGGGCTATCTCCCCTCTCTTACCCCCACCCCATTTAGCATATCTTATATAATGGTCAAAATTCTCCTTAAGCTATAAAACCCACACTGAGGAATTTCCTCAAAGCAATTTACCAGATCTTCTTTTATCAATATGGTACAGCAAAATATTGTGCCAATTTCTCTTTCATTGGTATATGTCATTTCATTCATTCAAATATTCCCTCTGCTGATGCATATTATAACCATATAATTTTTTGGTATTTTATGTAATGATTATTAATATCTTCAGATAAATCCTTCACAGAAAGTGTTCCCAAAGAACTGAGGGTATACTTTAGCTCTTTTTAATATTTTAGGTATAACAATGTGGTACTTGGTCTCATTATCTATAATTTCTTTGACATGTATCTACCATAAAATGCCAAGAATCTGTTGTATATGCAGTTACCCAAAAATGTGGATAAATTATCAATTACTTGAATAAAGGACTTACAGAATAATCTCTGTGGACACTCACCCTAGGAATACAGATCACAACACATATATATCTTGGGAAAAATTTTAACTAGTTGCTGTGGATATTTGTATGTATATTTGTATATACACATACACACATCACATATATACCTATATCTATTGTGTTTATATGCCTATATACACATATATGTATTGTTTGTACATGTGTGTGTCTGTGTGTCTATGTGTAATCAAATCATTGGTATCTTATAATGCCAGCAACTTTTATAAAATATTTTATGTTTTGAAAAGTACATTTGTATCTCATAATATCCTTGCAGCAATATTGTGAGGTGATTCTATTATAATCACTTTTGAGAATGAGAATAATGTAACTAAGAAACATCAAATGATTTGTCCAGGGTAACATCATAAATATCTGAAGCAAAATTTAAACTCAGGTCTTTTTGATTCATAAATTCAGAACTCTATAGGCTGTACTAGTGAGATGTCTGTATAGAAAGAATTCTGCATTAATTAACTAGATTAGTCACACAACTGAGAAAGTTTCCTTCTAAGAAGAGAAAACTGACCTCAGAACCAGGAGAATCAAGATTCAAATCCTCAATGATAAATAGGGACTGTGTGATTCTGAAGGTCACATTAGCTCTTAGTGCCCTAGGAAATACTCTTATACTTTACATTGGAGAGAAGGTGTTAAAGTGTGTGATTAGAAGGAATTCCTTATCTGGAGTATCCTATTTTAATGAAATCATAGGTCTACATCCTCTCCCTATTCATATAATACCACTTTTTCATGTTTTACCTTGCTTAAATATTGAATAAATAAAGATTAAGAGATTAGCAAATCAGTTTCAAAGTCTTTCTCTTAGAGTAGTCATATTTACCTACTTCATCTTATGATGAGGAATAATTTATTAAAATGTTACTATAGCATGTCTAATTTTATAAGTAAGCAGAGTTTGAGACTAAGTAAGGAGATGTAAGGGGTGCTTAAGAAGCCTCTCAGTCTTCAAATATTCCTTCCATTATCTCCAACAGCCTCTGAAATTCTATGAATAGAGGCTTAGTTTTTTTTTTTTTTTGGTAGGGGCAATCTTGAAGGTTCCATGTCTGTCAGAAGTCCCCATTAAAATACAAATACCCTAAGGAAGGTAATACCTTTAACTATTATCTGCTCACATCTTTGGTGGGATTAAAGTCACACATTTTCAAAATTGAGAGCTTGCTAAGAAGAAGGAACAGTTGGAATGGGTCACTGGAAAGTAATCTGGGGGTCCAGTGAGAAAAGAAGGGTGCCAAATGCAAAGGTTTCCTATTTCACAGTTTTGCCTAAAGCTGGTCTTGAATTCTAAAGTACAAAGTGTTTCTGGTTAAAAAGAAAAAAAAAACAGATTAAAAATTTTATTCACATGGGGAGCACAGTAAAAGTTAAAACACAAACATAGCCTATAGATAAATGGCCACCACCTTTAAAGAACTAAGAAAAAGCCAGAGGCATAAAAATCAATTGAACAACAAAAAAAAGTCAGGCCCAATTAAATACTGGAAAATAACAGTTAACTTTATATGTCAGCTCATCTCTAGAGGATGCCAAATCCACTCAGATATTCTTTCCTCCTCAGGCAGAAGGCACAAACACAAAGCATCTCCTATGTTGCTGCAGCTTGGAAACATCAAAACACCTGAAGACCTATTGGTGTCCAGGAAGCAACAGTTTTGATGTCTATCTGGCAGAGGGAAATTGGTAAATTAAAAATATGCACCCCAGGCTTAGTCACTTCAGTCTGTAAAAATTAAAATGTAAATCTTTTACATATGATCTAATTAAAATGTAGAACTGTGTCATATTCTCTATCACTACAAATAAATCATGATGTCCACTATATTTTCTATTCATTCAGAACCTGTCACATAGAAGATTACTTCTGTCATTTGTACACACACACTCACACACACACACACACACACACACCAAAAGAGCACTATCCCTGTTACTAACAAACAAGACAGGTATAGAAATGGAAGAACAAAAAAAAAATTTGAAATGGACTTGCTAGAAGGGAAGTGGCTTTCTTCTTAATTGTCAAGGCAAAGTCAACAAGTGACTATGCCATAAAATGTAACATTTACAAAGGAAAGGACAACTGGCATGAGCTGTATTGATTGGAATTTTATTCACAAGATCATTATAGTCTTCGAAGGGAAACCAGCAAAACACTGAAACATTTATAGGGAAGCTAGCTGGCACCATGGATAGAAAGCAGGTCTGGGAAGGCAGGGAACCCTGAATTTAAAACTGATCTCAGGCACTTACTAGCTATGTGACCCTGCCTAAGTCACTTAACCCTATTTGCCTTAGTATTCTCTTCTGTAAAATGAGTGGGAGAAGAAAATTGCAAATCAGTCCAGTATCTTTTCTAAGAAAATTCCAAATGGGATCAGAAAGAGTCAAATAGACTGAAAAATGACTAAACAAACAAAACATTTAAATAATAAGAAAAGACAGTTTTTGAACTTGTATAAAAATGAGCAGAGCAAAACAAATTTTTTTTCTCATAACATAAGTCTATGACCAAAACACATCTAGAAGTATATATTTCATTGAGGTTAAAGTTTGCACTCCTCCTCCCACCCCTTTACCCCCCCTACTCCCACACAATGGTGAAACTGAAACTGAAACAATGAAACAAAATTGACTCTGGAGTCAGGAGAGAAATATTCAAATGCCAGGTCTGATATCTACTACCTGTGTCACCTTGGGCAAGTCCTTTCATATCCCTGAGATTCAGTTTCCCCAAGTGTGAAATACAGGATTTGGACAAGATGGCCTCTGAAGTATCTTTCAATTCTTCACCTATGATCTTCTTAAAATACTCCCATATAATACCCATATTTTCTAGGTTCTCTAGACATAGCAAAAATGAAAAATAAAAAGTAACTGATAATCTAAAGATTTTAAAACAGATGCACATTTGTACACCCATGATTTATGCATGTATATATGTGTGTATGTGTGTAAAATACACAATCCAATATGCTGGACATATAAAGTCAATCATGACAGATCACACATATATGTGCATGTGTGCATGCATGCATTTTATATACATATGTATATGTACATATGGGTATCTATCAATGCATAGGTCAGTAACCAAGAATGAAGATGTATGTAAATATGCATGTATGTACAAACACAAGAACACATGTGTTCACACATATTTACATACATGTGTGTACATATACTTATATGCAGGTGCTTATATATAACTACACACTTTTTAAGATAAACGCTAAAGGTGGTAAAATAACATTTGTGATTTGATATAATACACTTATTAACATACATACACGTGATGTGTATATAATATATACATATCACATATATTTACACAAATATATGTTTCTGTAAGATTTAAAGTAAAAACAACTATGAGAAAAGTGATAGACAAAAGAGTCAAGAAGAGAGAATGAAAGGAGGAGAAACAAAGTAGAGATTGCTTACCTATCTGTAGAGGAGATGGCAATTACAATTAGAAAAAAGGAACAATGAGCAGCAAATAACTGATGGAAGTAAGAGAACCAATAGAGAGAAGTGGTAAAGAGAATGTTTGAGTCTTAGATGACATGTGTGAAAGAATAAAGAGGGGTTAGAATGGATAGGAACACTAGAGGTTCAAGGTTATGGACCTTTAGAAGATTAAGAACATTTTAGACATATGTCTTTTAAAAAAGTAGTTAAAATTTTAAAAAAAAGTTATAACAGTTATGCTTTTAATTTTCTCATCTAGATGGATCACCTTGCTACAAAAAGTGATCTATTCATTTTCAATTAATTTTTAACACATTACTAGTGTTGAGGGAGATACCAAGATAAATAAAGTAGTTTCTTTCTTAAAGTAACTCTATGTAGTAAGAGCAAAAACATATCCACAAATACCAAGAGTAGAAAAGAGAATAAGATGAATACATGAGGAAAGTTTAAATACTATTCTCCTTAAGATGCTACTAAGGAATTTATGCCTTAAAGTGATCTTGCCATTGCCTGCCATATTTCTCAAATTGGCAAGGAAATAAAGAATTTGCCTTCTGAGGTAATTTCATAGTTTTTTTGTTGTTGTTATTGTGACAAACAATAAACATTTGTTAAATTTCTGTAGAAACTGGTAGACAATGATATCTATTTTCTGTCTTTCATTGTTTTTGTTTATTTTACTTCCAATCTCATTCATAAATTGTAACATATCTTTGCTTATATAGGTTTCTCAGTAAGCTCTCTTTAAAACTTATTTTCCTTCTTTTTCTTCTAGCTATTTAATGAAATTATACTGCTCATGATATTTCACCATTCATATCCCAAAGTATTTATAAATTGCATTATATTCCAAAATAGCTCTCCTTGGGCTTCCAAATGTCTCCATTAAACAAATAGCTCAATTTTTTGCTGATTGATTTAGTTTTTAGTTTGTTTTGGTCTCTTGTCATCAATTGATTTATATGTGTTTAACTTCTATATGAAATTATTTTAATTGGCATTAATATTATTGCCTCCATTCATTTTCCATATTAGGCATCAATAATTTGTTTAAATGGTTCAAAAAGAACTTGTTTTCATGATATCAATTCATTTTTTGCCCTCATTTTAATTTTTCATTGATTTTTAAATTAACTAGCATGGAATTTGCTCTAATAAGTTGGTACTTCAACTCTAAAATTACAATTGATTCAGGACTGGTTTCTATATTAGAAATAATTCACTTCCTGTATGTTAAAATATTAATATTCCCCTTCATTTTGTCTTTCAAATGTTCAATGTCTATTTTTTTTAAGTAAAGTGCTCATGATATATAAGTATAAAACTTCTGTGTTGTATGTAAATCTTTGATATTTTCCTTCTTTACTCCTTACTCATGTTTTCCAAAATCATTTTCTTGGTCAAAATCACCTAGGTACAACATTGCACTGAAGTTACAAAGTACCATATTACATGCTTCAGGTCTTATCAAGTTTACCTTGCCAACAATGTAAAGACAAATTGGCAAAAGAAACAAGAGGTAAACAGACCAGTTAGACTTTTTGCGAAAAGTTTAGCCTAAAAATAATGTGTATATGAACTAAAATTGAAGAAATAGAGGAGGTTGATGGCAATGTTGAATGAAAATTAGTTGATCAGTGTGGAAATGAAGGACTTGTAGAATATGGAACTGTTAAAATCATATATAATTTATTAAAATACATTTTAACAGAAGAGGCCCAGGGCATAAGAGGTGAATCAATTCCATGATGGTCAGGCCATTATAATAGTTAAGAAAGAGGAAGTTCACCAAACAAAATAAGCAAGAAATTATTTATTGATCTGTAATATAACTTCTCTAGGGGACACCAAGCCTTATTATGAGAATATTATGAATGGCTAAAAATGTTGAACATACCATAAGGAAGCAGGACTTGGAAGTAATTTAGTTTAGCTTTCAAAAAGTCATGGGCCATGTTCTCATGTTCAAAGGACCATAAATTCAGAGCTTGATATTACCTAGATATTAGGGAGTTGGCTTTCACCCCTCCTTATCCAATTTTGGAGATGAGGAAATTTCTTGACAGCAGGCACTTATCTTTTAGGTGCTTTACAAATATAAAATTGTATTATTCTTCTGTTCATTGATAGTTGCTTTCACAATATCTTAGGATCATTGACCTCAAAGGGACTAATGAGATCATTAACCTTACCTTCTTGTTTTTCAGATGGAAAACTAAGGCTCGCAGAGTTTAAGTGACTTCCATAATATCACACTTGTAGTAAGTAGCAGGATCAGAATCTGAAACAACATACTTTTATTCCAAATCCATTAAATATTCAACTGTACCAGTATTGATTCAGTCAGTCACATTTCTAGTATACAGATTAATAAAATACCAGAGATTCAAATGCTTCTACCAGGACTCATAAAGCTCAAAAATCAACACAAGTATTAGTAAAAATAAGGACATCATGCAGAGTGGAACCTGTAATAATACTTGAAATGTCAATCACCCACCTATAAGAGCAGTCTAAAGAGATCAAAACTGGTCTCTTAGAAGCATTAAAGTACTAAACCAGTGGAGAGAGTAGCAATGAGTACTATCTTTGGAATGTGCAGAATACTGCTGCTATGGCTCAATATAAAACTGTTCTGCAGAAGTCATTGAATCTTTAGTGTTATTATAAGTGTGCAAAATAAATTAATGAAAGATCTATTCCTTTCGCATTAACCCAACCGGGTCACTGAATTTTGGTCTCTGAATTGTGAAAGCAGCTTTTTTAAAAAGGGAAAATTTTGAAAAAGAATTTTTTTTTTCAATTTCTCTCTACTCAAAACAATTCTATAAAATGAAAGAATTCTCTCTGCATCTAGATTAAATTCCTATGAGTCTGTCTGCCTGTCTCTATGTGCTTGCTGTGTGTATACAGATGTATGTATGTATGCATAGATAGATACATAGATACACACATTAATCTATAATAAGCAACACATAAATATGTATGTAGGTATGAATGTATCTATGAATGTATTCATATGTGTGTGTAGCTGTGAGTATGACTAATGGAGTTTTAGAGAAAAATAAAAATGCAGATTATCATATTCTAACCCCTCCAATCCCTTAATGTAGAAGCTGCTAAATCTTGTATTATCCTGACTATGGTTCCACGATATTTGAACAGTTTCTTTTTGCCTGCTTGTAGTACTTTCTCCTCATCTGAAAGGTCTGGAATTTGGCTATAATATTCCTGGGAGCTTTCATTTTGGGATCTCTTTCAGGTGGTGATCAGTGGATTCTTTTAATTTCTATTTTACCCTGCTATTCCAGAATATCAGGGCAGTTTTCATTGATAATTTCTTGAAAGATTACTTTTTTGTCATGATTTTAAGGTAGTCCAATAAATCTTAAATTATCTCTCCTGGATCTGTTTTCCAGGCCAGCTGGTTTACCAATGAGGTATTTCACATTTTCTTCTATTTTTGTCACTTTTGATTTTATTGATTGTTTCTTGATATCTAATGAAAGTTATTAACTTCCACTTGGCCAATTCTATTTTTTTTATTTCAAATGCTTTATTAACTTCTGGTTTACTTCATTCATTTCCATGATATTTTGGTTTACAAATTTTCTCCCTATTTTTCCCCTACCAACCTCCCCAAAATAGTGGTCACCCAGGATATCCCCTTCTCTTATTTCCCAATTACATGTAAAATAGTATTAATTATATATATTAAACATTTGGTTTTGAAACTTTCAGATTCATTCCCTTCCTCCCTTGTCACCCACCCTTACTGAGAAGAAAAACAATTCAATATAGGTTGAACATGTGTAGCTAATGCAAAACATTACCATAGTAGATGTATTGTAGAAGACTGATTATATTTCCCTCCCTCTTATCCCATCTCCCACTTGATCTATTCTCTACTTTGGTCCTGTCCCTTTTCAAAAGTGTGTGCTTCCAATTTCCCTCCCCCCGCCCCCAGCCTACCCTCCCTTCCCCCCCTACTCTCCTGTAGGGTGACATACCCTATTTAGTGTGTATTTCATTCCCTTCCCTGAACCAAATTCAATGAGTATAAGATTGATCCATTCCCTTATGCCTTCCTGTTATTCCCCTCCATTGTACTCATTTTCCCTGGCCTCTTCTATATGAGAGAGTTTCCCCATTATGTCTCTCCCCATCTCCTCTCATTATATTCCTCTCTCACGTCTTAATTTCACCTTTTTAGTATCATCCTTTCCTATTAAGTTGGCTCTCTGCCCTCTATCTATGTATACCTGTAAATATATATATATATATATATATACATTGACATATGTATTCATATGCCTATATACCCTCTGATAAAGACTATACACACATTTCATATATATATATACATATATATATATACATATATATATACATATATATATATATATATATATATTCCACTGAATGACCATATTTCCCCCTGAAACATGTGGGTAGGTGATTCTTGGTTTTAATCCCAGCTCTTTTGACCTCTGGAAAATCATATTCAAGGCCATTCCATCCCTCATTGTAGAAGCTGCCAGATCCTGTGTTATCTTGATTGTGTTTCCAAAATATTCAAGTTGTTTTCTTCTTGGCTGCTTGTAATATTCTCTCCTTAATCTGGGAATTCTGAAACCTGGCTATAATATTCCTAGGAGTTTTCTTTTTGGGATCTTTTTCAGGAGGTGATCAGTGGATTCTTTCAACCTCTGTTGTGCCCTCTGGTTCTAAAACATCATGGCAATTTTCCTTGGGAATTTCTTGGATGATGATTTCTAGATTCTTTCTTTTATCACAGCTTTAAGGTAGTCCAATAATTTTTAAATTATCTCTCCTGGATCTATTTTCCAGGTCAGTGGATTTTTCCCATGCAATATTTCACCTTGCCTTCTATTCTTTCATTTGTTTGGATCTGTTTAACAGCATTTTGTTAAAGTCACTAGCTACCCTTTGATCCATTCTAAATCTGAAAAAATGATTCTCCTCAGTGAGCTTTTGAGATTCTTTTTCCATGTGGCAAATACGGCTTTTTAAGGCATTCCTCTCCTCACTGCCTTTTTGAGCCTCTTTTGCCATCTGAGTTAGTCTATTTTTTAAGGTATTATTTTCCTCAGTCAGGCTGTTGACTCTCATTTCATAATTTTCTTGCATCATTCTCATTTCTCTTCCCAATTTTTCCTCCACTTCTCTTATCTGCGTCTTAAGATCTTCTATGACCTTTAACCAGCTTGTATTTTCCTTTGAAGCTTTTGGTGCAGGAATTCTGACTTCACTGTCTTCCTTCTGTTCCTTGCTTTGATCCTTTTTGTCCCCAAAATAGGAGTCTAATATTGGATTCTTCTATATGTTTTGCTTCCTTTGCCTGGTCATTTTGCCACTTAATTACTTGACTTTTGTGCTTTTTGCCACAGTAGGACTCTGCCACCATACAGGGCAGCTTCTGTCCCAAATGCTGGGATTTTCTCAGCTGCTAGAGTTATTAGTTGGTGCCCTCTCTGAAGCTTCCACATGCTCTGGAAAGCTGGTCACACTCTCCAGGATCTCCACCATAGACAGCAATCCAGATCCAACCAGGTTAAAGGAATAGCAATTACTCCTCAGACTGGTCACTTGGTACCCCTACAGTCTGCAGGCCAAGAGCTGAAGCTGCAACTTGCCACCAGCTGCACCAAGGCATCTCAGCAGCTTCTTGCCCTGGGGGCAAAAGCTGAAGCTCTCCCAACTACTGGTCCCAAAGTCTACATTGTGCTGACCTCTCACTTTGTCCTTAGCATCTTTGTGTTGATAATTCTGGGAATTGCCACAGCTGCTAATGATCTGGAGTCCCTCTAGCCAGTGGTTGGTCAGACGGCCAAAACCTCGGTGTGGGGCTGGGCTCGGCTCCCAGAGCACTGTGCTGCCCCCTTCCTACAGGTCTGCCAGGCTGTACTCTGCAGGAGATTAGTTTCTCTGTGTTATTTTGTGGGTTTTGTAGCTCCAAAGTTTGTTCAGAATCCCCTTTTACATGAATTGGGGAAGGTGGAAGCTGGAGCCATGTGGAAGTCCTGTTTCTACTCTGCCATCTTGACTCCATCCCCCCTCCTTTTCCAATTCTAACTCTTAAGGAGTTTTTCTCTTCAGTGAATTTTTTGTAAAATTTTTTCCCATTTGGCGAATTTTGTTTTTTTTTAAGACATTCTATCTTTTAGAAGATTTTATTTTGTCTCTTTTACCAATTAGCCCAGTTTTTTAAGGGATTATTTTCTTCAGTATTTTTTGTGCCTTCTTTACCAAGTCATTAACTCTTTTTTCTTGATATTCTTGCATCACTCTCATTTATCTTCCCAATTTTTCTTCTACCCCATTATTTGGTTTTTAAATTCTTTTTTTTTTTATCTCTTCCAAGGCATGAGACCAAGCTATATTTTTCTTGAAGCCTTTGGATGCAGGAATTTAGGCTTTATTGTCCTCTTTTAAGTGTGTGTTTTGATCTTTCTGTTATTTGCTCATTTTCCACTGTACTTCTTGACTTTTAACTCTGTGCTAAAGTGGAACTCAGCTTCCCAAGTGGAGGGTGCACTATCTCAAGTTTCAGACGTTTTGTACAGCTATTTTCAGAGGTAATTCTGGTGACCTACAAATCTCTTCCAAGACCTTCCACCTATTCCAAGGTGGTATGATCTAGGGAGAGGTATGTTTACTACTCTCTTGCACTGTGCACTGGTTTGTGAACAAACATAAACACTATTTTCAGTTCTGGAACTGTGACCAGGATCTGTGCTCCCCTATGGCCATAAGCCCTGCTGTGCTCATACTCCTCCTCCAAGTGGAACTTTAGACCTAGGCCAGAAAACCAGATTCAAGTATAAGAAATGCAACAGAGTCCAATCCCTGGTGCCAGCAAAGGGACCCCAATAAATCTTCTGATCTTTTGGTCAACACTCTTACATCTGTGTACTGAGAGGTCAGGAAACTTCCATTATTGCCACTGATTCTGTCATGAAAAGGACCACTCCTGGTTTGCTGGAGCATGATGTGAACTGGGTCTTCACTGGACTGTATGTCTCTCTCATCCTGGTTCAACAGGCTTTTCCTACCAAATTCCTAAGCTCTTTTGGGCTAGAAAATTGTTTCACTCAGCTTTTTGTGAATTCTGCCACTCTAGAATTTGTCTAGAATATTATTTAAAGATGTTTGAATGGGTTTGGGAGAGAATGATGGCAAGTCCCTGATGTGACTTTTCCATTTTAGCACTGCCATTCTACCTCATTCTACCTCATTCTTCAATTTCATCTTACAGGCAGTCAGGTGGCACAATGAGTAAGAGCACCAGCCCCAGAGTCAGGAGACCTGGTACCGGGCTCAGATACTTAACACCCACACAAAATAACTGGCTCTGTAATCTTGAGCAAGTTACTTAACCCCAATTGCTTAGGGGCAGCCAGGCGGCACAGTGAGTAAGAGTGCTGACCCCAGTGTCAGGAGACCTTGGATCGGTTCTAGACTCAGATACTCGACACCCACACAAAAATAACTGGCCATGTAACCTTGAGCAAGTTACTTAACCCCGATTGCTTAAAAAAATAATTAATTTCATCTCACTAAGTTGCTCATTGAGAGCAAAGCCTGCAGCGTCATCAATCTCAATATCCCCGTACTTTCTACCACAGTTCCTTAAACATAGCAGGACATCCAGCAAATCATTGCTAAATTTAAGGATATTTTGAAGTGTGGTTTTTTTTTGTAGTGGTTTGCCTTTAAACAAAGGCTCAAACCTTTAAGTAAAACATTTTAATATAATTCTCTAAATGCTGCCATTTTTATCAATTGATTAAAATATCTTCACTTAATTTTTCCTAAACTAATATGTGGAAAAAGTTAATCAGAGAGGAAAATATGAATACCAATTATATCTTTTATCATTGTGAAAAATATCAGTTTTAATGTGTCGTCTTGTAATATGTTTTACTTTGATGAATTCCCTTAGAAATTTCAGATAACAATCCCTCCTAATTCTATCCATATCTTATCCAAATCTTTACAAAAGTTTTCCATGTGAAATTTACATAAAATGCTGGATATCTTTCTCTTGTTCTTCTGCTAGCTCAATGCATATATATATCATTATAGCTGTTCAAGTCTTCTTTTAAATTCTTGCAACATGATTGACCTACCTCCTATTAATTTCAAATATGTACTTAATTATATATTGATGCTGCTTCTTATCTAAGTTCTTATTAATATTTCATATGTTGTTTATGCTCATCAACTGCCTTCTCAGGGAAGTTTTAGATGTTAAGATATAGAAGGACTATTTTTTTTATTCCCTTGGTTTATGTGTACTAACACTTGGGAAGACAAATCTAATTTCAGTTTACTTGCTTTGCAATTCTCAAATTCCAGATATATAAATCTAAACTCATGGAGCTTTGCTTACAAATGCCTTTGTGAGATTTCTAGATAAAAATAAGTTGTCTTATGTGTACCTTTGTTTGTTTTTGTGGTGTGCCAAATATTCTAAATGTGTATTTTATTCTGAAGATAAAGACAAAAAGAAAAATTCTATATTAAAATGTTTGTCTAAATATTTTTCTTATATGGAATATTTCTCTGGGATGAATGGTGGAAAGGGATGCAAGAAAATTTTGTGATGAATTAAATAACAGGTATATCAATAATTTAAAAAATCAAATAGGAATATTTAAAGTCCTCTTTTTCATTAAATGTTCATTTCCCCCAAAAAGATTATATTTGGTTTCACTGGGTATATGATTATTGTTTGTAATCCCAAGTACTTTTCTTTTGGAATATTATATACCAAGATCTCAAATTCTTCTATGTATAAACTGCTTAATCCTGTATAATCTTGACTTTGGCTAAATTATTTTTGAAGTGTTTCTTTAAGAATGCTTGTAGTATTTTCTCCTTGGCCTGGGAGCTCTAGAATTTGACTATAAAATTCCTGGGAGTTGTCATTTAGGAATCTCTTTTGGGAAGTGATCGGTGGATTCCTTCAATTACTATTTTATCCTTTGGTTCTCAGATAATGGGGCAGTTTTGCTTGATAATTTCTTGAAATATGTTGTTCAGACTCTTTTTTTAAGTCATGGTAAATAGAATAATCTGGAAACTAGTTCTCTTTTTCAAATTATTTTTGAGAGATTTCATGTTTTTTCTGCTATTTTCATTTTTTGTTTTATCATTTTTTGATATGCCTTAAAGTCATTTGTTTCTACTCACCAAATTGTAATTTTTTAAGGAACTATTTTCTTCAGTGAGTATTTGTGCTTCTTTTCCCATTTGGCCAATTCGACTTTTTAAGGAGTTGTTTCCTTGAGTGATTTTTTTGCCTCCACCCCACCCCAATAACAATATACCTCTTTATGTTCAGTCATATCCCATTTGATGAACATCTCCTTAGTTTTCATATCTTTTCCTTTCCTTTTCATTCTTAGTTGTTCTTTCTTATGGACTGTCCCCACTCCTCTCCAACCACCCTGCATTCATACAAATAAGAAACTCTGATGACAGTTTGTTATAAATATATGGTCTTATAAAACACTTTCAAATGTATAACACAGAACCCCAAATACTACTTAAATAGCCTGTATCTGGATAAGTGAATAAACCTATATTTTGCCTCCTTTGCTTTATTATTTGTTGTTTTGAGTCAAAGTAGAAAGTAGATAAAGACAGAAATTAATATAGTAGCTTTTGATCCCAGGAAAATGGAGGAGGGACATAATTTCATCAGTTACCTCATCCTATTACCTTTTGGTTGGTATCTGATTGGCAGTCACAGGCTCTGAAAAGTAACTTCTCTATAAAACATTGTCACCATTTCCTGGTGCTCTGTTAGCTGATGTCATAGAACAGTTACCTGACCATGGCACACCTCATCTGGAAAATTTCAGCATAACAACCTGGAAAAGGATTCTGTTCTGTCCTTGCTAATCTCTTTCATCACTGATAGCCTCAATAGTGTTATACCTCAAAATTCTCTTTACCCCTAAGGGAAAAACTATTACTCTTCCCAAACATTATGAACCAGAAAACTCTGTAGATGAGACAGTTAGATGATGCAGTGTATAGAGTGCAGAGCTTAGAGTCAGTAAGATCTGATTTCAAATGTGACCTCAGTTATTACTACCTTTGTTAACCTGGATAAGTCACTTAAACTCTGTTTGCTTCAGTTTCCTCAACTGTAAAATGGGAGTGATAGCACCTATCTGGGAGATATGTTGTGAGGATCAAATGAGATGCAATTTGCAATGCACAGTGACCACAGTGTTTAGTCATTACATATATGCTTATTCCCTGGCCCTTCTCATAGATGAAAGTAAATATTCTGTCTATGGAAATCAATCAATAAACTTTTATTAAGCAACTATTATGTGCCCAGCACTGTGATATCTTGCAGCCACCCAAACTTTTCACCCATGAGAGCTACGTTTCACAGGATTATACAACCTGTGTTATTGGGAGCAAGCAGTGCCTGATTCTAAACCAGTAAAAAAAAAAAACTTTTTGGTCAGTAAATATCCTCTTACTAATCTCTGATGGTTTTTGCATTGACTTAGCATGCACATCACATTCCACGGAATGTGAGAGTCAAATCATTGTTTTTGTTTTATTTTGGGGTAGTTTTCAAATGACTACAGTTTGTTCTTTGAGTATTGGAAGAATATATTTAATCAAATCTCAAGCTAGGTCCAACAAGAATTGGAAAATCTCTTGAAGCTATATCAGTGTTGTGGCTCAAATATCCATCCTCAGATAAAAGAAGGAGGGGAGAGAAAGTCTCAGAAATCACCATGAGATAGAGCAGGTGACATTATTTTCTCTTTGTTTCTGATTATCTTCTTCCAATGTTTTCCACTTCTGAACATCCATTTAATATATGTGTTCACAGTGCTTCATCTGATCATGATAGGTGTAGGAGAGTGTGTGTGTCCATTTTTCTGTCCATCTCCTAAAAAGGATTTGTTTACTGAAGGGTTCCTGGAAATAGAAATTGACACAGTGATTGTACTGCACCAGTTAAGGATATAGTTTTGTTGTTGTTTTAATTTGGTTAAGTACAACTATTTCAGGAGTAACCAGTTAAAGTATTTTGGAATTACAAATGTACCTAGAAACACAATGATTGCTTTTGATTTTTCTTTGGTTAAAGGAGAATGAATCAGTCCTACTAAAAATTTAAACATGAAAGAAACTTTAGATCAGTCCCTCAGTATTTGAGTCACTGCATCAAGTTCAACTAATTGTGAAGGAGCTATTAGAAGGCTGTTAGAGGGAAAACATAAACTGAGAGACTTGAGGAGTCACAATTTTAGTACAAAATAATGGAGATACTTCTGACACAAAAATGCATATCAAAAATAAAATGGAAAATTCAGTCTGGCTATCAGACATGGCAAGGGATTGCTCCCTCTCTCCCAAAGTGATTGACTTGTCTTTTTGATTAGGTAGTTTTATGTCACATAGACAAAATATTGGCAGCCAATTCAATTTAATAGATTTTTCTCTTTCCTAATCTGTCCTTGCCACTTAATTGACAGGCTTTATTCAGCTAGAGGATGTAACTTATTTGAAGCATTTTTGTCTCTTCTGTTTCTTTTTATTTTGTTTAGAATAATACTTGGAGTACCCTTAGGGAAATGGAGGCAGGACCTGATTGACATCTTTATCTCTTTCCTTTTGGAACTACCAGGATAATGATCAGCTTTAGCTGTTGTAGAGTGGTGGATATGAGTAGGCATAAATAGGTCTTATGGTAAAGATCATAACTGAAGTAAACCTTGTGACATCACAGTCCTGGGAAACAGTCACAGAAAAAAACTGAGACTTCAAAGTTCTTCAGTGGCCCAACTGTATGGAACACTATATTAAGGGTGGCCATTGTTACATTTTTTTATTGTTGCTTCCAATTAATCCTCTTTATCATGTAGGTGAGAAGAAAACAAACTATTGTGAAAGAAAATCAGGTGGTTTATTTGGACATGGATGTATTACATACGTATTTTAAAATATGTAGTTTATTTTTTAAATTTCATATAAAAACATTTTAACATTCTTTTTAAATTTTGAATTCTAAATTCTCTCCCTAATTCCCTCCCCCCCTTTTTTATTTTTTATTTTTAAAAATATCTTTGAGATACAGATCTAGTACTGGTATTGCTGGGTCAAAAGGTATGCCCAGTTTTATAGCCCTTTGGGCATAGTTCCAAATTGCTCTCTAGTACCCCAAAGAAATCAAAAGAAAATCACCAGTGTGCACAAATATGTTTATAAGCATATCTTTTCTGTGGTGGCAAAGAATTGGAAAATAAAGGATGCCAAACAATTGAGAAAATGTTGAATAAATTGTGTTATATGATTGTGATGGAATACTATTTACTATATTACTTTATGAAATGAATAGGATGTTTTCAGAAAAATCTGGACTTATATGAACTAATGCAAAGTGAAGTAAGCAGAACCAGGAGACCATTGTATACAATAACAACAATATTTTACAATGACCAGCTTTGGGTAACTTAGCTATTCTAAGAAATACAATAACATGAACGACTTAAGGTGAAAAAACAGTATTCACCTTGAAAAGAAAAGCTTATGGACTTTGATTGCAAATCAAATTAAAGATAGATAGATAGAGAGAGAGAGACAGAGAGAGAGACAGAGAGAGAGAGACAGAGATAGAGAGAGACAGAGAGAGAGAGACAGAGATAGAGAGAGACAGAGAGACAGACAGACAGAGAGAGAGACAGAGAGAGACAGAGACAGAGACAGAGACAGACAGACAGACAGAGAGAAAGAGAGAGAGAGAGAGAGAGAGAGAGAG